>NW_004524612.1:5312162-5367503 GCF_000260255.1 Octodon degus | reverse complement strand
GCTGGAGTTTGCGACGTAAGCGCTGGATTCTCGCCACTGTTTTCATTTGCGCGCTTTCTTTGTGTCTATTGGAGACCCAGAAGGGTCAACTTTTGGGTGTTAAAGTTTAGGGGGCTCTGATTCACCCGTCTGCTTTGCACACCAGTGCCTGGCCAGGAAAGCTGAGCGCTCGCGCTGGCTTCGGGATCAAAGGAAGGAAAGCATTAGAGAGGACCCAGGTGCTGGTTTTACTCTGCCAAGCCAGGTCTTGTCTTCAGGGACGATCGCGTTTCCCTGTCAGAAAAGAAAAGGAAGGAAGGAAAGGAAAGAAAGATAGAAAGAAAGGCAGAAAGAACAAACTTGCATGGGGCGAGCCTACCGGCAAAGGAAGATTGTTTGATGTAATATTTCCAGTAGCTTTTAAAGACGTTTGAGTCGTTTTGTTTTTACGTGCATTTAACTTTATCCACAGGTGTCATCTGTATGTCCTAGTGAGTGATGTTCTGAGATTTTATTTAAAAAAACCCAGCGTAATGCAGATTAGAGAATGTGGATTTAGGATGTCAGTGACTTCAGTAATGAACGGTTGCTTTCACCATTCCCCTTGAAGCCCTAGGCAAGGATGTAATGGGCACCATGATTTCATTCTCCATGGAGACTGGTTTTCCCACAGTGGGATTCAAGATTTCTGCTCCATAGTAAGTCTTGAGTGGGTCCAGATGTTGGTGTGGGGAAGAGAGAGGGAGGTCTGGAAAATTACTGTAAGTGGGATTTTGGCAACAAATGCTGCAATTCATTAGTTGTAATTGAGTCTGCAGAGGATTTTGCCAAGCAGGATGGCCAGGTAGGACAGACAGGGTTTCTGCTTTCAAAGAGTTTGCTTTCTGGTGGGAGAGACTTCTGAGGAGGTTTTGTGCAGGATCCAAGGGCAAGCAGGGGGTCTGGCTTGGAAGCCACCAGCCAAGAGGAGGCAGGGCAGGGGCGGAGGGGTTGGTTGGTTGTCTTTTGAGAAGAGGGGGAGAGGATGCTCCCACCTAAGGTGAGGAAATGCACTCTCTATCCTTTTCCAAAAAAAAAAAAAAAATACTTTTCCTTCCTTTCTTTTCTTAGAGTTTTTGCGGATTCCCTGTAGAAAACCTGAAGGGGTTGGCATGCACTGTTCGTAAGCTAAGACACTCGTGTGGTAATGGGCTCATTGCTTGGTTGGGAGATGCTGAGGTAAAACCGTGGAAACATTAAAATGTAGATGTGCTTGGGCCTAAAGACCCGTTCTTTTGAGGTTTATGTGGGGGAACATCACCATTTGGCAGTTGTGAAAGAGACTATCTTGGGATTGGGCTGGATTAGGAGGTAAGTAATAGATGGTGATCCTTCCCAGTTTTTAGAAATGAATTCAGCCCTGCTAAAGGGTGAGGCAGGGATAGTGTGAAAACTTAACCCGGTGGCAAGTCTGTGTACCTTGGTGTGTGACTCGGGGCACCAAAGACTGGTGGCTTGCTGTCCCCTTGAATCACTTCTTCTGCAGGGGTCTCATGGCTGAGGGTTCTTTCAGGGCAGTCGGGGCCTTGCGCAGAGGTTCTCTGCTTCCCTCCTGAGTTACTTTGTTTTTGGGTCGTGCTGGAGATTGAACCGTGGCCTGATACACACTAAGCATGTGGTCTGCTACTGAACTACGTCCCCAGGTACTTCCTGAGTTCTTTCACAGTTAAGCCAACCAGAATTTCTTAAAAGGGAGTCAGGGATCCACATGAATCTCTCTGAGGCATTCCTACTCAGTGTTCATGTCTTGACAGGCTCGAATGATTTGTGATATTGTGTGCAGATTCAGAGATTAAGTGGTGGCATTGTTTCTTTTTTCTTGAAAGAGTATGTTCCTTAGGACCTTTCCTGTTTCCAAGTTACATGACCATCTTGCAAAGATATTTTTCTTAAGCTCAAAATTCATGTTAGTTTTAGTGATCGTTACAGTTTACAATGGAGAAAAAAGTAATTTGCAGCATGAGGTTTTTTTTTTTTTAATTTATTTGTTGAGACAGGGTTTTCCTTTGTAGTGCAAGCTGGCCTTGAACTTATTGTATATTGGATGCTGGCCTCAAACTCACAGTGATTCTCCAGTCTCAGCCTCCTGAGATTGCTGGTTTGAGGGCAGCATGTCTTTAAAAAGTTACTCTTTTACTTTTTTTAAAGAAAAGAAAAATATGCAATAAAAACAATGGTATGAAATTTGAAAACAAGACTATTAGAGTAACAACGGTTAGCACATTGTGAATTGCTATCGTCAAAGTAGTTGCTCAGACTACAAGATAATAGGCATAAAAAATTTATCAAACAATATAGGCATAAACCTTTATTTTCAATGAACTAATAGCAATTAGTATAACTATCTTAACTATTATGTATGTGTGTATGTATATATACATATATATTTCCTTTTCTCTTTCTTCTAAAATGTTATTCTTAAAGGAAAATTATCTAATTTTTGCCTTAATTGAAAGTGAAGTAGAACTCACAACATCAGTCAGTAGTGAATCTTTGCTTGCGCTGTTATTTGCATAAAAGTACCCCTTGTCCTTGCAGTACTTGTTTACCAAAAGAAAGTTGTTTTGTTTTGATTTGTTTTTTTCTTTGCCAGAAAAGTCAAAAGACTGAGCCCCAGTAGACAAGGGCTTTGTTGCTACTCCAGAGGTGGCAGGGCACGTGGGGAAGCCACCAGCTTCTTTCTCTCTCTCTCTCCGTCCCCTGGGAATGCTGGCCTGAGGCCAGGCCCATCTATCTTGGGGCTCACTGAACAGCAGACAGCCATCTGATTTGATCCCCCCCTTCCCCTCTGACCATGAATCAGTAAGATGAGTCACATGTGTGCCTTGATGGATATTTTTTAAAGATTATTTTTGGTTTAGGGATTTGGGGTTAGTGGAAGTATTTCATTTTGACCTGAGGCTGAGGTGTTTTTCTTATGTAGTATTTTCATGTGGATCCTCTGATAAGCAGATTTATTTATTTTCTTTCTTTCTTCTTTCTTTCTTTCTTTCTTTCTTTCTTTCTTTCTTTCTTTCTTTTTTTCTTCAGGTTAGTGTAAGCATTTCATTTTGACCTGAGGCTGGGGCGTTTTTCTTACATAGTATATTCATGTGGATCCTCTGATAAGCAGATTTTCTTTATTTTTATTTTTGTTTTTTGTCTTTTTGAGGCAGGGTCTCCACTATGCAGCTCAGGTGGGCCTTGAACTCACTTTGTAGCCCAGGCCTCTAACTCTCAATGACCCTCCAGTCTCAGCCTCCTGAGTGCTGGGATTACAGGAATGCACCACCATGCCCAGCATTCAAGTTTTATCTCAAGTCCTAACTTTTGGAAAATACATAAGTAACGTGTTTCAGGCATAATGCGTGTTATAGTTACAGCTCACTTATTGAGGTATTAAGTGGATCATCTTCATTATTTTCCGTGACAATCCCATAAGGTCCTGTCATCATCTCCCTTCTGAAGTTAAGTGGCTAAATAGTTGGAATCCTTCAGCTAATAAGAATTCCGGTTTTCTTAATCACCACGCTTGTATGTCCTTAGAATTAGAATTTAGATTTTTTGAGTCATGGAATTTGAAAATTGGATGACTAATTAGTTTATAGACCTGTTGGCTTTCAAGAATGGGGCCATTTTTGTTGTTTAAAGAGATAAAAGTTGTGTAATTTTTTATTTAAAAATGTGAATATGTAAGGAGTTCCCTAAGGCTGTACGTAGCTAATTGAAATAAATAGAGCAGATTAACAATTTAAGGTTGAATTTAAGGCTCACCTGGTTCAGTGTCTGCCTGCATCACCTGAGAAAGGGTTTGGCTGTCTTGGTGCTGCAGCAGCGTCAATGCAGAAAAGCTGCTTTTCCTCATTGTTTCTTCCCAGGAGGTGGCTCCTCGAGGCTGTTGAGAAAGGGTGACTGAGACAGTAATGAGGAGGCTGGCGCAAGAGCGGAGGGCAGCCCTGGGCAGAGCAGGCGACAGCTGCGCTTTCATTCTCTGGCCTTCTGTTCTCAGACCTTTGCTCAGAAAAAGTGAATTATAGAAATGGAGCCGCCTCCTCTTCCAGTGGCTACTGGGTGGCGGACATGGGGAGCAGAAGGTTCCAAAGCAGCTGTAACTTCTTTTGTTTGACTCCCAGGAGATTACTAGTTAAGGGCTAGTGGAACTGCTTATTTCTTTCTGGGTACAAAAACTTGCATTGTTTTTTAAAATTAGCTCTTTTTGAAGTCTTAGCTTTCGAAGAAGCTCTTTGATAGGTAGGATACCTTGGGTCATAGGACACTACAGGAGAAAGAAATCTAGCTGTAAGATACACAGATGATGCCATTAGATACTTGCTGTCTTTGGGATATTATTTTCCAGCCAATATAAATTGGAAAAATGCTAAGAAATTGGCAGCAGCTGTGTGATCTTCCAGGGTGCCTCTACTTACCTTGCTTTCCCTGTCCTACAAGCTCAAGTATGGGTGTTGAGGAAGCAAGATGCTTCCTTGGGTCTGAAACTTTTGTTTGAATATGTTAATTCCCTTTGGGCAGATATTTTTGTTTTGCACGTGTATTTCTAGTGGCTCCAAAGACTCCATCAACTGCCTGCCTTGGCATGCTTTTCCTGCTTATAAAACCTCTCATGAGGGAAAAAAGAATTCATTGCTTTCTGTGAGCTAAAATCTGTAAGTAAATCCAGACCCAAACTCAAATGCAGACATTAATTATTATGCAATTCATGCACTCATTCATTTTTTTAAATTAGTTCAGCAAATATTAGGTACTTATAATATGTTGAGCTTGAGCTCTGTGTTAGGCTTCAAAAAACTTCACCCATTGTCCTAAGAGAATCTGTCAGCCACATTCAGATTTGCTTTGGTTCTTTTTCTGAGAGCCAAATTTTGCAGGCAGTAAACCCTGAAACTGCTGTGGCTATGAACTCAGACCCTGTGGAGTTTCATTGAATCAACGAAGCTATGAACTCATGTAGGAGACACTTCCAGATCCTCGTCTCGTCCACGAAGCCAATATTTGTAATCCCAAAGTTACGTTATTGGAATTCCATCAAGTTGATTCCAATCTACCACTTACAGTGCAACCCACAGCAAAAATAAAGACGCTAAATTGTATCTTCAATCATCGGGGAGTCAAGGGGCTCTAAGTCCAGCCATGAAGATGGCTTTCTGGAACCAAGAGAGCGACCCAGGGCCTCACCCAGTTTTATTCAGTCAGGTAGTGGCTTGAGGATTGACTGAGAATTGTGGGAAAGAGACTACTATGAGCTGAGCTAGGTGGGTGGCCTACATTTACCTCTGTGATATGCAGAGAGGATATGCAGAGAGAGTAATCTGCATTATATAGTATCTAACGTTTTGGTAAGTCTGGTGCTTCAGCTTTGGTGTAGCCTTTCAAGCCCCAGGAAGTCATAGCCTCAGTCTCCAGGCTCGATCCCAGCTGGTGGTGCGGAGCATTAGCTCTACCGTCCTGTTTTGACCTGGCTCACTTTAAGGAGCAGCAGGTGTAGGTTACCCGGGAAACACGCACGCCACCTTCAAAGACTATCCCCAGCACCTCAGCTAGACCAATACACACTGCTTAAGGCCAACTGAAGGATAAACAGAAGTCCTGGCCAGCTCTGTACAGAACAATACGAGGAAATAGGGCCAGGCTCAGTCTAAATGGAGACAGTCACTCTTCTTTCAACGAGAGCTGCTCAGGTGGTCCTCCACAAACTCAGACCCTGTGAACTTCCATTGAATCAATGAAGCTACTCGGAATTGGCACCATTTAGTAAAACTTTCTGGTATGGCAGAACTGTCCTAAATCTTGATTTGCCTGATGTGGCTTTTGAGTACCTGAAATGTCGATAGTGAGATGTAAGAACTGCATTTTGAGATCTAATTTCATTTTGGGGTGAATTTAAATAGCTTCAAGGTACCAGGGCCTGGCGTACCTGACTCTGAACTGCTCTAATGGATGGCACTGCCTGTCCTGGCCTCCCTGTTCCTCTTGACCATCTGCTGTTTGTGCTGTGTTTACCAACTGGGTTCTGACAACTTGGGAGTACGGTACATATTTGCCCCCTCACGTCTGATAAGTACGAAAGTGGCAAGAGTGTAGGAGAGGCGTGCGAGCTGAAGGGACACAAAAGTAGGTAGGTGTTGAAAACGAGGAGAGGAGAAATGTTCTGTTGATAGTAGGAACCATTGTGAAAACACATGAGCAGATTCTGTTTGGGTAGCATGTAATTGACAGTGTTCAGCAAGATGGAAGACAAGCTTGGGTAGAAAGAGAAAACTTCCGCCACTAGTTTGTCTGAGAGTAGACTATCAGCTTAGATTAATCAATGAGATGGGGGTTACATCTATCTATCTATTTATCTATCATCTATCTATCTATCTATCTATCTACTATCTATCTATTGTCTTTTTGTTCACAAACTTAAAGAAACGGTGAAAAGCTACAGTTGGTTTGTTTGTGTTTTGGCTTCAGGCATTAGATGCAGTCTCCAAGACCACTTTGAATCTGCATGAGATCTCAGTGATGGTGACTGACAGTGGCTGCCCTGCTGGGTAGAGATGGCTCACGGGACACAAGCCTCTCCAGGGTCACCTGCAGAGCTGTCTGTGTCACAGTTCAAGATAGAGAGCACCCAGGAGGCAGCGGGTTGGGGGGAAAGCCTTACTTTGTATCCCCCGAATACATTTTGGTGACAGCTCTTGGATTCTCCGCGGCCAGTGAGGCAGGCAAAGGTGTGTGGCACCTGTGGTGTGGTGCATAGAGATTCGTGCTTAGGCCTCTGAAGTAGCCTCTGAAGTACATGACAGTTTTCAGTTTTGTATCCTGTCGCAAAAACGTGGCATCAAAGAAAAACATGGGGCTAAGGACAGGTGAAAGAATGACACTCGTGGTTACGATGGGCCATGCAGTACAGGAAGCTCTGTGTGTGCGTGGCTGTATTTGTGTTCATGCAGTACCCCCAGTTTATCCCCAGGTTCACCTGCTGCGGTTTAAGGAAACCGTGGTCCAAGGAGACTAAAAGGAAAACTTGTAAAATAATTTGTAAGTTGTACTTGTGTGGCGTTGAGTCGTGTGATGGATGACCCCGCTATCCCACCCGCACCGTCTCCAGCTCCTGTGCCTTCATGGGATGTGATCATTTCTCTTTCACTGTGACCCCACTGTATACGCTGCTGCTTGGTCACTGAGCCTTTCAGTTGTCACATCCACTGTGCTGTGTTCAAGTATCGTAACCTAGTAGACTAAGGCCAGGTGACTGTGCTTGTATCACTCAACTTATTTCATCTCATCAAATAAGCTCTGAGCTATTTCCTGACTCTGACATGTCTGGTGTTCTGGATATATCATGAAGACAGAATTGCACAGTAAACGGCCTTTGGCAGTTGGATTTTTCACACAGCACAGCCTTCTGTGTGCATTATGCTATGCATTTATACTTCATTCCTTCTTTTTATTGAATGATATGCCATTGAATAGACAGTCACATTTGTTTTATCCTCTTCACAGTTGATGGATTATTTCCACTCTTTAAACACTGCTATGAATATTAGCATCCAAGTTTCTGTGAAGACATTTGCCTTCACTTTTCTCTTGTGTATATATATATAGAAGGAGAATTGTTGAACCATATTGTACTTCTAGCTTTAATTCTTGGAGTAACTGAGAAGCTTTCTTCCGTACAAAAGCTATACCATTTTACAATGCCAACAAAATGGGTAAGGGTTCCCATCTTGCCATGTTCTCTTCTGGGTTTTGTTTTATATATTTATTATTGTTATTTCTTTATTTATTTATTGGTAGTGCGGTTTGAACCTGGGACCTTGTGCTTGCCAGGCAGGCACTTATTCCACTAAGCTATCTCTCCGGCTTGTTTTGTTTTAAAATGGGGTGTTGCTAATGTTGTCCAGGCTAGTCTTGTAATCCTCCTGCTTCAGCCTCCTGCGTCACTGGAACACTTTTTATTTTCATTTTCTTATTTTAGCTATCACAGTGGGTGGGAGTTGGTGCCTCACTGTGGTTTCCTTAATGACTGATGATATTATATACGATTTCTTGCAATTGCAGACCATCCCTATTTCTTCTTTGGAGAATTATTCAAAAGCCTTGCCTGTCTTTCTTTCTTTCTTTCTTTCTTTCTTTCTTTCTTTCTTTCTTTCTTTCTTTCTTTTTGTATGTATGGTACCAGGGATTGAACTCAGGACCCTGCATTTGCCAGGCAAGTACTTATTCTACTGAGCTATCTCCCCGGTCCTATTTGCCTGTTTTTCAGTTGGGTTATTTGTCCATTTATTACAAAATTCTAAGAGTTCTTTATATATTTAGAATGGAAGTTTTTTATGTATGCTTCACAAATATCTGTTCTGTGAGTTGTCTTTTCACTTTATCTTTTCCTTTAAATAAGGAAGGTTTTTTTTTATCTATTGTTGAATTGAGTCAATAAAATTAAGATGATTTGTGTAATAAAAATTATTTTTTGTTTCTGATTGTAAAAAAAAAGGATGGATTTAACCTCTGCCTACCCTGTCTGGGAGGACTATGAAGCTCTGAGGACTTCAGACCTTTATATTTACTAGGAGGAGATTTCTTTTTTATTGGGAGGAGACTTTATGTATTGAAAAATAGTGCTATCTGGAGAAGCCGAGACACACTTGGAAGAAAAAGCACGCTGCCTAGTAGACCACATTCTTTTTCTTAGGTTCTCTACTCTCATCACGTTAGTAGTATTTCTCAAACTTGTCTATCACAAGAGTCACCTGGGGCTGCCTGAAGATTCTGGTTCAGTACTTGTGACGGGGTGCCTTGTCATAAGCACCCTGTGTGATTCTCAAGATCAGAAAGTTCAGGAAGCCCATTTAGTCAGCCTCTGTCACCCTGCTGTGGCAATAATAAGCTTTAGTGGTTGCCCTTAGAACTACTTCTCTCTGGTGGGTGCGGCTCCCAGCACACACCTCGCTCCCTCAGGAGGAGTGAGCTGATCAGGCCTGGCTGCTTTGCTTCCTGCGGCACTGCTTTTCAGTCATGGGACCCTTCCCTCCCTGTAGTAGAAACGCTTCATGGGAACTCCGATCAACAACTTCTGACATTGCCAGTCAAGTGGAAGACCCAATACTATTATGGACTACTGGACTCTTTTGGAATATTTTGCTGAGTTCACACACCTATAATATTTAAATGATGGAACTAAACAAAAGGGGATACAGAGAATGGCCTTTTTGTATCTGTGTATTCAAGTTGGTTAGGATAGATATATAGGTACATTCTCTTGATGAATAGGGGGATTTGTTCTAATGGTGTTTGTAAATAGGATGTCATGTCTGCATCTTGTACAAGTGACCACTGGGAAGACAGTATGCAATGTGTTGATTGTTGAAACTGTCCTACCAATTTGATTTGAGACTGTCTCATTGCTGTTTATTTCTCAATAAAATTATGGAAAAAAAATATGCTAGGGGAATAAAAAAATGAACAATTGAAAAAAAAAAAGACAGTCTAAAGTAGGTTCACACTATGAGGTTGCAACAGTACTGCCACTCTCTGGAGAGCAGCCCTGCTTTCTTCTTTCTTGCTCTTTAAGATGTTCACGTCTTCTTACCATTGTCGAGTCTCTCAGATTTGAGGTCTCTCAGGGGCACAGAAAACCATGAAACCCAGAGGGAGAAGGGGGTGGAAGAGGGCTGAGTTTTATATGATATCTGTTCTTCGCTTGTTTGGGGCACTTCTTACTGTGGCTGCCTGGAAGTTTAGTTAAGTGTGAAGTCGGGCAGACTCATCTGCTTGTCCTTCTCCTAAAGGTTCTCAGGTCTCTTCCAGGGCAGTGCGGCCTGCAATGGGACGGTCTGCTTTGCATCCTGGCTCTGTTCACCATCTCTGTGCTTCACTGCCTGTGACCGCATGGAATACCTCACTGATACTTCGTGGCTGGGAGTGGCTTGGAACAGTGTGTGCAGTGGGCAGTGAGTGTGGCCTGGAAGGCAGGTTATACTCGCTTGGGTGGGAGGCACGATTACTGTTGCCCTTCTGGAAGCCACTCATCTCTAAGATGGAACAGCTGGCCTTTCATGTACCTTATACTGTGGTCGCCTGTAAAAGTGCTATCTGGAAGGCCAGCAGAAAATTCTAGTGCTTTGGCACATAGTAGTCATTTAATAAATGTTTGTTCCATGACGGAGTTAAACACCACAGGCTATTAAATAGCTGTGTACAGGAACCCTCCTGCGGGTGTATGGACAGAAGCAATGTTCAGATGTTTTGCCTTCTCTGGGGGGTGGGGGGGTAGAAGTGCCAGATTCAGCTGGGATTTCTGGCCTTTTTAAAAAAATTATTGGTTTCATCATGGGCCTTTGTTTCATCTCCTGTACTGAGAAAGTCAACGGCAGCTTTGTCGTCCCCATTCATGAGGTGTGAGCTACTGAGGTGTGTCTCTCATCATTCTTGTGAATGACAACCGAGGGACCAAAAGGTAAGTGTGATGTGTGACTGGGGCGGACCTCGGCGACTCTCTCCCTGTTGGCAGAGGCCTCCAATAGCACATAAGAGCATGGGCCATTTTGCCTGCTATGATGTAACGGTTTCAGAGATCTGTTGCTTTCCCTCTTAAGATTTTATTAGGGTCCGGGGAGATGGCTCGGTGGAATAAGCGCTTCCCTGGTAAGCGCAAGAGCCTGAGTTCAATCCCCGGTTCCACCAAAAAAAAAAAAAAAAAAAAAAAAAAATTATCATATTTGTTTCATGCTTTATGCATCTCTTTCTGCCTTCCATGAAGCTTCTATGTCAGGCGATGGTCTTTTGTATTGCTGGGTCCTGTTTAGGAAAATAATGACTCAAAGAAAGCACAGCATACTACTGTAAATATTGTAAAACTGGAGCTTAAGTAAAGATACATAGTTTCTAGATTTCAAAGAATTTTATAGGCTTAGGTAAATTAAAGCCAACATTATAGAAGCATTACTGAAATACATATACCTGTGCTTATTTAGTGAGAAAATATTTGTACAGTGACACAAATGACATAAGAGGCATAGGGAAGTTAGAAGGCAAATGCTAATTTCATTTTCTGGAACTGGCTGGTGTATATGGGAATATTTATACTTTTGTATTGTACACATATTTTGTGCTTTGTTTTGCCTCTAGTAAAATAATTTTAGAATGAAATGTTTGTCAGTGGAATTCTTTTATGGTCATTTCATACAGTCTGTTCCTTCTAAAGTATTCTCGGTAGCATCTATGGTGCGGCAACTCTCGTATCTAGATACTTACTTTGTGTAATGTTTAACTTACGTTATTTTAGTAGCAAGCGTGGGGCAGACACAGCTGGCCCTTGAGGACCACCATGTCAGTGACAGGAGCAGAGTTCCGCGAGTTTAGCGGTCTCGGTTCCTCGTGTGAGCATCTGCGTCAGTGGGCAAGAGCCAGGATGTCTTACAGAGTCACTGTTCTTGGATGCAGTTAAATGGAGGTTGGTTAAAAGCTTCTGCTGTGTGTGCAGCTTCAGAAACAACAACAACAAAACTTGATACAGCCCATTGGCACGATGTTTATATTAAGGTGGAGAAATTAGGGCGCTCTTCTTATTTTGCTTTGAAATCCCTTTCAGCTTTTCTTTGCCTCACATCACAGATGGGGCTGTGCAGAGCCTCTTTGCTTCTGAGTATTTTACTTGAGCTTCTCAATGGTGCTGAAAGTATTTGCTTTTCTTTTTACCTGGAAGATAATTTTAAGTTCTTTGAAAACATGGTTTGCGAGCCTGTGAGTCTCTGTGTCCCTTAGAGTTGGGTGCACTCTGGATGCGCAACGCCGCATCCAAAGTGTTTTCCCTGGCTTGTCCTGAGTCCAGAAGTTCACTGGGCGTGAGTTACACCCACATTGCACACAGCATCAGCTATGTGTTTACACCTTGTGCCATATTTTCTCTTTCACCGGAAGGACTCAAAGTCCACAGTATTGGCAGGAAGCATATATATATTGTTTCCATCTTTTAAATGTCCTCTAGGGGTTTGAGAAAGCCTAGCATCTCTGAGTTTTGAGTCCTTCCCCCCTCCCCCGGGCCCCAGTGGGCCGGATTTTGTATGAGATTAATTTAATTTCCAAATTGGAGCACCTTTGCTTCTCCCGTAGTATCTGTATATGTTCAAGCATATGAAGTGACCTATTTACAATGCTATTCTTTTAAAAGGCTACAAGGTTTCTTCTACTGAGTCTTAGAAGCTCTGTATTACTGACATCTTTCCTTTAGGCATAATTTATTCAGAAAATATTGGTTGAATTTCCTGTATTTTAGGTGCTAGGGGATACAGTGGTCAATGAAACAGAAAAAAGGAGTTTTGCTCTTTTTGGGTGAGATGGACCGTATGTGTGTGAATATCGATGGCGTGAAGCCTTGGGGGGCGTAGAGGAGGGAGGTTTGGGTGGGCGGAGTTGCAGTTGCAGGTAGGGTGGTCCAGGATGCCTTCAGGGATGCAGACCTACAGTGAGGGGACAGCAGGACCCCTGTCCTGCTTCCTCCTTTCCACCAGCTGGAGGACCAGCGTGACCGGAGTAAGGCATGGTGGGGAGCAGACTGTAGAGAACTAGTGCGTGCAGAGAATTTTCAAATACATGTGTACGCTGAAGTAGGATTAAAGGAAGGAAGATAGGTGGAGAGGAGGTAGGGAGACTCAGCCTTTTGTCTTCCTCATTACCTTACAACTTGGACTCAACCCCTGCCTAGCTAGGCGGGTAGGCATGCTGGTCATACAGGAAGCAACTGTGCCAGAAAGCTTGTGGGCCCTAATTTATCTCGTCTGTCACAGCGCCTCTTTAAGACTGAAAACAAGATAAGAGTAACTAAAGAAATTCTCTGGGACACTCAGTTGCCAGTTTTCATAACACACAGTTCCAGACTTCCTTAGGGGAACAGCTAGAAGTCCCCAGCCCTTGTCCTAAGCCTGTGACCACCTGGGTTCCAGGAAAAGCCGAGCCTCACAGAACCCCCATGAGGGGTAGTCTCCTCCCTCCCCCGACCCTCATGCAGGAGCAGGGACCCTAGGACGGACTGCAGCAGAACCTCCTTCAGGAGCAAGGACAGCCATCTTGTGGGAACCGAGTGGCCCTCGAGCCGCTAGGACTCCTCCAGAGTTATAGAAGGCAGAAAGGTAGTAGGAGGATCACAGGGGCTGTAGGCGACCTCAGCTGCGCATCACACGTGTCCTCCCCAGGTGCTCTAACTGGAGTCTTCCTGTTCTTCCTTGCTGTCCAACTCTAGGCCTATCTGTGCCTTTCACAGATGTGCCTTGAAATTATTTTTCTGTGACGGAAATTAGCAAACCTGCAGTCTGTTTTGTTGGGGTTAGTTGATGTCTCTGTCTCCTGTTTGGGGGACCTGCTTGGCCCCCATCTGGAACAGCATGACCTAACCTATGTTTGTAGAGGGCACACTGCTGCCGTGTCTGGTGAGAACAGACCAGTGTGAGAAGGGCAGACAGAGGCAAGTCAGTTGGGAAACCGTTGTGTAGAGGTGGTGGCATGGACCAGAAAGGTCTGCTGTAAAGCCAAAGGGGGACAGATGTTGTGATCGTGCGGCAGGAGTGAGTGAAGGCCGGGGCACCTTTGTAGCTTGAGGATGAAATTGCATTACCTGAGGCAGTAAGAGCTGATTGGGGTGTCCTGGTAGCTTACTCAGTGCTGGGCCAAAATATCCTACATTTATAAGTTAAAGGAGGAGAGGCGTACTTTGGCTCACTGTTTTTTGTGCATGGTTGCCTGGTTCCAAGGCAGAAAGGGGTGGTGGGAGGGTCTGACAGAGGAAGGAAGCTCATGTCCTGCAGCGGGAAGCAGAGAGGGAGGAGGGCGGCTGCCCTTCTGGGTCTCACTCCTGCTGAGCTGCCTTCTCTGAGCAGGCCCTGCCTCCCAAAGGGAGTTAGCTGAGCTCCCTTAATCCAGTCACCTTTCAGCAGCCCCACCTGTGAGCACATGAGGCTTTGAGGGGAGGACACAAGACACAGACCATGGCTTGGGGGAAGATGGGAAGCTCACTTTGGAGGTATCTCTGGCAGTTGGACATGCTTTAAGAGAGGTTTGGTTTAGAGAGAAACCTTTGGGACTTGTCAGAACATACAGACTAAATGAAGTCCACACTGGGGTAATTGTCCAAGGGAAAGCAAAGAGGTTTGGGATCAAGGGCCTGGGCTGCTGGCTTACTGGTGCTGCACAGGAGAGACTTAATAAAGGAGCATGAAAGCAATGAGGAAAGCTAACGAGGAAGCTGAGAGAGCGGGTGTCCCAGCAGGCAGGTGTGCGCATGGCTTCCAAGAGCCTGAGCCACATGCTTCGAGAGGTCAGTTAGGAGAATGTCCAGGGAGAGCGGGCCCAGCAGGGAGCGGCGGCCGTGAGCATGGTCACAGCAGTCCTGGTGGGTGCTAGGGACCCAGCATTGCCCAGTGAGGGCTCAATAGAGAGCCCAGTAGGGAAATGGAGAGCTTGGAGGGAGACCACTATTTCAGGGATTTTTACTATAAAGAGAAGCGGAGACACATAGGCAAAGGAAAGAGTGGGGTCCAGAGGCTTTTGTTTTCTTTACAAAATGAGGAAAATAGTACCATGTTTAAGTCTGGATGTGAAAGGCAGCAGAGACGAAAATGCGAATGAGCCTTTGTGCAGGCCCCAGATTCCCATTCAAGAGAACTTTGGGTTAGTTAGGAGCTAAAATCATCCCCCTTGCCTTCGTAAACACTGACTTTTGTTTTTTTAATGCAGTCAGTTCTTTTATACTACATTTTTATTTTATTTTATTTATTCATTTGCGGTACCAGGGATTGAACTCAGGAACTTGCGCCTGCCAGAGAAGTGCTTATTCTACTGAGCTACCTCCCTGGCACCCTGATATAATCTTTTTATCTCTCAATGTGCATACAAACTCGGAACTTGTTCTCATGCCTGTGCCTTCAAATAATGACTTTCGGGTTATGCATAGCCTCTGCTTGCCTTGTTCACCCCAGAGTGCTGTCCAGTTCAGATATGCATGGATCTGAGGAACCCCTGGCCCACATTTTCTCAGGAGCTTTAAAGCCTTTTTGTGTTTTTCTTTTTTCTAGACTGGGTCTTGAAGAATAGCGTGGGCTGACTTGAACTTAGGATCTTCCTTTCTCAGCTTCCCTGGGATCATATGCCTGTGCCGCTGCACCTGGCAGTAACTGATGACTTCTTTAGCTCTTATGTGAGACACTGATTCCATGTCACACTTTAAAGCAGTGGTGGCAATCTTATGGCACAGGTGCCGCAGCAGGCTGTTTGCTGTCATCGAAAGTTCTAAAAGGTCCGCGATCACTGCTTTAAAGCATGTATGGATCTTGTTTTCCAAGAATTTATTCAGCAACAAAATATTCATTTTATACATTATACATATAATAAATACCCTGTGTGCAGTTAGCAACCACATGGCCACAGGTGCGTACGACTTGGAAGGCACAGGTGTCTGCATTGTGTGTGGATGAGCAGCTGCTGCCTCACCGCTGACAGCAACCACCTGGGGACATCGTTGCAATGGAGACTCTGATCTTTTAAACCTGGGTGGGGCCTGAAGTCTGTATTCCTAACACAACTCCCAGCTGCCATCACGGATGTGACAGCTCTCATTTTCAGTAGAAAGCAATCCTCGGTACTACGTGTGAGCCCCCCTCCCCACTTAGATTTTGCTTCTGCTTTTGTATTTTCTCTGTTACTATTTTCTTACTGGGGCTCTTTTTCTAGCAGAAAGTTCCTAACTCAGAACAGTGCAACCTTTCCGTACCACGTCCTGCCTGCCTTACTTGGTGTGAGTCTTTGTTAGTTTCTCATCCTTGAGACACAATGCCCAACACCTCCATCTCTGAGGAGGGAAGGTTTGGCTCATGGTTTGAGGAGGTTTCAGTCCACAGTTGGCTGGCCCTGAGCATGGCAGCATGGCAGAGGGGCCTGGCAGAGGAGAGGAAGCTCTTGGCATAGCAGGCAGAAAGCCGAGAGATGGAGAGAGATCAAGGCAGGAGGAAGGGAGACCCTTGCAGGTCGTCCCCGATGACCCAGGTCCTCTACAAGGCCTCACCTCCCAACATCACATTTAGCTCTCAGCCCATCAGTAGCGTGTTGTCATTATGTATATCTAAAATGTACCAATACAGTTAATTAAAAATCTCCATACTATTTTGCTGTTGGAAGATGATCACCCACAATGCCATAGCAAGAAAGACAGAAGGAGGGAGGGAACGAGGGAGAGGAAGAGACGGAGCACAAGAGGAGGGAAGGAAGGCAGAGAGACAGACTGAGTGAGACAGAGCAAAGCGAAGCATTAGGAGACATTCGGTACCAAGTACTGGTAAGACGTTGCTTGTTTCTTAAAGTTTATTGGAAATGTTTACTCATCTTGCAAGGCATTCACAGAACAAGTTACTCACAATCTAAGGTTTGAGTGTATTTGTAGATTTTGGCATTGATTTCTTTTGCAGTTTGTTCCAAAAAATGAGTTATATGTGAAAAAACAACCCACCCTTCATCAGTGGATTAATCTACGGAGCACCACACCCCCCTGATCTGGTGCATGCCCCAAAGCCCTACCTAGGAGGGCATGAGGCTTTGGGGGACCTTTAGATCTAAGCCGTAATGGCGTGTTTATTGACTCCTGCATGTGGGTGTTTTGTGTAGTAGACTTGTAGCTGAATAAAGTCCAAGCGAGTCTCATTTTTGTTATATAGAGAAGGCTGGATTTCTGGGTGTCATTCCTCCTGAGGCCGTTTTCCTTCCCCATTGCCAAGCATAGCGTGAGCTGTGGGACTCAGGTGCTCCTTTTGAGTTACCTAGTGTCACTGTTTCAAGGCCCGGACACCTCCCATAGCTACAGCTAAGTCTGCCCAGTAGACATCTCTATTGTTGGTGGCCTGTCCTTTGGTGTTGTTATATAAATAAATGTAATCAGCTTGTGGAGGGTAGAATAAATCTTTTAAATTGCTACGTTAATAAAACCTTCTCAGATGATCTTAACATGGAAGAGGTACTTAACCAAGGAAATTTGGGTGAGGGAGTTGGGGAAGAATTTGAGACTATATATAAACTGGAAATTTAGGTAAGCTCTGCATTTAATTTGTTATAATTTAGAGCCTATAACTTTCCTCAACTTAATATTTATGAAGCATAGTTTAAAGTCCATGTATATTTGTCTTGTCCAGTGACGCTATGGTGAGAGTGAAATAAATAATTTAAAATTTCCTGGTGTGGCTACACTGAAGAAGTAGAAAGAAACTGAATTTTTATAGTTGTGCTACTGGGAATTGACTTAGAGGCATCAGCGTGCGTCAAATCTTGTCTTATTTTTTTAAACTTCTGACTGTGAGACAGGGTCTTATGGAGTTGCCCAGGCTGAGCTTGACTTTGCTGTCCTTCTGCCTCAGCCTCTTTCGTAGCTTGGCTTGCAGGTGTGCACCACTGTGCTCAGCAAATGGCGTGTTGTGTTTAACCTACTATATCCAAACTAGTGCCCTTTTAGTCTGTCACTCATATAACATTACTGAGCTAATTTATATTCTTTTTCTATACTGCGTCTTAGGAGTGCGGCTGTACTCCCGGCACCTGTGCCGTATTTCAGGGCCTCAGTGATCCCGTGTGGCCTACACAGACCCACACAGAGCTGTTGTGCGTGTGAGAAGCGCAGTGTTAGGTTTCCATTCTCTCGTTCTCTGTGCATGTCAACCTGTGATTTTCTAAAGTAATGACAGATAAGGTTAGTTAAATATTAAAACCAAAGTTGACCTTAAAAATGAATGGAGTTATGAAAACCAGATGATTATGACCATGTAAAGTGTCCTGAGTTATTTAGCACTGGCTGACAAAAGTGAGGGCCTGTATGCAGTGAGAACGGTGGAGACTCTCAGGGAATGCCTTCACAAAATGTTTACAACAGTGACATGACTAAGAGTCTTCCAAAGGGCAGGGGACTATGGCAAACACATTTTGTAACCACTGTCATTTGATTTTCCAAAGCCTCTGTAAGGGTGGGTGCTATTGTCATGGTTCACATTGTGTGTGTGTGTGTGTGTGTGTGTTTGTATACTAGGGACATTGAGATGTGCAGCTCCCATTTATAATTTTAAATTTTCAGAAAAGGATTTCCTTAAGTTCCAAAGTTGCTGAGGCTGGGATGGACCTTTTTCTCCTCCCGCCTCAGCCTCTCAAACGACTGGGGTTATAGACACACATGACTCACATGTTCTAGATGGGAAGGCTGAGACCAGAAAGCTTAAATAATTTGTACCAGGTTGCTTAGGTAAATGGCTGATCCAGGATATGGGCTGTGGGCAGTTTTATTGAGCTCCCTCCATAGGTTCTGCCACGCTGCATCCTTGAGTGTGATCAGAGGCTACTTCACCTTGAAATTTCATGACTGACTTTAAGTGTTTTTAGGTATTAAAAAAAAAGGTTGTATTTAATTGATACATTCAATTTATTTTGGAGGGCTGGCCAAATAGCTGAGTGGATTAAAGCGCCTACAGGCAGGTGCAGGATCCAGGGGTTCGATCCCCAGGCCTGTCATGCCAGCCTCGCCCCCAGGGCACACTGATGTAGAGACTGAGACTGGGCTTGGTGGTGTGCACCTGTAATCCCAGCTCTTGGGAGACTGTAAACAGGTGGATCATTGCGAGTCTGATCTACATAGTGAGACCCTGAACACCCTGTACACCCTCCCCTAAAAAAAAAAAAAATTATTTTGGAAACAAGCATAAACTAACTCTGTTCTTTTTAAAGATATAGTAAGTTTATTGAGGATCATGGGATGGCAGCAGCAGGAACAAGCAGAGGGAAAAAGGGAAAATGAAGAGGATGAAGGGGTGAAGGGAAGGGTGCAAACGGAGAAGGAAGAAGAACAACTCTGGAATTTGCATCATGTTTGACATTAGTTTTTAAGTCTTAATCTCAATTGTTTAACTTTTTTTTTTTTGGTGCTTATCTTTAATTTAAATTGGGCCTCTGTACTTTATTTCTCTGCCCAGTTCTGTGTTGGAGGAGAAATGGCTAGCAGTGTATAAAGTTAACTTTCATTGTTATAGAGAAGTAGAGCTTATAGCATAATTGTGAGGGTAGGGCTCTAATACTAATGGAATAATATTATAATTTATTATATATTAACAGTGACCACAGTAGCAATAAAAATTTTGCTCTATTGTATGAAAAAATTTATTGCATGATTACTACATGCCAAGCCTTTTGCTAAAACTTTACTCATTTAAAAAATTAATTATCAGAATAAGACTATAAGATTGGTTTTATTTTCACTGTAGGGAGAGACATTTAGACTCTGAGGAGTATTTTTCTTAGAATCTAGGTGTCCCATTTTAAGGGTGGAAAGGTAGGTGAATGGTCAGAAAACCAGGTGAGATGAGGAGAGAGTGTCAAAGCTGTGATCTTTAACACAAAGAGAAGACCTGTGAGAAAAGTAGATGCGATCATTCATTGTCTTTAAGTATTTGGAGCAAGGAATATGATGTAAAGGGGAAACTGAGATAAAAGGAACATACTCTGTTGCTCTAAAGAAAGATAAGAGAATTTTCAGAACAGTAGAGTATATTTAAAATAAAGAATTTTTTAGCAGAATTAATTTAAAAAAACTAAATCACCTATCTGCAGGGATACGGTTAGACAAGACTAGGTCACTTTTGCATAATCCTAGGTTAAATATTTGCATTGGGAATATTTGAATTATACAAGGACAAAGGAATTTATTATTGGTAAATTCTTCCCAACGAATGGTTCTTTAACTTCTTTCTAGTCATTTAAGTTTGTGGTTTTGTAGAAAATTGTGTTCATAACCAGAATCTTTTTATAATGAAAAGAATGACTCAGTTGTTTTGTAAACTAAGTTGGAGCATATGATTTAATAATAGAATTTCAAAGCTCAGACAAACTTTAGCAATGTTGGAGTCTAACTTCATTTTGCAGCTGAGCAAACTGAGGAAGCGAAAAAAAAAAAAAAAAAAGAATGAAGGCTACAGTAGGGCAGGTATTAAGTCAGGTATTGACTTCCTGGCCATGGCTTTTTAAAAAATTGGTTTCTAGGGCTGGGGAGATAGCTCAGTAGAATAAGCACTTGCCTGGCAAGAGCATGGGCCTGAGTTCAATCCCTGGTTCTGAAAAAAAAAAAAAAAAAATTGGTTTCTAATGCATCATCCAGTCAGACTAAACCATATAAAGCTTCCTCTTCTTCTTTCTCCCTTTCTTCTTCTTCTTCTTCTTCTTCTTCTTCTTCTTCTTCTTCTTCTTCTTCTTCCTCCTCCTCCTCTTCCTCTTCCTCCTCTTCCTCCTCTTCCTCCTCCTCCTCCTCCATACCAGGGATCAAATCAAGAGGTGCTGTACTACTGAACTAACCCCCTGAGTTTTGTGCTTGCAGATAGTCTCACCAAGCTCCTAGGCCGGCTTCCTGTGGCAGCATCTTGGGTAACTGGAGTTATAGGCCCACATGGACCAGGGCACCCAGCTCAGCGCATTTTCAAAGGTCCTTTTACATCGTCTTCAGAGTGAATAGAGTACAGTAGCTGGAAGTGCACTTTGCTCTAACTAGGGCGCACTTGAGTCCTTTCGGATAATCTTTTTGCAGTGCAGAGCTCAGTGATTTTTCAAAAGGAAAGTTTTCTTTTTCATTATCAAACAGTTCTTAGTAGAGGGTCCGTAGAGCTGCTTTTTGTTTTCTTTTAACCATTCCTTAAGAATTTGCATGGGCCATGATTTAGCGGGCCACACCTCCTCCAGTCATTCAGCACTTAACCGCATTATTGAAGTTTGGTGTTTGATCTCCATTAGTTGGCTCACACGAGGGCGTCAAACTCCTCTGTGAGTACCAGCCTCCGAGCAGTTGTGTACTATATCTTTAAAAGCATTTAGGCTTCCTGATGCCAACATGGGCTTGAATTCCACCTTTGGGCAAGTCTGTTCCTTTCCCAGAGCCTCAGCTTCCTCACTGGTAAAATAATAGAACTGCTTTGCAGGCCTTCTTGAAGATCAAACAGTTAAGAGAAGACATTGCTTGGCTGGGGAGATAGCTCAGCTGCATCACCACCGGCTTGGTCATGAGTTTGGTCCCTGGTACCCCCCCCCAAAAAAAAAGGCAGAAAAAAGATACTACTTGGGAATTGCTGAGCTCAGTATCTAGCACATTGTAAATTTTCAGTAAAGGCATTGTGATTACGACAATATACTCAAGGGATTTTAAGAATGGATAAAAGTTATTTGAATGTAGATTAAGAATATGATTTAGAACTTTAATTTATTTTTAGTTTAGAGTTCAAAGTGACTTAGGTGCCTTGTTTAAAAGTTCTGACACTGAAACAGTACGTAAAATAATACCTCTAACTTAACACTGCACTATTTTATTTTATTTTTACTTTTTGGTGGTATTGAGGATTGAATTTAGGGCCTTCTCCATGAGCCACATCCCCTTTCTAATTTTTTATTTTGAGACATGGTCTCGCTAAGTTGTCCGGTTTGGGTTGGAGCTTGTGGTTCTCCTGCCTGAACCCCTCGGGTGCTAGGATTGCAGGCATTCACTGCCACCTCTGCAGTAAGCTGACATTGTTTTGCATCTGTGTGAGTTTAAACCTTGTAAGTGTCCCAAGCTGTTTTTATGGGATGATAACTTGGCATCTCCTAGAGTTGTATTCATTCCATAGGCAACAGTGTTGGACCAATTCTGTAGGTTAAAGCAGGCTGAGAAGATTCTGCTATATCGATTATTCTTATGCTCTCTGTAAAATAAGCTCAAAAAATAAAAAGTAAAAAGGACAAGAAAAAATTAAGGTTTATTAAAAGCAAGCATTAATGTTTAAGTATGACCAATTTTACATACCTGTATCTGTTAATCTGAGCAACCGATTTGGTAAAAATACGTAGTATGGTAACCATCGTTAATTTTTTATTCTTGCTTTGAAATTCTGCACCATCTGTGTTGCTGTATGTTACTGTTTCTATCTTAGTTTTTGCTATTTGTTTTTCTTTTCATTCTTTAAAATAAAATAAATATACACCTAAAAAAAAGATTCTGCTATAGGTAACAGCTGACCACTAGCCGGAGGTCTGGTGCACACTGCACTACTGCTCAGGGCCTTTGTCCACCCTGAGAGTAAACCCAGCCCCTCACGACCCTGTAGCTAAGTGCACCTCTGTGATGTTTTTTGTGTGTGCATACTTCTGCCTTTGTGATATAAGGACGTGAAATTCCCAACTTGGCCTGAATGAGTTCGTGTTCTCTAAAACCGAAGAATGAATTTTAGGAACAAACAGAGGCTGAAGGTAAAACTTTATTGGAAAGGAAAGCTTCTGTTGGAGAGGGACAGAAGGGGGTCCCGAGCGGGTTGCCCAGGAAGCTGTCTCCTTCAGGTTATTTTATAGGACAAAACCATGCGGGGCTAAGGTAGAGACAAAGGGGTCCCGCTTAGGCAGATACAGGGTGGGACCAAACTATGGTCAACCAATGGGATTACAAGCACCGTTGCTCAGGTAAAATTTATTAGGCCTAGGACCAAATGGGTAGCGAGTCACGTAGCAAGCGGGTGACCTTATCTGGTGGCCTTCAGTTAATGATTCTTCCTGACTAATGAGCAATCCTGGATGCCAACTTTAGGGAGGTCAGCATTTGTTTGATCTTTAGGTCTGGCTCACACCAGGGGCATCTCCCCAGTAAGGTGTCTGGTCTTTGTCATCCCCTTTGAGGGCCTGTCCCTGTCTAACTACCTACAATGTTTCTATCTAACTCAGGCTGCCTGCAACATTTGGAATCCAACCTGACTTTGAGTATTGGCTCTCTAGCAATGGCCACTCAAACACATTATCAGTTTGACTGCTTAGCCCCCAAGGAATGCTGGAAAGAGACCCACCACAAGCTGATGTGGACCCAGGTGCCACTTGTGTTGGTGGTGGCCTGTTTTTCTTGGATTCTGATTTTCAGTTTTTTTTCCACCCCAGTTCTGCATCGCATTAACTGGGGCTTATGTGTCATCTAGCTGAGTTGATACATTTATCAGGGTTAATGGAAGAGGGTTAGAGGACCATGTGGACATTTTAACTGTCTCTCAGGCCATGTTTTGCTTTACCTCCATCAATTATTTGAAAGCACTTTGGAAAATTGAGATCACTGTGTTGCTATGTTAATAAAACACTTCAGCATCTTTTCTAGTTTGTCCATTAATGAGTGCAATCATCCTAGGAATCACAGATCGTGGAAAAGCTAGGGGCTTCGGGGGGTTTTGAGAGAGGTATCCATAGGTGTATGCAGGCTTTTCTGGGGTTGTGTGATTAATTTGAAAGTTTTCATTTTAAAATAAAAACACTTTTTGCCTCATTTCAAAATAGTCCTGGTAATTGTAGGTACTTGGAGATATATAAAAATATTCCAGAAGACAGAAAAACTATGATCCTGCACTTACATAGACTCTCTTAACTTCTGAGGCACCTATAGTTAGTCATCTTTTGTGGAACCGGGGATTGAACTCAGGCCCCTCCACTTGCCAGGCAAGCGCTTACTCTACTGAGCCATCTCCCCGGCCCCTATTTAGGCTCTTCTGAGTATTTTTGTGTGTGTTCATATGGTGTACATAGTTTTATATGATGTTTTATTTTGCGTAACATACTGTATTATGAACATCTCTGTGTCATTAAAATATTTGCAATATTTTTAATAGTCTCTTTATTTAATCTTAGGGATTTTTAAAAATAATTCATTTAACCAAGTTCCTATTTGGGGGCATGTAGGGTGCTTCCAGATTTTCATTGTTATGTGAAATACCATGATGACCATTTTATGTACATGTTCGTGCATTCTCTCTTTTTCTCTGTCCTCAGATTTATGTGTGTATCTCTGATTATTTTAATTGTATATATTTCTAAAAGGAGAATTGGTCAAAGGCATGAATCCCCTCCGTCCCAGGTATATAACTGTGGACAGGAGGCATTTACACTCCCACGTAGAGGCAGATGGAGAGAAACTTCTGCAGCTTTTACGTGAAGCTGGCCAGGGAGGCTGTGCTGTAACCGTAGAAGCAGGTTGTAGAATCAGAGCTGACCTGGGATGCTTCTTAGGAAATACCTTTCTCTAGTCTGGTGTCTAACAGGTGGGGAAGTTGAAAGCTCTACTAGTTGCCTCCCGCACAGTCACACAGCTAGTAATCGGCTCAGCTGGGAGGTTTAGGTACCAAGCTCTTTGTCCTGTGTCTTCCCTTCATCCTAACCCTGATATACAGGAGGCAGTTGTGTTCCACGACTGAATTAGAGGGGAGCAGAGCCTTGGGCAGAACCTTAGTTAACTTCGTGTTTTTGCTGCAGCAAGCCTCCCGCTTAGTGTCCTGTGCCTTACCCATCACCTGGCCGGTGTCAGCTGTATCTATATGTTGGTCCCTGTTTCTGAGGGTGTGACCATCTCTGCCAAGGTCTGCCCCTCATGCTCACATGCGTGACCTTGAGAGGGGATGTTAGGAAGTTTCCAGTTTAAGTCAAACCATGTGGAATGAGAAAAAGGAGGCATCCTTTCAGGAAGAAGAGTGTTGGGCAGGCAGAAATGGCAGATGTCGGAATCAGATGAAAGGGGCCTGGCCTGATGAAGCGCAAGCCTTGCAGGCCATAGCAAACATGAAGGCCTTGGGCAGGAGAGAGCTTAGCACAGGAATACCTGAACAAAGCCCAGGGGCTGAGCCAAGTGAGTTAGGAGGGGTGAGGCATGGAGGAATGGTATCAGAAAGGTAAGCTGAGGCAGGGTCATGCAGGCCCCTCCAGAGAAAGCTGGGAACTTGCGTTCTGTAAGAGCGGGAGGTTGTTGGAGGGCTCTGAGTGGCTTAGCCTTTGACTGATTGCTCTGGATGCAGTGTGGAGGATGGTGCTGGAGAAGGCCAGGAGGGAAGCAGGGAGATCAGCTAGGGAACTTGTGCGAGTTAGAGGGGGAGGTGTCTTGGGCCAGGGCCGTGACACGCGTGACATAGCCAAGGGGGAAGACAGATGACCCCCGCCAGCATAGCTCAGCAGGATCTGACTGAGGTAGGAGGTAAGGAGAGGAAGGGCAGAGACTTCTGGTTGGAGGACCAGGAAGCCTGGAGCTGCCATTCATTGAGATTTAGTGCTGTGCTGAGTACTGTTTTGTGGCACTCGGCTCCTTGCACTGTGTGTGTGTGTGAAGGGACCTCATGGGCACTCGAGTAGACACACGGGGGGTGGGAGGTGGGTGGTAAACTCCGCTCCCAGGGTGGGTCTTTAGAGGAGGCACGGAAGAACAAAACTAAGACCTGTTTGTTAAGATAGTCGTCATCGCTGGTTTTTACATTTGGTGAAGATGAGAGTCTTTGTGAGAGCACAGGCGATGGGCACAGGAAGTGTAGCTGGACCTCAGAGTGGAAGAAGTTTGTCCTAGATAATTTATTGATAGACCTGGGAGATTCTTTAATCACTGGTATTCTCATTAAATCATACTGCCTCTTGTGCTTATGGGCAATTTTTTTTTTTTTCCTAACATTTTTGTTCCTCTTTGATGTTCTTCTACGTGTAAAAGTAAAACAAAACTGAATAACTAACTTTGTCTTCTTTGGGTGGTCTGTGTACCTTTGATATTTTGATGTTTTTCAGTCCGTGGTGGTCTTTTTATGTTTTTTTCTTTTTCCTTCTTTTTTATCAAAAAGCCCATTCTGAGGCATCCACAAAAAGAGACTAAAGCCAAACGCAGTGTGTCCAGTGTCCCAGCAGCACCTGCCAGGGATAATGGAGCAAAGTGAACCTCTTCAAAATGTTGCTTCTAGAACATCGTCAGTCCTGGATCCTGCTTAGTGAACGCAGAAATGCACCAGGTGGCTGCTGTGCAAACGGCTCTTGCTTTGTCTCTGGTCTTTACTTTTTCCTGAGAGAAATTTTAAAACAGAAGGAATTGAGGAGAGGCTATTTGAAGGAGAATGTCCACAGGGAATGGGGGCACAGACCTATAATCCCAGCTACTCTGGAGGTAGAGGCAGGAGGATTGCAGATTTGAGACCAGCTTGGACAATTTAGTGAAACCCTCTCTCAACATAAAATAAGAAAACTGCTGTGGATGTGGCTCAGTGGCAGAGCACTTACCTAGCATGTGTTAGATCATGTGTTCAATCCCCAGGGTTGTAAATTTTATTTATTTGTTTGTTTGTTTATTTATGCATTTATTTTTGTGGCTGGCTCAGCCCTCCCTAGTGGCGGGGCAGTGGTGGCACATATGTGGTGCTGGGGATGGAACCTCAGTCCCTATGCTTTGCCTAAGTAGGCGCTTTAGACTGCTGAACTGGCCCTGGGATTGTAAAAATTAAAAACCCCAAACACCTGCAGGGTGCCCACAGGATCCATGCCACAGGAGCCCTGCTGAGGAGGCTACTGTCTCCACAGAAGGCAATAACTGTCACATGGTACCCCCCCCCCCCCGCAGTACTGGGGATTGAATTTAGGACCCTACACTTGCCAGGCAAGCACTTGCTCTACTGAACTGAACCCCTCACCTGCAGCTTTGAAGCCCCATGTAAAACAGTGGACTCCCTTCCAATAAGCCCCTGCGTTCTGGCGTCAAAACCTGCTTTTGGTTCTGGCTTATTTTTCCTTTGGTATAGATGTCTGAAAGGACGAATAGGAGAATTTCAGAAACTCAAACTTTTCCTACGACTATTTGCAGACTTTTGAAGGAACATTAGAACCTTTGTTTATGTCCCTCATGTTTGTGAAGAAAAAGAAATGTCTGAATTTTGGGTTTTCCTCAGCACCCCCAAATCAATACTTGTTTTGTCCTGCGCTGGTCTGGAAAAGTGGCTTGAGAGGCCTGTTTGGAAATTAAGCCGTGAGGGGCCTGGCATGGGGGTTGGGGAGCATTTTTGAGCTGGGTAATTAGGCAGCTACAGCCCTGTGGAAGCGAGCGATGATGAGACTAATTAAGTGAGCTGTTTTCTACTTGCCACGCGGACCCCAGGGTAATGGCCTAGAAATGCTGCTGCTCCTGGTTTACTTGATTGATGAGGTTTCACAGCTAGAGCTTTGTTTACTTTTTAAATCAGAAATGTATTTGCCTGGTCTTCACCTGTTTGTGCATTGTCCCGGTGCTGAGAGGCAGGCGTGTCTCGGGCAGGTGTGGAGGAGGCTTTCTTCCTGTCACCACAGC
Organism: Octodon degus; assembly: GCF_000260255.1. NCBI lineage: Eukaryota > Metazoa > Chordata > Mammalia > Rodentia > Octodontidae > Octodon > Octodon degus. The sequence continues at coordinate 5,340,373 of NW_004524612.1, read as the reverse complement.
GGCCCCGGGGAGCAGATTTCACAGGCTGCCTTAAGGCGGGGCTCTGTGAAGGACCACAGCAATTTAGTCTGTTTAGAAGCAGCACTTTTGCTGATGGACCTCTTTGTGGCCATTTCCACATCTCTTAATTTGTTGATGTCCATTTTTATTTCTGTGATATTGCTTAGTGCCTACTGTGAACCAGGCTATATTGGATGCAAAAGATTGAAAGAGAGTCTGCCCCCTTGGAACTTCATTACATTCAGTTTTATTCCTCTACTTGCTAGCCTGGCACATAGTAGGTCCTATGCCAATATTTCTTGAGAGAATGAGTAATTAGGGGTGTGTGTGTGTGTGTGTGTATGTGTGTGTGTTTATACTCACATTTAGCTCATGCAATTGTATCTTATGTTGTAACATAACTTTTTTAATGAAACAAATTTCTGTAAACCTAATCTCATTTGTTTCCTGGTAGTTTGAAAATTTAAGCTAATCCGTTAAAAAGATTTTGTTTCTAAATCATGCTAAACAATACCAGGAGTTCTGATAATATTTAAAAAATAAACATGAAATGAAACTGTTTTGCCAAATTGCAATGTGGCACTGAGTAGAAGCACTTTTTACTCCCACTGTGTCATTTGGCCTGGCCCTGGAGTTAGACTTTGAAGCAGGTGGCACAAGCATTACTGTCCCCAGGCAGCGTCTTTGTAGGGGATGCATTGCGTAAGGTTCAGGAGAGTTATCTGAGATCCGCTTCCTGACTCTTGGCTCTTGGTTGAGTCTACCCCATGACAGTATTTTCTTTAAGGAATACTTTCCTTGGTACCCAGTTTGCAACTTGTTAGATTGGCCTCCTGGGTGTAAGTGATGGTTTAGGGGCATGCAGCAATAAGTGAGGAACCCAGCCCTTCAAAAATGCCCTTAAGAATGTACCTGCTAACCTGATACTAAGTGTAAGATAGCAGCAGTGGAAAATGCTTGTGGGCTATTAACACTGAAGACTTTCTTGTGGCAGTGTGACCGTGGTTACTTCAGTGGGCTTGAGGAGAATGTGCACCGACGTGGAAAGGACCAAGTGGACTTTTTTGCTGGCTCTTTTTCTGATTAAAAAGAGGAGGATAATGATAACCAATCTTTGCAGGGATGTTCTGGCAATAAACAAGATAACTGAAAGGAACATAGGGCTACTCCAAAGAGATTGGTATTCAATATTTGTCAGCAAAAAGCAAAAAGAAAAGAGATGAACAACCAAATACCTAAAGGGGGATCATTTTCAGGTGCCTCTGAATGTTTTATAACTTAACTTCTCATTACAATAAGTTTTTGGAGTCACTAATGCAGCTCTCTCCAAATCTCTCCTGTTAACCCAATTTCATTTATTCTCTGCATATGGAAGCATGTTATTACTTTCTTTTAAAAATAAATCTCTGAAATTCATTATCACCCTCTACAATTAATCTAAATTAATGAGTCTTTACTACATTATTATTCAGTGAGCACTTTAGGTCCTGTTTCTGTGTTACTGTACATTTAGTGGTTTAAGAATTTTATTTATTTATTTTTAACATATTTAGTACAGGGTCTTACTATGTAGATTGGACTCATAGTGATCCACCTGTGTTCATCCTCCCAAGCCCTGGGATTACAGGCACGTGCCAGCACGCTCATTCTCAGTCGTGGTCTCAGGGTGCACCGGGGGTGGGGCTGGCACGGCACGCAGGGGATCGAACCCCGGCACTGCATCTGCCTAAGAAGGTGCTTTAGTCTGTTGAGTTATCTGGCCGGCCCAAAACTGGAATCTTAGTCTTTATTTTTTTCAGAGATGAGGCTTTGCTCTGGTGCCCAGGTTGACCTCAAGTTCCTGTGCTGAAGCAACTCTCTTGCCTCACCCCCTAAGCAGCTGGGACTGCAGGTGTGTGGGCCCCTGTGCTGGCTAAATCTATCTTTAAATAGAACATTAGCTGATAAAACGGAGTAGATTAAGCTTGATATGTGACTGTGATATAGTTATGTTAAAATAGAGTCAGAAAGTACCCATTAAAATGAAGCTAGTTAAGAAATATTTGATTTACTTTTAGGAAAATGAAGAAGTTAATCTAATAAATAAGAAGAAAACTCCAACATAACTTTTGGGGGATGTCTTGTGGGATAATACTGAGCAATTATTTAGATAATATAGTATTTTTCAGATCTTTTGAAAACTTATAAAACACTACATTTGATAGCCTCAATTAAAGAATAATAATAAAATTCAAGAAGACTATAAGATTCATAAAATTGTATTATCTCATTTGTAAAAAATGAAAATTGTTCCTTCTAAGCACTGGCTTTCTTTATGGTGGTGCTGGAGATTGAACGCAAGTTACTTATCACAGAGCTACTCCACAGCCTTTTTCTTCACACATTCTATAAAAATACATTATCTCTCCCATTTCTATATTCTTGACATGTGTACTTAATGCTGTTTAACTTTTTTTGATGATTCTGGTTGATCGTTTCCCACCACTGACATATGGTAACATCATCCTCTTGGCTGTAAATTTTGTGTCATGTTAGGATCATTTTAATGTAAGAAAAACCATGTTTTAAGGAAGGTTGGTTCAGTTAATCTTAATTGTCCACTGGATTGGATTAAGAGACTCCCAGAGGGGTGACCGGATTCTGAAGTGCTGATACCCAGCGGTTGATTGGTCTGCTGATGCTGGGCTCTGAATGAGCTGCTGGCAGACAGGTCCAGGTGGAGGGCAGGTCACTGGCGACCTTCAGAGTTGTGTGTCTTGGTGGTGTCTCCCCCTGGGCTTTTCTTCCTGGCTACCACGAAACGAGCAGCTGCGTCCGGAGCAGCTGCGTCCCACTCCGGTGTTCCCTCTTGAAGTCGGCTGACCATGGTCTGAAAACTCTGAAGCTGTCATCCAAAATAAAACTCTCCTCTTCTAAATTGTGGATGTCCGATTACGAGTTGAGTTCACTTATGCTGGTTAACAAATGAGACATTATCATAAAATATGTGTGAAATTTTAACACGATCCTCGAAGTACTTTTCTAGTAATAGCTCATTTATTCCTCATGATAGCCTGATGGATATTGCTTTATGCTTATCCTAGCTTCCAGAGTTACAGGCGAGTAAAGCTGCTGCAAGGCCATGCCTCTAAGTTGCAGAGGTGACTCTGAATTCATTCTGTCTGACCCCAGAGCCTTTCAAATCACCGTGATCATCTTTCTGCTTTTGTAATGAGTGGATTTTGTTCTTTCTTTTGGGCAATCTGTGGCCCTTTTTTCCTTCCTTCCTGAGATGTGCACGTCTTGAAACTACTTGCTTCTTTCCTATGTTCACTCACCAGGGATTTATTGAATCACGTGGTGCTGAGGGCCTAGCCGCCACCTAGGTGGACCTTCACTATTGTGTTTAGCTCTGTGCTGTTGTCCTTGACTGTGGCAGCTTAATGCTGAGGAGAGAGGAAAGATACCAAAACTAGGAATGGAGTGGTGAGCAGGAAGCCAAATTGGACAACGGGTGTGAGAAGAAGAGGGGTGACATTCCAGGTAGGAGGAGCGGCCATATGCGTGGAGCAGACAGTTGGGACTTACTGTGGCAGGGCCATTGCTTCAGATTGGGAATGGGGCTGGCAAAGGCCATAGTAGTGTTCATGTGTCCAAAGACTAGGAAGAAGTGTGACAATCCATGAACACTACCCATTAGTAAGCTGAGCACACTTATAATTTCTAGATAATAAAAGATAATAAAGGCATGAGAACAGGGACCGGCCAAATAGTTCAGCAGATTAAAGCGCCTGCTTAGGCAGACACAGTGGCCTGGGTTCGATCCTGGAGTGTTGTGCTGGCCCTGCCCCAGGGGCACACTGAGATGGAGTTTGAGTCTGGGTGTGGTAGTGCACGTCTGTAATACCAGCTCTTGGGAGGCTGAACACAGGCGGATCACTACGAGTCCAATCTATGTAGTGAGACCCTGTAGACTCTGTAGATCCTTACTAAAAATACAAAAAAAAAAAAAAAAAAAAAAAAAGAAAGAAGAAAAGAAAAGAAAAAAGGCATGAGAACTATATAGCTTCTAAAGTTGGTGGTATGGAATAATAAAGACCAAGCCAGTTTAAAGAGAGGCAAGAGGGCTGGGGAGATAGCTTCACCACATACACACCTGCCTGGCAAACACAAGGGCCTGGGTTCAATCCCATGTACTGACTGCCATGCCAGCCCCAAGCCCTGAAACCGGTCCTCCTGGCACACACCTATAATCCCAACACTAAGGGAAGCTGAGGCAAGAGGATCACTGTGAGCCCGAACTGCATAGCAAGTCCCTGTATCAAAAAAAAAAAATAGAGAGAGGCAAGAAAATAGAGAAAGATAAAATAGGACAAATAGCATACAATAAGATGGTACCCATAAACCCAAGGACATTTGTAATTAGGTTAAATATGTGTGCCCCGGATGGACCGCAGATATATCTGGTATCAGACCAATAAAAGGAAGAATACATCCAGGAGCCAAATGAGAAATGAGAAGCAAGGACCGTGAGGTGACACACCACATCACCCTCCTTCTTCTGTGCCTTAGAAACCGTCACGTTTGTGGGTGCAGTGGGCGTGTGCTGGCCTTGCTGCCTGCTCACGGGCTCCCGTGCAGCAGAGACGGAGACCCGCTCCTGTGCCCCGTGCGGTCACTTTTGAAAATCATGTCTGAGCGATTGAGTTCCACACGGGATTGCAAAGGCTTTGCAGGCCGGGAGCCCGTTCTTCAGTATTGTTCACTTTTCCATTGTATCTGTGACAATATTGGCAAGTGTATAATATTCTGTGTTCAGTTAATTCAGTCAGGATCAAATCTGGTTTCTACATAAGGATACCCATGTATTTCTCAATACGTGGGAAGTTTATTTTCATAGCAGAGTAAAAACAAGACATGCTTCTCTCTGTAAGAAAAGGACCTTCTCGCCTACTTTTTGCAGGTAGAAGAGTGTATTATTTTGTGCTTTGAAGAGGATGATTTATAAACTATCAAAATAAATAGTTCACTCTGAAAAAGCTACAATAGCAGTAAAATACTAACATTTTTCTTGGAAGAAATAGTGGGTAGAAGATCCAAAAAATGGCATTTTATAATTTTGGATTGAAATATACGAGTTTTGTCCTGTTGGTCCCAATGCTAGAAGTTCTCTTGTTGAGGAAGAGTGCAGGGGCTGGAGACAACCTCCGCTGGAACAACTGGTGATGAATGGACAGAACCGCGGAATCCGAGGTTAAATGCACAGTATTCTGGTTTTAACTACAATGTAGAAAATTAAGACATGGGCCCAGGGGCTAGTTAGACATACTTCTTGGTATAGACATTTAGCGAGAAATAAAACAAAGATGGCTTTGTGCTGTCTCCCTGCTGTGTCCCTGTGGTTTTCCTGTTGGGGACCTTGTTTAGATGTTGTATAATCACAGGATTTCAAAGCAAGAGATGGATTTCAGAAGGTCTTTCGTATCCATTCATCCTCCAGAGGAGAAATGAGGCCTGCAGGAATGGTGCAGGGGCCAGACGCAGGTCACCATTCACTGGGTCACTGCTCACTCTAGGACGGCGGCACCAGGACTCCCTGCCTGGCTTGCGTCCTACACAGAGTTCCCTGCTGCTTAGTTCTGTGCTTGTGGCGTCTTGCTGGTCTTGGTACAGGCGTAGGAGGGGGAGGGAGGAAAGGGAGGTTGAGAGACAGAGAGGGGATGAGGGAGGTAGGGTGCAGAGGGAGAGGCCCACAGGTCAGCCTGTGCCTGCTTTGCTTCCTCTCAGAAGTGAACCAGGTAAGGCAGTGAGCTGAATGGACTCATGTATCAATGCGACGGGCAGCTCAGCAGCCTTGCAGACCAGGAGCTCCTTGGGGGCTGCTGTTTTGGGTTGGGGGCCCCTTCCTGCAGGAAGAACCCAGCTGGAGGTTCCTGCGCCTGTGAGCTTGTGAGTTCTGGTTCATTCCTACCAATAGATGCACTTGCCTCACACTGTGTAGAGATGTTAGAGAGACAAAAGGCCAATTGAAATGGATGTGATTGATCCTTTGTCACCTTTCAGATCTTAGCAAAAGGATCCTCTGGGTGTGACCTCCCATTTCCTACTTGCTCGTCTGAGCAAAACCTTTGCATATTCCAAGCTTGACATTTTAGGAGAAGCCATCCTGCAAACTCATTTGAATGTTTCAGCTGTCCCTTGCCAGCTTGCTCTGGCCGTGTCACAGATGTGCCACTGTGACTGCAGCTTGGGGACAGTGTGTGGGCCTGGGGCACTGCTTTCTACCTTTCCACACTGCACTCTGGACCTTCAGCAACCTGCAGCTCTACAGGCTGTTACCTGTGTGGTTTATGGCATGGCTTATGGGTCGTTTTACATGGGACGCAGTTGTGGTCCACAAATTCCTGCACGCTGCTTCGTGGTCAGGTGGGAGCCAGGCCATGGGGGAGGCAGGTTTAGCTGCAGAGTATGTTATGGTTTTCCTTGTGATTGTCATGATTTACTGTTTCTCAGGAAAATGTGTACTTCTCCCATGTTCTTACTTTAAAACCCTTTGCTAGTCGCAGATTTGGAAATCTTGCAACTTTACCACTTCCTCTGTAGCTTCTATGGTTGGGAAGGAACTATAACAATTAAAATTTTATTATATAAAGAATGTAAATTCCTTTTAGGAAAGTCAGAAAATAGGGTTAAGCAAAACGAAAGAAAAACCTATCTCCCAGAGAAACAACTGATGGCATTTTAGTGTGTATTTGAATGTTTTTAATGCATAGTGATTCACTTTGCATATAATCTGCTTTAATAAAAATGAGTTTGTGTTGTATCTATTGATTTTGATAGCTTTCTTCTTTGACATATGTCACACATATAATAAACTGACTTTAAAGTTTTCATAAATAAATGTTTCAGAAACTTTTTTAAAATAGAGATAAATATAAAGAAAACACAAAGGGTCCACTGGCTCATAACCCATACTGGTTTATCAAAATGAAGTGGGCTGGGGAGATGGCTCTGTGGAATAAGCATTTCTCTGGCAAGCGCAAGGATCTGAGTTCAATCCCCAATTCTGCCAAAAAAAAAAAAAAAAAAAGATTAATAATCCAACAGGTAACCTTGGTACTTACTGAAACTTACTGTATACCGAAGCTGTATTTTACGTATAACTTCCTTTAATCGGAAAAGCTGTAAGGTGTACTTGTATTATTAATCTTGTTTTAGTTTCCACATGAGGAAACCGGGGCTAAGTGCCTTCTTCCCCAAACTGTATAGCTAGCAAGAAACAAGCCCAGATTAGGAGGCAAGAAGTGGGTTGTAGAATCCATTTCTGAACCACGCATTGCACTGTTAGATTTTACAAGCAGGCAGCAAGTAAACACACAGAGTTTTATTGCACTTGGGGCATTTGCTTATTCCATCCACCTTTGTTCACACAAGTGGGATCGATGCATTTTTTACATCCTAAAAAAAGCAGAGTTGGGCTGGTGAGATGGCTCAGTGGTCTAAAGCACCTACTTAGAACAAGCTTAGCAAAGCACAGGGACCGCGGTTCAATCCCCCAGCACCACATGCCAGCCAGCCCCGCCCCCTGATGGGCTGAGCTGGCCCCCCCCCCAAATAAATAAAAAAAAAAAATTAAAAAAAAAAAAAAAGCGGAGCTCCCTCTCTCTCAGCATGGGCAGGGCTAGCTCACTCTGAGTGACAGCCATGGGGGCATCTTGTGACTTTGCTTCACTTGTCCCGTTTACTACTGATGGACATTTTGGTTGAATGCCGATGTTTCCAATAATTAATATTAGTATTCTTATAGTAAAGCTTATGTTTACTGAGTGACAAAGTAAGAGCTATCGGTATATGTGTAGAATAGTACTTGCACAGTCAAATCAATGATTTCTGTTAATTGTAATATAGTATATCTTGTACTATATGCTAGAATTTCATTTAATCTTTGAAATCTCTCTATAAGGAAGATAATGCTATAATTTCTTTCATATTTGAAGAAACTTAGATTTAGAGAGATTAAACAGTTCCGCTTGTGTCACATAGTAATTAGATGAAACCTGCGATCTGAATTTAGCCTCTAGATTCTCAGGCACATGACCTTGACTACTGCCAGCTGTGGGGCCATCTCCAAGGGGGCAGAGTCTGTATCTTTCTAGTACTGGGGATGGAGAAGGTCCTGCTATTGGTAAACATTAAGCTTGTCTGCATCCAGTCCTGACACAAGGTCGGGAGAGTGCCTGTTTTAAAATATTTTAGCCTTCCTTGTGGTCCCAGCTCAAGGCCTTCCACTCCTGGGATATACCTTAAGAAAGCATTTTCATCTTGGGCAGCAAGGTAGCTGGTTGAAATGGAAGTTTATTTTTGTCATTTTTGGCAAGAAAGGAACATTTCAAGATGGGATTACTATTTTAATAGGTAAAACATTATATCTCTATTTGTAATTATTGAATAATGAGTAAAATTGAACCAGTATAGAATGTTCATTGATGTCACTTTTTCTATAAACTGCTTTAGACACTGTAATAGAATGCCATACACTGGGGAGTTTATAAACATTAGAAGGTTATTCTGCACCTGTCCTGGAGGCTGGGAAGCCCGTGACCGTGGTGCCAGCATCGGTTGAGGTCCTGTGTGCCATCTCATGCTAGGACAGAGTCCAGTCCTGTGTGTGAAAGGCAGAGAGTGTAACAGGCTGATCTCACCTTTTTCATCAGTGATCCACTCCTATAAGAAGTGCTTGAGGGCCGGCCAAATAGCTCAGCGGATTACAGCATCTGCAAGTAGGCACAGGGGCTGGGAATTCGATCCCCGGGCCTGCCATGCTGGCGTTGCTCCCAGGGCACACTGGGATGGCAATTGAGACTGGCATGGGGGTGCACTGTAATCCCAGCTCTTGGGAGGCGGTAGACAGGGCGGATCACTATGAGTCCAATCTGGTAGTGAGACCCTGAACACCCTGTAGATTCTTCCCTAAAATGCAGGAAAAAAATAAGTGCTTGAGACCATTCCTGAGGGCTCTGCCTTCAAGACCTGACCCCCTGTTAAGGTCCTGCTACGTAGATTTTTACCTATATTAGGCCACATTCAAAGCTTTTATTTTCCTGTTGGGTAGTTGTTTTTTGTTGTTGTTTTTTTTTTTAAATGATTCTTATTTGGGTTCACAAAGTAAAAAAGTGAGCCTTGTACTCTTGAATGTGTTGGAAATATTTTTCCAACATAATCACTTCTAATGACTGTAAACTTTCCATTACATGGAGGTAATATAATGTATTTGAATGATGAAGACTTTAACTTGATTACAAAGATTTTCATTACAAGGGTGTAAACATATTGTTTTCTAGGAAATGTCTTAGACTTGTGAGTGGTAGATGGAAAGTGGTGCACTTTTCAGGGCTGTGATTCCTGTTATATTTCTTTCTAGGAAGAGTGTCAGTACATCAACCAGCAAAGTATGTTAAGATGTCTGAATTGCAATAGCCAATGGTATTACTTGGTGTTATTTTTAAAATCTCTGGCCCATCTGTATTTCTGTGATTATGAGTTAAGGTTGGAATGCTTTCTGTGTTTTTGTGGTTAGTATTTCTTCTTTCTTGAATTGTCTATTTTTGCCTCAAGGAGGATTTTGAAATTTTGTACAGTTTTTCAAAAGTTCTATCTCTGTAGCTATCTCGCAGTGGAATGAACTGACTTTTATCAGTGATGGTGGAAGTGTAAAATATACTGGAACTGTTTATGAAAAGGAATCAGTGTTTATTAGCTTGCTGCTCTAAGACTATGTTTGTGTTTGTTGTCTATTTTAATCTTTAAGTCTTGCAGATAGACAAGAGGCACAGATAAGTCCCCTCAATTACCCAGAGTTCTTTAGTTGTATAATTAAGAAATAGGCTGTGCACCGGGCTGCCCATAGTATGCCTGCCTTGTAGTCCCTCCACTCCTGGGCCATACCTTAAGAAAGTGTTTTCATCTTGGGCAGCAAGGTGGCTGGTTGAAATGAAATTTGTGGTATTTTTGGCAAAAAGGACCCTTTCAGAAACTAGCTACCTAGGATTAGTATAATGTGATATAGAATTCTTCAGAAACTTAGTGTTTTTTTAGTAATTAATTTTTATTTTTCTATTTATTCCATGTCTTAGTTATTTTTTCTTAGTGCTGAGACAAAATACTCAATGTCCAAAGTTAAATGGCTCACAATTTGTAGTTTTCAGTTCATGGTTGGTTGGCCCCAAGGGGAGGGTGGCGCGGCGAGGAACATTATAGAGGAGAAACAGTTCATGGCAGGCAGAAGGCAGCAAAGCAAGCAAGGGACAAGTCAAGCCTCCTTCTGTCCCTTATTTTGCATCCAGGCTCCTGGGATGAGGTGGTGCCAAACCCATCAGTGGGCTGATTCAGTGGTCACTCACCCTTCATCCTAGCATGACGCACTAGATCTACCCAGCTCTGAAAAAGCTCCATCCATGACTGCATGAGGCTCTGGGGAGGGACATCTAGACCCAAGCCACAGCACTCCGTTATTGGATGCATCAGGTACACAGAATATGGGTGGTTATTAGGCGGAGACCTTTGCCAAGGCAGCTCTGACCTCTCCCTCCTCCCCGCACTTGCAGCCCTTGCACGTTGGAAAGCTTGGCTTGCTGCCTGGCCCAGCAGGCTGAGCACTCAGCTGGAGAAACCTCTTCTCTCTTTAGTCCTTTCCTCACTGCAGCCTTTCTCTTCAGACTCTGCTACTTGGACGATGCTTTCCCTGTTTCCTCAATGCCATGGCAACACATGGAAACTGCTTTCGTTGTAGGCAAGGAAAAAGGACTTCTCATTTTTCTTTCCCTTTCACTTTTTTCTGGTCAGCACTGTGGTTCCCCCTCTTTCCTCCAGTGCATGGCTCCTTCTGCTGAGCACTAGTTCTGAAGTAGCGCTCATTATGTTAGTTGTCCGTCCTCCTCTTCCCCTTCTCCTTGTGCCTTCCCCCTTTTTTATTGACACTTTATATGATGGGAGTCTGTTCTGTTCCCTTGCACCACCTTTTACCTGGGGTCTAGGTGAGTGGGATTTGCTGTTTGCTCACCACTCTGCATGTGTCCTGGGACCCTTACACAGCAGGAGCAGTAAGTACTTATCAGATGTCTGCAGGGCTTGGTGTGGAAAGCCTGGTTTTGTTTTATAGGATTTGTTCATCTTGCATCTAGTCCTACATAGTCACTGTCCCTTCACTAGACACAACGCCTAATCCTTGTAATTTAAGGGACCAGAGGTTTATTTTAGCTCCCAGTGTTGGCCTGTGGTTGGCTGGCTCCAGGGCAGACCCAGCACAGCAGAGGGAGAGGTACAGAGGAGAAGAAGGTGCTCACCGCAGGACAGCCAGGAAACAGAGGGAAGGACCAGGCGTCAAGAGTACACCTGCAGATGCAACACTCCCAGTGAGCACCTGCAGTCAGACCCCGCCTCCTCGCAGCAGTGCAGCTGCTGCACTTGGCCACAGATGAGTCCGCAGATGGGTATGCTACTTCCGGGATCTAATCTACTGTCAAACCCAGAAAGCTTTAGAGAGACATTTTAGATGTAAGCCTTACAGCATCTCTTCACCTCTGAGTGTGATGTAGTGTTGGGTTCTATTTGGCCCTCCCTGGGATGCTTGCTCAGCTCCAGGGTGTTGTGAAGGCCATCGCTGGAGCCTGAGCCAAGTGAGAGCCCCAGAGGAGTGGCTTAGAGTTGGCATAAAAGCTCTGCATTTGAAATCACTCAAATGCAGACTTTGGTTTGAATCCTGAACCCTAGCTATTTTCAGCCCCTCTAATTTTTTTAAAAATTATTACTTATTGTTTATTATTTTTTGATATAGGTTCTCGCTATGCAGTTCAGAATCATAGTGATCCTCCTGTCTCAGCCTCCCCAGTGCTGGGCTCATAGGCATGTGCCACCATGCCCAATTCTCAGGCCCGCACTGCACGCCTGGGGATCCGGGGCTGGCATGGCATGCAGTACCAGGGATCAAACTCAGGACCTTACACTTGCTGGGCAGACAGTTATGCCACCAAGCTGTCTCCTCTTAGCTTGAGGAAGGCTTTCTGAGCTTGTGTACTGATCTATAATACCCTTTTGGCTTGCCATGTAGATTAACTCTAACCATATTGGGAAATAGCAGATGTACAGGTAGAAAAATAATTTATGGCAGTAACATGGTTGTTAGTTTTCTGGCTTTTCTGGAAAGTGTTGAAAGTATTCTGTCTGGTTTTCTTTTGATAGCTAGAGTTATTTCCTCAGTTTTATTCCTTATTGGCCAGTATAACTGTTGCTAAAAGGTGGGCTGGGCACCTTCAGATTTTGACTACCTGGCCCGCCTCCACCTATGTGACCCTGGGCAAGAGCCAGTCTCAATTTATAAACAACAGTGGTAAATGTTGTAGCAGCAGTATCTACTTCAGAGTGGAGGGAAAGATGCAGTGAGATCATGCTTTAAGGTAGAATTTGGTTGATAGAAAACACCCAGTGGCTTGTATCCTATGCTTGTTGAAAGACGCTCAGAATTCATCAAATAGTCTGACTCTAGAACCCCTGCTCTGTTTCTGATGCTGCCTTGGAGAGCAATAAAGAGCACATCAGGGGGCTGGTGAGATGGCTCAGTGGTCTAAAGCACCTACTTAGAACAAGCTTAGCAAAGCACAGGGACCGCGGTTCAATCCCCCAGTACCACATGCCAGCCGGCCCCGCCCCCTGGTGGGCTGAGCTGGCCACACACATAAATAAATAAAAATTAAAAAAAAAAACAAAAAAAAACACACATCAGGAACACTCTCTGAAATTAGTATGTTGAAGCCATGACCCCTGATACGATGACCGTATTAGACCGTAATTAAGGTTAAACTAGGCCATCAGGGTAAGGTCATAATTTAGGAGGAGTGGTGTCCTCACAGGGAGAGGAAGAGACTCTAGGAGTGTGAGCGTACAGAGGAAAGACTGCCAGGACATCGGGAGAGGCCACCAAGAAAGCCTTTCCTGGCAGCCAGCCCTGAGAGCTCCCCGAGAGCACCTTGGACTTCAACGTGAACACAGCCTTGAGAACTGCAGGAATGATACTCTATTGAGTTTGTTCTAGTGAGTGATTCTCATCAGATCATTCTGTATAAAAATAGATGGAGGAATTAGGTTATTTACTGCTTATTATTTAATCAGTTGAGACGCATACTTTCTTTTCTGTTTGCAATAAGTGTTATATCTTCATCTGAACTCTTTGTGGTTTTTTAGAACTTGGAAGGGACCTTTCCAATCCCATCTTCTGAAACCTTCAGTGGCAGAAAGTTTTAATCCTTGGTTTTGTTTCAAGTTCCCCTCCTTTTTATGGAAATCTTTGGCAGACAGGACGTGGAGCTTTATGTTTGGTTCTGAAGCCAAGGATGCGACTTTCTCTCGTCTCCCATGGACGTCGGATCTGGGCACTGCCGCCCAGGTCAGCTGAGGCACTTTCTCTGGACACTTATTTCTATGAAGACTTGGGGATGGCTGGGTTGGTTGGTGGGCCAGTGTTTAGGGTCTGGGGGTGACTGTTGACTGTCCACTGTGGGGAAGCAGTGGCTGTGGCTGTGGCAGTGGCTCCAGCAGGATGTCACTTTGGTGCCATCTCGACTGTGCTGCGCATGTAGTGGCCCCAGATCTAGTCTGCATATCCCACTCCCCCAATCTTGCCAACACGCAAACATGTTTCTGCCTAAAGTGACTTGGGTCAGTTTCTTGTTTTTAACCAGAAGCTTCAATTGGTACATTCTTAGTTGACTATTTTCAAGTAATGATGTGGGGTCCTGGTATTCATTCCCCCTTGCCTAGCTCATGTGAGGTTTGCACATTTTGATTAAGCAATGTACTCCCTCGGGTGGATACTTGCTATTTATGCGGAAGCCAGGAATTATTTGTTCTCATCCTCACTGATTAATTTTCATAGCACTATTCTAGGAAAGGCTTCTTCTTCTTTTTGTTTAATGCATTACTGCAGGCCCTGTTAAGAGAAGGCAGGCAGGGAGCATGACAAGATGTTGGCATTCAGGACGCGGAAAATGTTTTAAGAAGGTAAAGGTATGTCTGATTAGGTGGTAGAAAGATTACAGTCTAATTAGGAACACTGCAGTTTTTACAGAGCTTCATTATATTTGCTCAGTTGGAAATATAAAAAAATAAGGGATGTTGGTCTGTCAGTGATTAGATATATTGGGGGAGGTGAAGTTTTCTTTTATTTAATATATATGTCTCATTTCAAAAAGCCATCTAGTAACTAAACAATTAAAAGGCTATTTCAGAATAGGAATTTAAAATGATTTGTTCAAGGTTCATTGAAATAATGTGTAGTTCCCTAGTGTAGCCTCTGGAATGAGGACAGTTGATTTTGACATACAGGATGCATTTAAAAAATAAGTGTGCAGTCCTACAGTTTTCTCTGTTCTAGTAACATTTTCCTCAGCATTGGATGGATTTGATTCTCCATGTTGGAGAATCTTGATTAACTAGAATTGACATGGGAGCAGTTTTTCTGAGTTGAGAATCTTAGTTATTGGGTGAAAATATGCGATGACCTTATCTGAGGCCAGTGGCTGTGTATGGTTTTGTTTATGTGTGTAAAAAGTACTTTTGATCTCTCTCCTGGGGAAAGGTTAGTGTGTTCAGCTTTTGCTTAAGGGCCTTGGAATCCTAACCACTGAAAACCGAAGATCTTCCTTCTCTAGCAGTTTCAGGAACTATACAGTTGGAGACAACCATCTTTGTGCCCAGGTCATTCATAAATGCGGAGCTTAGGGGCTTGAGATGAATGTTTTCCATGTCCCTAGTTACTTGATGAAAGAGTTACTGGTTGAGTTTCAGTATTTCTGATTTAGATCTTTCTCTAGCTTTTTGTCAAACATCTTGGGTGTTGGAAGCATGTCTCTTTAGCTTTCAGGCATATTTGAATGGGCTCTCCAGACCTGCTCTTGATTCTGAACTTGTGGCAGTAAGTACTGGAAGACCATGTTTACCCACTCAGGTAATTTTCTTCCTACCTGCATGTAATTTTTATGTGTGTCTATCTCTGGTTGCTAACTTGAGTGTATGACTCTTTGAGCAATTAACGGACAATTCTCTTAAGTATAAGAAAATCACTCCTATAGACATACGTAGTCATTTGCCTTTTATTTTCTATTTGTTGTTGAAACAGTGAAGAGAACATTATCCTGAGAGTCAAAGGAGCTGAGGTACCTTACAGATACATCAAAGGATTTTTAGTAGGGTGGATCTGGTAGAGTGGAAGAATTTTTCTAGTATTGAATAGCCTACTTGGACTGTTCGAATAGTCTTGGTAGACTAGAAGTTTTTCCTTTTACATTCCTGACTTCTATGTTAGTTAGGCCTTCTCCCATGTTTCTTCTGAAGTGTCCCTTAGAGCGAAGTGCAATTTACATCCCTTCTACGCCCACCCAAACCTTGCTGTGAGCATACGCTAGGGCATCATGTATCAGGACATATATTTGTAATAGTTTACAAAAAAATTCATGCCATTTTGCATTTCGTAGCTAATTTTTCATTTTATTTCAAAATATATTTTAATATAAAACCAGATTTGAAACGAGCACATATTAAAATGGAGCACCAAGAATATGTGCCTACTGGCCTACTATCTTTATGTACCCATTTGCCACCCCGAGACCCTTAAGATTCTCTTATTTGACAAGCATAGTTGTAGGGTGTAATTGCAGGCCAAGACCTGGGAGTACGCTTTGTACTTTTTTTTTTTAACATATATACAGAGTCTCCCTATGTAGCCCAGGCTGGCCTCTGACTCCTTGTGTAGTTTGGGCTGGTTTGAAATTAAAATTTCTCCCCACTCAGCCTCCTACAAATGTAGGCCACCATACCTATCATGGGATGTTTGCATCTTATCACTTTCCTTGGCTGTCTCGCATAGTGTGTGAAGTGGTGAGAAGCAGAACTGCACTCCACTTGGAAAGTATACAGTGTACAGCTGCTCAATTAAGAAATCCATCTCTTCTGAGCCAGAGATATTTCCTTTAAAATAGCCGAGTGTATTCAACTCTCTACTGAGATCCAAATCAACAGTTTCCCTGACTCTAGGTCTGAGAACCAGCTGTAATACTGGGAACAATTACTCAGCACATTTTTTTTGTCTGATAAAAGGAGATTAAAATACCTGCTGCCTACTCCTTTTATTGAGTGTTGTAAGGCTTAGTGAGATCATGCTAGTAATGTGTTTTCTTTAAGCTCAGTGGAAGGAACAGGCACAGGAAACCCCTAAGGTTCTATTGTCAGGTAGCTCAGGCCTGACTTGAGCTGCCATTGAGCTTTCTTTGATTGAGTTCACATGTTGTTTTAAACAGTCCAGCACTGTGTTAGCTCCAGGCCCATCCACTGAGAAGATAACCAAATGTCAGAATGGAGAGCAGGTCCATTGGTCGCTCACATTTGCGTTTGCCATCCATTTGAGGGGTCCTGCAAGCTTGACTGCTGCATGTGGCTTGGATGAATACTTTTTCTGTAGACTACTTGCTGTGTTTTGCAGCTTTGGGTCTATTTGTGGGGATCCAGTTTCCTCAATACTCTGTATTTAAACCTTGCGCCCTACTTGAGTAGCAAATGGATATGTTGGCAACCTGGTCTGTGTGGATTCTCACCAGCAGATGCGGTGTGTCTGTCATATGCGTAGAAGGAGCTGGTGGCATGAAAGGCTTTGAAGGTTGAGCCTGTGGTCCTCTATGAAGGGCCTAAGGGGATGCTGGTTTTAGAAGAGCATAACCTGCTGTCCATCGGCACAGCTCCCCTTGAATTCAGTTAGTGAAGCTCCCTTTGGCCTTTTAGCATGATGTCTGAATACGTTTTCAGGTAACCTAAACCTGACATGTATAATGGAGTACCTTATTCAGCTTTGGGTTACTGTAACAAAACACCTGATGCAGCTGGCTTATAACAAGGAAGGGCTTACATAGCTCACAGACTTGGAGCTTCAGATGACTGAGCTCTGATGAGGGTGGTGGATGGTGGCATCTCATAGTGCAGTGCATGTAGGAGCAGAGCACATCTTTCAGCAGAGAGAGGAAGGATGGGTTACATTCCATGGTCCCTTTTAAGGGCGTGGTTCCCAATGACCTAAAGGATGTTCCTGTGGTTCCATCTCCTAAAGGTACTACCACTTCACACTAGTGTTACCCTTGGACTCAGAACCTCAACACATGGTCTTTGGGGGGACATTCAGCATCCTTTGGATAGAAATGAATTTAGAAGTCAGATATCTGGGTGTGTAGAGGGCCATTTCTTATGAATGGCCAGTGAATGAGGCTTCTGTAATAGGAAACAGCAAAGTTTAAAATAATGTTGATATTCAGGATGGCGGAACTGGGGGAGGTGGAAATGAGACTGGAGCAATCTAATTCTAGCGTTTTTTAATTCCACGGGAATATAATGACTGATTGTTAGCGTATTCTAAGCAATGCATGGGGCACATTTAAAAATAGCACTTTAACATGAATGAACCTTTTTATGAGCTGAGCTTCAGGGAAGAATAAATTGGTCATGCAGCTTGTGCTTTAGTAGTCTGTTTTGAACATTTTAGACTTGGTTTTTTAAAGAAAATTTTGAGGGCTATAAAAGCAAAAAGAGTGTGAGCTGAAAGCAACAGAAATAATTGTAGACCTTAAGATAGCTCTGCGAAGAAACCTGAGCTATGGTATGCTTGAATTTCAGTATGTATGGAATGAGGATGGCTTAGATGGAGAAGGAAACCACTGGCTCAGGCTGAGTTGAGGTTAAATGTAGACACAGGAGTCTTTTGTGCCTCTGAAACAAGTAGTTTAGAGCCTCCCAGAATGTTCCAGCAGCTTTGGAGATCAAGGGAAGCCTTTCCCAAAAAGAAGTCGAGAGGAGCTGGCTGCTCTGAGGTAACTCTTGAGGGAAGTAATCACTGTCCTGTGAACTGGTTCTGAGGTAACCCAGGCTTTGAAGTAAAGATCAGTACTCTTAATCTCCACTACCACACACACACACACACACACACACACACACACACACACACAGTCCACCAGGCTATTAGGAATAAAATTTCAGTTTTGTGAAGCATAACAGGAATTACTTATTAGAAGTATAATAAAGGTAGTATTTCTTTAATTCTTACTTAAATTGAGCTGTTTGGTCTGTAAAAATATGCATACGTGTGCTGCCTTCTTATTAAAGCATTATTTCTGAAGAATTCTTCTGTACCTGAAGAATGCCTCCCTACTGGGAATAAGTGACCTGAATCAGGTGCCGTCCTTCCCAGAGAGGCAGTAAGTAGCCAGGAACAGAACACTTTGGACAAGCGACTGGGCTACAGGGGCTGATTTTTACCGTCTCCTCCTTCCGCTGGCATTTATTTCATGCAGGAATAATGTGAACTGTTCATTCACTACTGTTTGAAAAGTCTTAACAGACAGTGCCATTTCACTGTACCTAGACACTGCACTAAAATATTTATACCTGAAACATTGATATTGACCATGTCCCTCATTCCCATGTGTCTTATTCTATGTTGAGTAGTAAAAAAGTCTGCACAGGACCAAAATAAGGAATTAATTCAGGGTTCTGATTTCTAAGTGTTTGTCTCTCTTTACCTCTCTGAGTCATTTTTGGAAAGACAAATATTGGATTTGTCACACTGCTGGTTTCCATTTTAGTTCTTGCTGTTTGGGTATGTATGAATTTTTTTTTAAAGGGAAATTAAAACCTGAAGGTTCATAAATTAGAATCCATAGCATACAGAAATCTGAGAGGCCATGGTAGGTGTATGACAATTTAAGGGGGTGGATTCGCTGTGATTTGGAGGTGGTGGGAATCCAGGTAGTGTCTAGGTAGAGCTTCATTGATCACTGGGTTATCTTGGTTCTGACATTTGATGTGACTCATAGACATCTGTGTCTCCCTACATGTGAAATAAGAATGACATGTGAAATAAGAATGACAGCAGAACTAGGCTTTCAGGTGGCCTTAAAGGTTCCTGTCATAAGATAAAAATAAAGTTCTTAGCATAGAGCCTGACCCGATGTATAATCATGCAGAACTTTTTTTTTGAGACAAAAACCCAGTCAGCTCTTCAGCAGTTGGATCTCTCTGAACTCCTGAACAGTATGTGCTACACAGGGAGTTCAAGCACCAGGCTGACAGTCAGTGGGGGATAACTGATCTTTTTCACCCTGTAAAGAAAGACATCTCACCAGAAGTGTGTTACTGGTATAGTTTACAAAACAATACCCCAGTGTCTTTTTCTTTGTATTTGTACTATCGTATATTCCTTTTTTTTTTTTTTTTTTTTTGTGGTTTTTTTGTGGAACCAGGGATTGAACTCAGGCCCTTGCACTTGCCAGGGAAGCGCTTATTCCACTGAGCCACATCCCCAGTCCATATATTCCTAACTTAACCAAAGATGTCTACATGTTTTAATTTTGGAAAAAATTCAAAGGCAGTCTCTGGTATTTATGATAATCATAGATGGTCTATCTTAATTTTATGTATGAAATTTTTGAATAGTGAATGCCAGTACGATAGATTTTACAGTCTTCGCAGGCCAGGTAGCTGTCAGTTATGCCTGTGAGCTGACAGGAAGGAGAGCTTTGGACCAGATGCAGCGCATGCTTTGTTGGCCTGCATTTGGAAATAGTTGTCTGAGATGGTATTTCTCATTTATCATGGTATTTGGTGAGAAACAAATAAAATACTTCTATGGCATTTTTAATGGTCTCTATTATGGGGATTTTGTATCTATAAATACTTTCTGTATTGCTGTGTTTTGTTTTGTTTTGAGACAGGGCCTCACTTGGTAGTTCAGGCTGACTCTGAACTCATAATAGAGTCCAGGCTGGCCTCTCTCACCTCCGCCTTCTGAGTGCTGGGATTATAGGCGTGTACACCATACTCATTGTATGTAGTTTTTTGTTGTTGTTCTTTTACAGTACCCCGGATTGAACTCAGGGCCTTGCACTTGCCAGGCAGGCGCTTGTTCTACTGAGCTTCCTCCCTGGCCCATTGTATGCATTTTTAATGGCTTTTTTTTTTTCTTCTTTTTGTTTTGCTTTGTCTTTAGGGGGCTTCAATTGTAATCATCCCTTCTGTAGTGCTATGCTGTTGTGCCAAATGCCTGTATAGACTCTTGAGTGTTGAGTGGCTGCTTAAATCCACGGCACTGTTTCTGCCATTGCAATTAGCAGTGCTTATGCTCAGGGAATTTTTCCTTCAGAGTTAGCAGAAGTTTCTCCTTTGGTGATATTTCATGCACTTTTCACTGGAGTTAGAAAATGACAAACTGCAATCCTTTGTTTCACCTCTGATCTTTAAGAAAATGGTTTTTGTACTTAAAATTTTGTTTTATATTTTGCCCTAAGATCTTTTCCTCACTTTTAGCAGCTTGGTTTTCAGCTCTGTAAATTACCTTCATTATTTATTTATTTTTTTTGGTTGGTCTTAGAAGTCTACTAAGGATGTAACTGGGATCTGTTGGTTATGTAAAGAGACTAAAAAGGATCCTACTGCCCCCAACTTTTCAGTGCTGGGATGGAACCCAGGGCCTACTGTGTGCTAGACGGATGCTCCGCTCCACCCCAGCTACGAACTAGTTTTTCACAGCCCTGTTATGTGAACCCTAAGGAGCAGTAAAAATTGGTTATTGTTGCTCATGTTTCTTTGAAACAGTGTCTATCTACGTTGCTCTGGTTGGCTTTGAGCTCATTGTGTAGCTCAAGCTGGCCTTGAGCATGCAGTCTTCTTGCCTCAGCCTCACTAGTGCTGGGACTATAGGCGTGTGCCGT
The DNA here is from genome assembly GCF_000260255.1 of Octodon degus. Taxonomy (NCBI): domain Eukaryota; kingdom Metazoa; phylum Chordata; class Mammalia; order Rodentia; family Octodontidae; genus Octodon; species Octodon degus. The sequence continues at coordinate 5,319,599 of NW_004524612.1, read as the reverse complement.
CGTGTTGAACACGAAGTTTAATGCTGGCTCCCAGAGACCTGGGCTTCCCCTGAGCTCATTATGTATTTCCTAATGTGTTTTCGTGATTTGATCTTATTCATTTGTTCTTGGTTGGCCAGCTTTCTGCTCTTATGATTTCTGCTTTGATGCATAACTCTGACATTCAAAGGACTCTTTTCTGAATCACATCTAAATAGTTTTCTCTCTTGCTACTTCCTTTTATCTTGTTTCTGCTTCTTCTTTATTTCTTGTATTCTAATCAGACGTGCTATTGATTGTTAACCTTCAGAAAACACTTCTTTGATCGTGTTTTCCCTTAATTAGAATTCCTCCTTACCTATCAAGCACCATTCTACATTCTGACATTGATGTTTTTCAAAGTGAAAAGATAGTTGAATGTCATCTCTGTTGAGAGCGTGTGAGCACCAAACGCTCCAAGGAGCATGCTGGGATCAGATTTATTGTCTGTTTTATCTTGATAGAGAGGCTGCTCATCAGTGCAAAATACCTAACTGTAAATGCTGAATCAGAAGAATAGCACAAACGCAGCTATGTGAATTTCCCAGAGAGACAGAAAAGAAACATCTGCCTCAGAGCCCAGAGGAAACTGGCAGCCTCAGAGCAACTTGGGCAACTCCAGCTCCACCAGGAATGGAGTTTATTTTTCTTACAGAGCGCTGGACGACCTGTGGCTGCAGCACCACTGAAGTTACCAGCCTCCTTGTGCTATGCTACTGGTTTTATAGACCACTAATTAAGACTGTAAATGCAGGATCAAAAGCAGGAAGGATCCTTGGGAAAAGGTGTGTGTGCCCTGTTCCCATCCCATCCTTATCAGGAAACTGCTGGTCCCCCCAGGAGCGGCCTGGGGGAGGGGATTGTGTGACCTTGTCTTGCTGTAGTTTGTCACAGCCTCAACACCTAGTGGGGGTCTGCTGGGTAAGATCTGGGTACTCTGGCTACAGTCCCACAAATGACTCCCACTCTAGGTATTAAGTTCTACAGGAATTCCTAGGAATGGGCAATGTGATAAATATTAGGGATGGGATGGGTTTTGGGTTGGCGTGGACTTGTGCTATGCCCTGAAAATAAGTGTTCACTTGAAAGGAAGTGAGGGAGTGTACACTTCCCTGGCCTTCTCCTTCCAGATGGAAGGACTGCAGCGGGACAAGGAGTGACTCACCAGACAGTAGGTTTGGAAATAAGACTGAGATTTGTAGCTCTATGTCTGCGGGACCTCTATGATTTGTGAAGTAGCTTTCTTTGCCCTGTTAACAGAACTGGCCCTGCTGCTGTGGCAGGGGGGTGTCTGTCCTCACCAGTGACCGGCTGGGCAGGTCTGGGTAGTTCATGTCCTGGATCTAAGGCATTAAGTCTATTTTTGCCAGTAACAAAGATCATGTCTAGACCTTATTTGTGACTTTGGAGGGGAGGGTGGAAATCCAAAGATGGCAGAGAAATAAGGTGTTAAATCCTGAGGGGATGAGTACCGTCCTTGAGTGTAATGGAGAAATGAGAGATGGAAACTGTAAGGGAAGATTTGGGCCAAAATTACGTAGACATGTATGGTCCTTATTTTGTTGGCTGAGGAACCCATTCAAGATTTTAAATGCCTTAAATGTATAGAGTGTGGTTTACTACTATGAATCTGATATTGCTGTGAGACTGAGTCCTATTTTATTTTATTTTATTTTATTTTATTTTATTTTATTTTTTGCAGAACTGGGGATTGAACTCGGGTCCTTGTACTTGCCAGGGAAGCGCTTACTCCACTGAGCCATCTCCCCGGCCCCCTGAGTCCTATTTTTACACTTTATTTTTTCCTTAAAGTTTTAAAATCTTTTATTTATTTATTTGGTACTGTTGCAGGCAGCCAAGTGAGATAGAAATATTGTAGGCAATCAGACAGGGTCAGGCCCTGGAAGGAAATACCAACAGCCAGATACCTTACAACTGTGGGAGGGATGGATGCTCCTGCTGTAAACCTCCCTAAAGACTGGCATCCGGGATTGATCATTACTCAGGAAGAATTATTGTCTCAAGGCTGCCAGATAAGGTCCTGTTTTACATTCATGCCCGCTGACTCACTTCCCCATTTGGTCCCGGGCCTAATCAATTTTACCTGAGCAATGGTACTTGTAATCCCATTGGTTGACCATAGTTTTGTCCCACCTCTTGTCCACCTAAAGCAAGTTCCCATTCTCTGCACCTTAGCCATGCATGATTTTACACTAAAAAATCCCTGGAAGAGACAGGTTCCCGGGGAACTACCTGCTTGGGTTCCCCTCCTGTCCCTCTCTCAAACAGGAGCTTTCTTTCCCTCAATAAATATGTTCTGCTCATAACCTCCGATGGTTCCTAAAATTCATTCTTTCGGTTTTAGAGAACATGAACTCGTCTGTACGTGTCAGGTCAGGTAGAGAGATCATTTTTCCCTGTGTCATTTGGAGGCTCGCTGTATCATTTGGAGGTCACCCACCCAAGACCAGTTTTTCTCCCTGTATCAGTACAAAGTCTCACTACTTAGTTCAGACTTGTAGTGATCCTCCTGTCTCAGCCTCTCCAGTGCTGGGATTACAGGTGTGCTCCACCACACCTGGTTTTGGTGGCTGGCATGGCATGGGGTACCAGGGATCTGACCAAGGTCCTCATGCTTGGCAGGCAGGCACTTAGACCATGGAACCATCACCCTAGCCCCTTTTTTCTTTTCAAAAGCCTATTGTAGGACTTTTTAAAGAAGCTTTTTCATGCTGCCTCTAGTTTTGGAAGTGTAGAAGTTGGGGAGGTATACATAAAATGTCTTGAAATCAGATGGCAGAGGGGTCTCTTTTGAGATGGGGTCTTGTTATGTAAATAGTGCAGGTTGGCCTTGAATTTGCTATGTAGTCCAGGCTGGCCTCGAACTCACAGGAATCCTCTTGCTTCAGCCTCCCCAATGCTGGGATTACAAGTGTGTGTCACCATGCCCAGCAACACCAGAGAGCTTAAAGGAGTTACTTTTCAAAATGGGAAAAAGAACTACCACTAACACGTTTATGTTCTGCTTTTGCAGAGGAAGGACATAAAGAAAATTTTTCTATTAAGTCTGATGTTTACTTTGGATTTTTTTGGTGGAACTGGGGATTGAACTCAGCCCCTTGTGCTTGCCAGGCAAGCGCTTATTCTACTGAGCCTTCTCCCCGGCCCCCTGGATTTTTTTAATGAAACACTTTACTCATCAAATTATAGAAGTTCTTTATCTAGCTTGCAAAGTCTTCTTTATAAAATAATAAATCGATGTTGAATTTGTAACCTTTTCTGTATATATTCTGATGATGATGGATTTTTCTGTCAGTCGTAAATCTTATTATAGAGTCTTAAAATTACAACAGTTTGGCATTCTTGGTGGAGAGTCAAGTTGGTCATAGTGGGTTATGATTTTACCTATTAGTGGATTGACTTTGTTAATATTTCATTTAAGGTTTTTATATTCTGTATTATGAGGTTTGCTTTGTGATTTTCCTTTATAGGAAAATGCAAAATGTTTTCTGTAATTCTTCAAGTGCTCAGAAAGAATCAATGCACTGAGAAGCAACACATAAACAAATAAATAACTTTTAAAAAATAAATAATAGCGATACATGTGTATGGTAAGTACATAATTACTAAGAGCTATCAAATGAAAATCTCTAACCTCAGCAATTAGTTTGCTGAAAGCAATGTCTGTTACCAGAAATGTAATTATAATGACACATACAACATAAATTGCATATACACATGATTATAAATAATAATACATTTTGGAAGTAATTCCAGCACAGTGTATGAAGTCTTTTTCATTCTTTTCTCAGTATTTGAGTTGCATTTCATTTTTCACCAATGTTAATCAGACTTACTGATAGAAATTTGAGAAGTGCCCTGTTTTCTTGAAATGAACATCATTATATCTTTGTGCTTCTGGCCTGTGGGTTATCTGTGAATTAAGTTCCTGAAAGTTAAGCTGCCCAATAAAAGGATAGGTACATTTTGAATTTTGATAGAAATAGCCAAAATATTTTCTAAATGGTCCACACCTCCTTGTGCCCTAATAGTGTATACATGAGCTATGGCAGATGTCACAGTGCCCTGGCCAAGGCTTAGCGCAGGACAGGGCTGTTGGATTCCTGGTCATGTTACCCGTGTCCTGCTCCAGCTCATGTACAAAGCCATTCATCATCAACTTGGTGACCTCAGAAATTTGGCAAGCAGTGATTTCCTGGTACATGGATGCACAAGAGCTTTGGGTATCGCAGTGTTCTAGATGAGTGGGGTGACAGGATGGGGGAAGATTGCCAGATAGCAAGAGGTGGGCTGGCCTACCCTGCTCCTGTCTTTTTTTAAAAAATCAATTTCCCACCCTTTCTAGGCCACAATAGAACAGCTGAAAGAGCTCTGGCAAGTACTGGCTTCTCCCTGTCAGCATTCCAGCAGTAGAGATGGCTGGGGAGGCTGAGATGGATAGACTGATACCAAGCTAACACTTGGGCATTTGCCCAGGCTGCTTCTCCATGGACTGTGTTGCCCTGAGGAGGGTTCCTCTCTCACACTTCATGCAATCACACCTGTTTCCTACAGGATTGTTCGTGGCATGCTTAGCGTGTTGAGGTGTGATGCGCTAGATTTGCAATCAGTGCTTACTGAATTCACAGTAGCTTTTCACTTGGGGGGGGTAGGAGAGGGATGTAACCTTTACTCCAGTAGAAAGCCTCCTCAACCAGGCTCCTGGTTTTTATCAAATAGTGATAAGGTAGTATCCAGGAGCTTTGGGCTCTGGCTTCAGCTGCTCATAAGACTTTGACTAGGGAGATAAGAAAAGCAAGACTCTTTATCCTAATTCTAATTTGTCAGTTGACTTTTCTATTATGAATAATTTTTAGGGTACAGACGGACATGTGTAAAGCACTGAAACTTTGCCAAAATTTGCGTGCAGTCTTAGACAGAGAAAATATTAAAAGTGACAAACAAAATACAATAAAAGATCCTTTAAGAAAGATTTAGTTGATAAAGTGGCCTAATGATTTTTCTTAAGTAGTTAGGTCTCCCTTGCTGAGAAAATTCCAATACATGCCTTTCCTTCAATACCACATAAAGTCCAAATTCTGGAGCTCAACACTTGAAACTCTTTAAAGACAGCCACTTCCGTTGTGTAATCATGAGCTTCCTCCACTTGAAATATGATCCATTGGCCAGTAGCATCAGCCTCAGGGCTAGTTGCTGCAAATGCTGGTTCCCAGGCCCTGCCCCAGACTCGCTGAATGCGCCCCCCCCCCCCCCCCCCCGGCGTGTCCGCAAGCTTCGCGAGATTCATACACATGCTGTTTGGGAAAGCGCTATTGCTCTTTATTCTTTCCAGCTTCGCTTCCTGTGCTGCAGTCTGCTGAACTGCGTCAGCTTTCACGTTCCAAACGGGTTGTGTACCACTTCTGTACTGGGTCTCGTTGTCTCCGATAGCCTGCCTTTCCTCAAATGGTTTTGTTTCCCCCAAAGTGCCCTTCTTTCTGAGCTCCTTTCTCTCATTCAATGGATCCACTTAGTAGGTGTCTAAAATGTGCTAATAACTGTGACTCAGCCAGAGATTCAAACAGGATGAAAGACATAGTTCCCACCCACTAGGTGCTGGCTCTCTGGAGGGTAACTTGGCAATGTGTGTCAGGAGCCTCCAATTTGTATTGCCTTTAATCGTAGCATTCCACTGCTAAGAATGCATTATACACTGTACAAACGTGTAAAAAATTGGGCACTGCAACATTATTTTTATAATAGTAAAAAAATAATAAATTATGTTACAGTCATATGGTACTGCTACAGTTAGGAAAGTTTTCTCTATATAACATAGGAACATAAATTCCATTACTCAAATACGCGTAGTTCTTGTATGCTAAAGGTTTAGGGTTGGATAACTAAATGAGATACATAAAATAACTAATATAGAAAAGCACGTGTAATAATGATGTCGATAGCATCAACTGACATCTGTAATGTAGATGTTATAAATAACTAATATAGAAAAGCAAATGTAATAATGATGTCGATAGCAGTAACTGACCTCTGTTGGACACCTGCAGTGTTCTAGGCTCTGTTCCACATAATTCACATGCATTTCCTTCCTTTGTCCTGACAAAGCCCACAAACTCAGGCTATTATTACCTCTAGGTGAGGAAACTGAAGCTCAGAAAGTCCAAGTCATTTGTGATAATAAGCAGTGAGAGTAACAGTGAGTTGCAAAGGATGTGATGGGTTTATCCAAGGTAGAGTTTAGCACAGTGCTTGGGGTTGGAGTCTACAGTCAGCACAGGCTTCACAGAAGGTGCTCCCGGAAAATCAGTAGTTTTTCATGGATGTGACTGAGAAAGGATATTCTAGATCAAGAAAGAAGCATATATAATAGCACCAGAGATAAGAGGATCTGAGAATTTGAGGATCTGAAAAAGTGGATTGAGAGGAAGGTATAAGGATTCAGAAACAAGTAGGAGTTGGAAGTGATTACAGTGATTACATGTTGTGCTGATTATAGAGAGCCCTTCCTGGTCCTCGGCTTGCTCTGGGAAGTTTATATTTGTAATCGCATGGATAAGTAATTGGAATCTTGTCAAGTTAATTCCCATCTACCACATCCAGTACAACCTATGGCAAGCATAAAGGTAATAAGGTGTATTTGTAGTTTTGGGGAGGCAAGAGGTCCTAAGGCCAGCCATGATGATGGCTGTCTGGAACAAAGGCCTTGACCCAGGGCCAAACCCAGGTTTTATTCATTCATGAAGAGAGGGATGGCTTGAGGATGGGTGTGAAAATGGTCTAGGTAGAAGGTCTGAAAAGTGCTGTGAGGTGGGCTAGGCAGGAGGCCTGAAATCACCTCTGCAGTATGCAGGGAGAAGGACATGCAGGAAGAGTAATCCATTATACAACTGAGGTAGTATCTACTGTTTTGGGGTCGGTGCTTCAGCTTTGATGTGTAATCTTTCAAGACCTAGCACTCCTAGCCTCCTTCTCAAGGCTGGATCCCAGCCCACAGTGTCGAGCACTGGCTCTTCATCCTGTCTCAGCCCAGCTCGTGCTAGGGAGCAGCAGGTGGGGGTTCCAGGGAAATACACCTGCCACCCTCAAAAACTACTACTACTACCTGCCACCTTCAGAGACTATTACTACTATTACTACTTCAAAGATTACCACTACTGCTTCACCTCTGCTAGACTGATATGCATTGCTTAAAGCCAATTGAAAAGTCCTAGCCAGCTCTACATAATCAATACATGGAAATAGGGTCAGGCTCAGCTAAACACAATTGCTTGCCTTTCAAGGAGAGTTGCCCAGGTGGTCCTTCACACTGATGATTTGGAAAGAAACTGGAAATTTTGTTTTTTCTTTCTTTCTCTCTCTCTCTCTCTCTCTCTCTCTCTCTCTCTCTCTCTCTCTCTCTCT
>NW_004524612.1:5308632-5312062 GCF_000260255.1 Octodon degus | reverse complement strand
TCTCTCTCTTCTTTCTTTCTCTCTCTTTCTCTCTCTCTTTTCTTTTCTCTTTCTTTCTTTCTTTCTTTCTTTCTTTCTTTCTTTCTTTCTTTCGTGGCTACCTTAGCCCATCCTGGGGGCAGGGCTGGCATGGCATTTGGTGCCAGGGATCAAACCATGGTCTTTGCACTTGCCTAAACTTGCCTAAACAGGCACTTTAGTCCACTGAGCTATCTCACTGGCCTGAAGCTGGAAATTTTTACAGTACAAATAGGCTATTTGAGAAATGTTCAGGCATGGCACAGTGCTGGAAGCAAAAGAGATGGACCAAAAGTTTACTTTAGTGGTTAGGTGGGAATTGGTGGGGTCATGACCTGTGGCAAAAGCTTTGGGATGGATAGGAAAAGGTGTCATAACCATTTTAGCAATTACTGGGTCTTGAACTCTTCTGGTCCACGTGATATGAGTGACATAGAGAGGCTTATGATACTGCTCCTTGGTTAAGGGACTACATTGGAGAGATGCCAGCAGCAGAACTGATGTGACCTAGATGACCAGCTGGAAGCAGAAATGAAAGGGTCTAGGATAACTTCCAGTGTGTGGCTTATATCACTTTGAATGTTATTCTAGTTTGGTAGGAAAACAGATATGGGGGTAGTAAAAATATTGTGAATGTTTAAATTAAAAAATTATCACAGTAAAAGACAATGTTATTTATCCCTCTCGGAATATTCTCACCTCACTTTGAGCACTTATCCCATCTTTCCTGCCATTTTCTTTCTTCTTCTTCTTCTTCTTCTTCTTTTTTTTTTTTTTTGCTGTCCTAGGGATTGAACTCAGGGCCTTGTGCTTGCCAGGCAAGCATTTATTCTACTGAGCTATCTCCCTGGCCATTTCTTGCCATTTTCTGAAGCAGTTCTGGAAGTTCTTTCTGTTGAGCATCTTCAGTTTGTGCTTCCACAGCTGCCTTGATGCCCTGGATTGAGTGAAAACATCTACTCTTCAAAGTCATAATTTTGGGAAAAAGTCAGAAGTCACATGGTGCCAGATCTGATGAAGAAGGGGATGAGGACACACCATAATACTTTAATTTGGCAGGCATTGCCAGAAATGTTTGATGGGTGAGGGATGATCAGAACTCTGTTATCTTTTGATCACCCCTTGTGGAGCAGCCTTTACTCATTCATAGTTTCATTCTCTACAGTTTCTGTTACTCATGATCAACCATAACCCAATAATATGAGAAGTAGAAATTCTAGTGATATCCCATAAGTTTTAAATTGTATGCTGTTATGAGTAGCATGCCAAAATCTCATGGTATTTCACCCCTTCCTGCTTGGGATGGGAATAAGATTACTTAAAATGGTTTATATGCCTGGACATTCAGTGGTACACCTAAAAAGACATCCAGGCTTTGGGCTTCAGGACTGGTTTAATCAGCAGTTCACTGGTGGTGTCTAGCAGTATTGGTAGAAGTGACGAGCATGTAAGACTATGTGGTTCGGTGTAGCTTTTACTTGGATTATGAAATCCTATGTTCACATAGGCCTAGATTCCAGGATAAAGGTACACTGAGCCCATCTAGTCTGTTGGCACCTGGAGAAGAGCCACAGTTATCTCATAGGAGCCACAATATCTGGGCAAGTGAAAATCGTACTGAAGCCACCAACATTTGAAGCTTACTTGTTAACTGCTTCAGCTAAATCTAGTGAAAGCGATTGATACCCAATGTCTCCTACTGGATTGCATTGTTGTCTGTGTGTTCTTTGAGGACACTGTGTTTGTCTTTATGTCACCTGTCCAACTGTCTTGTTAAGATTATCTACAGGAACAGAATCCATAGGGAAATATACATAAAAATCACACAAGGGATTTTTATTCAATAGGCTTATGGGGTTAGAGCCAGAAGGGTCCATGGGGTCTCTGCATGCAGGAAAGCTGGAGGAATAACTAGTTCTTCTGTCTAAAAAGATGTCAGCTGGAGAAGAAGAGGGATCCAAGATTCAGTGCCAGTCCTAGACTGAAGTCCAGGAAGCTCCCTGCAGAGTCACTGGTATGGGTGTATTGAAGGCTGAGGAAACTGGAGCCTGCTGTCCACAGGCAATGGCAGCAGCGCCCTGTGCATCTGCTCATGCAGAATGGAGCTGTTCAAGTGCTGGCTGATTTTTAATTTCCATTTCATTCCATTCAAGCGGCAAGCATATTGGATAGTGCCACCCACAATCAATTTTAGTTTATGTGCTCCTGAAGCGAGCATTGCCACCCACAACCACATTGCATCTTTCTCCTCACTTTCTTGGCCTGTGTGCCTGCCGTCTCTGGAAACACTCCAGGGGGTGCTTTACTGACCTGTAAGCCCTTTATTAGTCCAGTAATGTTGACATATCATGATTAATGGTCACATCAACCTAGTCTGATGTCATTTACAGTGTTGACACAACTCATTGAATTTGGGAGAAGCGTGAAAAGATTAATTCTCTTGTACTAGGGCAGCATTTTCTTAGTGTGATCCTTGAAACCAGAATCATTAGGGGACTTGACAGAAATGGAGATTGTTGAATGCAGGGCAAGTCTGCTGGAGCATGTTAATAGGGATGGAAGTCTGAGCAGTTCTGCACTATATGTAAGTTTGGAAAGCATCGGATATAAAACCAGTGACATATTTCACACATATTTTATCAGGATATTGTGTACTTCAGTAACCTCTCTCTCAGTTGATGACAGACATGTTCCCTTGCGGTTCTTCCCAAACCAGAGAACTCTTTTGTGATGTGATAGGATAGCTGAACTGATAATGGATGGATGGATGCATGGATGGATGGATGGACGGATGGATGATGGATGTATATATGTGTGGATGGGTGAACGGACAGACAGATGGACAGATGGATGTGTGCATGGATGACTGGACAGATGGATGATGGATAGATGGATGGATGGATAGATGATGGATGGATGGATGGATGGATGGATGGATACCCTCCCTGATTACTTCTGATCTAGGGGCAGAGAATTGTTGATTTCCTTTTGAGAAAATTTGCCTAAAGATCATTCATTGCCAGTAAAACAAGTAGTGCCTCAACTGTTATATGTTCTCCATATTGCTATTCTTTTGAGCTGGGCAGATAGCTCAGTAGATTAAATTGCCTGTTTAGTCAAGTGCAGGGACTGGGGTTTGATTCCTGGCATGCCATGCTGGCCCTGCCCCTGGGGTGTACTGAGATGGTGATTGAGACCGGACATGGTGGTATGCGCTTGTGATCTCAGTGCTTGGGAGGCTGAAAACAGGAGGATCACTATGAGTCCTATCTGTGTAGTTAGACCCTATAGACCCTGTACTAAATACAAAAATAAATAAATAAATAAAAAGTTGCTTCATGGTATGTCTTCTTCTTCTTCTTCTTCTTCTTCTTCTTCTTCTTCTTCTTCTTCTTCTTCTTCTTCTTCTTCT
>NW_004524612.1:5292170-5308532 GCF_000260255.1 Octodon degus | reverse complement strand
CTCCTCCTCCTCCTCGTTCTCCTCCTCTTCTTTCTTCTTCTCTTTCTTCTCCTTCTCCTTCTTCTTCTCCTTAATTGAACTCAGCCCCTTGCATTTGCCAGGGAAGTGCTTATTCTACTGAGCCATCTCCCTGGCCCTGGTATTCCTTCTTGTAGTACTCTTGCCCATTTCTGTATTGATGGACATTTAGTTAATTTTTGGTTACTTTTTTGTTATAATGTTACTATAAACATTATAATCATATGTTTATATATACTGCCTTGAGTATCTGCTCTTTCCTTATTTGTTTGTTTGCTTATCAGGGCAGGATCTCATTATGTAACAAAGCTATTTAATTTGTGATCCTGCTCACCAGTTCTGAGCTTACAAGCATATATTACATCTGGCTTAAATATTAATGAAAAAAATCTGTCTATTTTTCTATCTTTGAGCTTCGAGTGGGAAAGGGAGATGGAGAAGGAGAGAGAATGAAAATACTGTGCCATAGGTTTGATTTTTTTAACTTACAGACACTACCAAATTTATCATAAATTATTATTTTGTACTCCAATAGTTCCTTAATAGCATTTCCAGAATTTCTGTCATTATACTTTCTGATGTTTGTCAGTGGTCAAAAGTGATAACTTTTATTTTAACTTGTTTTCACTGATTAGGAACATCACTTATGTGTCTTAGCATTCCTATATGCATTTTTTTAATATTTATTTATTTTTATTTATTACATTTATTTTATTGTGTGTGTGGCCAGCTCAGCCCACCAGGGGGCGGGTCTGGCTGGCATGTGGTGCTGGGGATCGAACCGCGGTCCCTGTGCTTTGCCAAGCTTGTTTCAAGTAGGTGCTTTAGACCACTGAGCCATCTCTCCAGCCCTCCTATATGCATTTTGTAAGTCATTTGTCCTGATCCTTTGCCTAAATTTCTGTTGGTATTGTTCTTTCTTTATTGGTCTGTTATAATTTTTATATCCTAAATCCTTAAATGTGTTCCAAATATTTATTCAAAATTGACATTTGTCTTATCTGTGCTTATGCTGTCATTTATTATTTGCCTTTTCCATCAGACTTGTGGTTGTCGTTTGTGATTTGTTTTTGGTGTCTGCTTGCAGTTAGCTTTTCTCCTTGGTAATTAGTTATGTAATTAGGAAACAACTAGATGTGCCTAAAATTGTCCATCAGTAAGAGCACTGTATATCTCTGTTTAATAAGTATGATCTATTTAATTGCATGAAATTTTAAATATGTCTATTGTGGTCACTCTGACACATGTGGGTTCTGTGTTCTGAATGTGATGGCTGGGTTATTGTACTCTAAATAATGGAACTGTTACATTCACAACAACACTCCTCTTTATAGTTTAATTAATTTACTATTGTCAGAAAGTGAGTTGTTTTTAACTCCCAAAAAGCAAAATTAGAGTTCTTTAATCAGATTCCCAGCAGTAGTCTTTGTTCATAAATTGCCATAACTGTCAACTTCATTTACATCAGTAAAATATATAGACAATTTTGTATTTCGTATGTGAATTCTAAAAATTTATTTATAATTTGATTATTTGGGATTCTGCTTTTATTTTTTCATAAAAACTAATCATTTTCTGGGTTTCCAGCAAGCCCAAACAAGCATGCTGAAATGGTACTCTTAATACCTTTGGGTAAAACACTGAGTACTCTTCAATCTCAACCTAGAAAATATAGTATATCATGTTACTTTTGGGTTCCAATTGTAGACATAAAGGTAGGAAGAACAGGCCTCTGAATTTCAGCAGCTCTGGAGATCAGAGATGGTGAACTGGGCCTATGAATTTCTTTGAAACTATGAAAGTGGTGGAACAATTGCCCTCCGCACCCCCAGTATTCTGTATTTAATAAGAAAAGTAATTTGCATTTACTCTTTCTTCTGTAGCTGAGGCATTGTCTATTGAAACTGCATTGCTTGTGAGCATGAGTTTTCCTCTGAAGCAAGGAAGGACATTTCCCTAGAATTGCTGCAGTTTTTTTGCTTTATGTTCTCTAAAAGCAGCAGTAGAACTAGTAACACTGACCGGGAAAAGAAACAACAAACCCAAAAGATACCTGGGACAAGTTCATGTTCTCTAAAATAAAGAATAATTTTAGGAACAACAAAGATTTAGATCAGAATATATTTATTGGAGGAAAGAAAGTTTCTGTCAAGAGAGGAACAGAAGGGGACCCAAATGTGTTGTCAAGGACCCTGCCTTTCCTGGGACTTTTTATAGAGCAAAACCATGAGGTGAGGTGAATCTAAGGTGGGGAAAATGGAAAATCTCAAGGTGGGCATGAGACGGGACAAGACTGTGGTCAACCGATAAGACTGCAAGCATAATTGCTCAGGTAAAATTGATTAAATCTGGATCAAATGGGAAAGAGGTCACATAGCAAGTGGATTTGAATACTGAACAGGGGCTTAATGATGGCTTGCTCAAGGTGATTGCTACCTACTTGGAATGTCAATCTCTGAGATCCATCCTAGGGAGGTATGTGGGTACATTTGTTTCATCTTTTTTCTTGAGGTCTCTCCCATAGTTGCAAGGTCTCTCATCTCCCCTACTGGTTCCTTTGAGGACCTAACCCTGTCTAATATTTCTATTTAACTCAGCTGTTTACAACATTGTTCCAACTGCACAAATCTAAAGCCAGGGATGGATGAAGCAACTAAAACTCTTCATGTTAGTTACAAAGTGTCTGCAGTAAGCACCCAGGTAATCTGTTGTAGGTTGGCCCTGGACAGCAGAAATACAGCTGGAGACTGTTCCGTTCCTGTGTTGTCTTTTCCAAGTGTAGTCACAGTTGCAGTTCAGGATCATTTTTTTTTTTGTGAGGGAGGGAATTGGCCAAAGGAGACCTAAAAGTCCTGAAAGAATAATTTACCGTTGAAAAATTTCTTTTTCATTGTGGATTGATGAATTATAGCTGTATGTATTGTAGGGTACAGAGTGATGTTACAAAGTAAAGAAAGTCAGGCGTGCAAGGGCAGCTGGTGCCTGCTCTCACGTGTGTGGGGTGCAGAGTGGTCACACTCGCAGAGAGCAGGGCCCTGGGTGCCGAGGAGGCAGGGGGATAGGGAGAGGATGAGCAGAGGCAGGGGTCTCGCTGTGGGGCTCGGGCTGGCCCCGAACTCGCTGCATGGCGATCTTCTTGCCTCCGCCTCCCGAGCGCGGGGATTATGGGTATGCACCACACATGACTGAAAGAGCTATTTTAAGCAAGTTGTTTGCTTCTGAGAAGCTTATTTATTGTAGCTTACAGTGAAAAATTTATCTTTGAATATTTATTACAAGTGAATAGTTTGAGTCTTTGTAAGAACTAAAAATGTACAACTGGAGGGAACTTACCCATATTGCAGGTAGTGCAAGTGACAGTACTTTACAGTTACTTTGTCAGTAACTGTTTGGTCTTTTTTTGCCTATTGAGCTCCTGTCAGGTGTTACCTGAAGCTGGCATGATAAGAAGTAAACAGTGGGAATCAGGACGTTTTGAAGTAAGGACTACTGATACACCACTAATGGGTAACCACAGGGGCACCCACATAACATTATTCAATATCATTTGAAATTAAAGTTTGATTAAAAAAATGACCTTCATCAAGACCATGGCTAATTAGCATGTGTGAGAACTGCCTTGGAATGTTTTTTGGAGACCGTGTCTCCTGGAGCTCAGGCTGGCCTTGAACTGTTGATATCTCTGCCTCAGCATTCACAGTAGTGGGATTATAGACATGGGTCACCACATGTGGCTCACTCTCTCCCTCTCAATAGCAGATGTCAAAATATAAGCGATATTTTGTTACTAGTACGTATTATTACATATTTCATATGTGGCCCAGGACAGTTCCTCTCCACTCAGTGCTCCCTGGCAAGCGAAAAGGGTGGGTACCTGTGGCAGGCTTTACTGAGGAGCATTTCATCGATCCCCATCGTCCTCAGCTCATGCACATTTCTTCATAATGGCATCTCTTAACAGCCTGGAGGAAATTCTTGGTATCATTTGCTCAAGATTTATGTCTTAAATGGTTTCCAGGGGTGACCTGATCTTTCTGCTACCAAACCCATGGTCAGTTGGTGTCTTTTAAGACAGGCATGTAGTTGGAGGTGCTTTGCTTTGGGGAAATGAGGATGGGTCGTGCATTTCTTTATAGACATTGATGCCTGGTTGTAGCAGTCCCAACTTTTCATCCAGTATTTTAGCTTAGCTCTATACAACATTGATTTTATGAGTTCCAGAGTGTTTATATTTGCCTGAAAGATGTTGTTTTTGCTGTACATGCAAATGTATGGCAAACATACATAATAGCTATATGGAGAAAATAATTTTGTCTTAATTTAATTACTTGTATAACTCCTTAAAAGAGAAGATTATCTCTGTATTCCTATATTAAGCAAGAACAGTCCCTAGTGTGTCTTATTTTATTAAGGTTCTGTCTTAGGCCTTACATATTGCACTAAAATACATACCTACTGTACAGAAGTGACTTTTTATTTATTTATTTATTTTTTAACCTTTCATAACAAATTTTATCACATGCTGTCCCGAGGATTTATCTGATTAAATCGTTCTGGAACAGTTTTTGAGGTATTAAAACCTCCATTGAAATTATACAATATTTAGCCAGAGTTTTTTTCCCTTCTAATCACCCGCATCTGCTCATATCACCATTAGAATACTAACGTCCATCTTTATACAGAAAGTATACTCTGTAAGAAGTGACTTTTTTAAAAAAAATATTTATTTAATACAGGGCCCATAGAGTCTCAGTACACAGATTGGACTCACTGTGATCCTCCTGGTTTCAGCTCCCACGTGCTGGTATTACAGTCTCAGTTGCAGTCTTGGCATGCCCTGCGGATGGGGCTGGCGTGGCATGCCAGGGATTGAACTCCTGTCGCTGCGCCTGCCTAAGCAAGCACTTTAGTCTGCTGAGCTATCTGGCTGGCCCCAAAAGTGACTTTTAAATTGCAAGAAATATAGTTGGAACAAGCTAAATCTCATGATTGAAACCTTCAGTTCACATTTAGTACCTGCTTTACACTATGATCTTTTGCAAAGAAGCTTTAGGTGAATATAGTTGGTGCTTAGTATTTATTTAAGTAGTTGCATTGTGGATTTTCTTCCACAGCATTAAAGTTTATATGAATTCAGCAAAGACTTTTATGTATTAATTTGTTTAGTTTTCAGTAGAAGTCTCAGTCTGCCCAGGCTGCCCTTGACCTTCAGAGTTTGAGCCTAGCTAGAACTAGGGGGTACATGAGCCCCCCCGTGTGGCAGCAGATAGGTTTATGAGTCTGTAATCTCTCCTTCGTTTCCTACTTGTGATTGTTCTCAGTGCCTGGCCCTTCTCATTTTTCGAAAGAATACTTAGAGGGCATTTATGAATGTCACGTATTCGAAGTTTGTTTGATTTCCTTGCGGGCGTCTTGTTGCTGGGCCGGCGTGTAGAGTTCTCTGGCTTCTCCTCCTTTGCTCACGTGGTCCAGCCTAGGTTCTGCGGTGCTCTGTGCCTGTACAAAGCTTCACCTCCTGGTGAGCAAACCTGAAATCAGTAGCAGACGAGCAGCTGTCTTCAGCGGTGTTACTGTGTTTGCTTTTAGTTTTAAAATGTGAATCTTTACATTATATGCTTTACTTATGTATTTTACATATTATCAGAAGCACACAGGCCCAGAGCTCAGGAAGGTTGATAAGATCTGTAACAGGTAGAGGAAAAAAAGAAAAGAAGAAAGGGGACTTCGTGAATCTCTGGGTCTACATATCTGTTGTCAACGGCCTCATCCATCTGTCATTACTAATTGGGAAATGGTGGGAAAGGTGGAGGAGGATGTATTGTGAAGCAATGTTTGATTTATTTTCTTTAAGTTCTCTCTTTGAGACGTTCCAACTCTAGTCACTTGGTACCTTGGTGAAGGAGCTCTGGGAAAAACTTGATCCTTGGGTGTTAAATTGTTTCATGGGAAGCATTCCTGTAAATGAATGTTCAACATCTTAGCTGCCCAGCTCCCAACTTTATGGCCCACACTGTAAAAATATAAAGCAGCTGCCACCATGTGTATACAGCTGTGTTGTCTTGTGGAATCATAGCCTTGCCCAGAGCAGGCACCAATCCCGTGGGAGAGGGGTTAGGGGTGGGGTGGGGTGTTTGTGGGGTATAGAGTCTTCTCATTTGGTCAGAAGACAGCTAAAATAGGTCCAGGAGGAGATGACAAAAGGATGACTCCTTTGTGCCTGTTAGGGCCTCCATTCATATATTTGCTTTTAAAAAAAATGTATTTGGTTGTCGTGGGGTCTTACTATGCAATAGGTGTATACCACTATGCCCTGGGATCGAACTGCGGTCCCTACGCTTGCCTAAGCTTGCCTAAACATGCACTTTAGTCCCCTGAGCTATCTTGGTGGGCTCCCACATTTGCTATTGATGTTCTGTGCATATTGGTTGAAGGCAGCCCGGTGACCCTGTGGCTTTGCTCTTGGTCCCATCACCTCCCTTGAGGCTGCCTGCCCTGACTCCAGGCTCGAGGACTAGCACAGTGCCCATTTGACTTTGCCTCAGGGGAGCTGCTTACAGGAAACGGGCAGAGCGAACAGAGGCAACTGGTGGGAGGAAGAGACTGGAGCTGTGGGGGCTTTTAAATGGGTCACACATTCAGCCCTATCTCCTGGGCTCACAGGACACAGCGGCTGGCAGTAGGGCTGGCTAATGCACCCGGGAGGGCTGGGTCTTGCTTTTCGCTACCGTAGTCTCCTCAGCCTTGTGGTCCATTTCCGGCTTTGCCCTTTGTCTTGGGTGCTGTTTGTAACCTTTAAAGATTTGGCCTTTCACATATCTCACTAATATCTTGGCTGTTTTGGGCTCTCTCTACTCATGAGAGTTGGCCTGCCCCAAGTTTACTTAATGCTATTACTGAAGATTGGAGTGTCTGTGCAGTTAGCCTGCCAGGGGAGAAGGGGCTGGTTGCAGGAAATGCACACTGCTGCCCAGGCGCCACCAGCATTTTTATTTTTATGTGCTTATATGCTATATGAATAGATTTATTAGCATCACAGAGTCCCTTCCCCATCCAAGCATTCAGGTCTGGAGTCCTTGGTCAGTTGGCAGGTTCAACCTGGTGAGAGAGAGGAGCTGTTGGCCTCCAAGGACGCGGACACGCAGGTGACACACAGATTGTGCGTCTGGCTTTCCATCACTGATCACACGCTGGTATTCCTCTCCCGGGTTCTGGGCCTTTACTGTTTTCCTGGCCACAAGGAGGAGGTGTGCTGGAAGCTGCAGGTCTCCTTCCTCTGCCTGGCTGATGTGAGGAGTGGGCTTCTCAGGGGTGACTGGGAAATGCACGGGAAGCCGTGGGCTCGCTCCACGGAACGTGAGGCACTGCTGGGTCTCAAGTGCAATGACAGCTGGAAGGCTTCTGTCTGGGGTCTGGGAGAAGATGGTGGGGCTGCTTCTCCAGGAGCTGCAAGCTGGGCCTTGGCCACTTCATTCCTATCTATCATACCTGCAGCTTCTTGGACCTGTGCCCCCTGCACCCTGTGGAGCCATAATGGGGTGGCCAGCACCATTGCTGTAGCCATTTCTCAAATATATTTTTAAAGGCAAAGATACAAAGCTAGAATTTGAATCTCTTTCTTTAGTGCCAGGAAAACTGAAAGAATAAATAGCTTTGCTTTTAGGTAATCTTCATTTCTTAATTGTAATGGGAAATCTTAACCACAGTGGAAGAACAGAGTATATTTAGATGGACTACACTAACAAGGAAGAGTGTTGGTGGAAGAGCAAATTACATGTTAGTCCTGCAATTATTTTATTAATGACTTATTGCTACTTGAAAGCAGAAGCATATTCATGAAAAATTATGAATGTGAACTTACAGGTCCTTATTAGACAGATACAGAAATTAAGGTTTATGCTACGGACAAAGGATTTAGAAGGCAGACTTTCAGTGGCTGACTGCAGAATCAGATGTGGAGGATGCCAAAGGGCCACCTGTATACTGGTGGCCTGAAGGAGCCAGTCAGAATGCAGAGTCCTAGGTGAGTTGCTGTCAGGAGGCAGAAGGGTCCATGCTGGAAGCGAGGACACAGATGTCCAGATTGAGCTCCTCTGAAGAGGCAGAGGTGGGACTTCGTGCTTTCCCCCGTTTTACTCCATCCAGGCCACAGGCGTATTGCTCGGTGCCACCACACCCAGAGTGGGTCTGCCCTCTTCAGTGAGCCCATCATCTAGACCTGCAGAGCTGTGCTAAGCCAACCCACTCGGTGGTCGTTAGACAAGTTGGTGCCACGTTAACCCTCACATGTGGTTGCAGAAGTTTGCATTCGTATGCACATTTCTGTGTGTCTGGATTACTCTCCTATGACAGCTATATCAAAGCACCACAAATGTAGTGTCCCAAAACAACAGAAATTTATTCTTTTATAGTGACTTTTTTTTTTTTTTTTTTTTTTTTTGGTATTTTAGGGAAGGTTCTACAGGGTGTTCAGGGTCTCACTACTAGATCAGACTCCCAGTGATCCGCCAGTTTACAGCCTCCCAAGAGCTGGAATTACAGGTGCACGCCACCACGTCCAGTCTCAATTGCTGTCTCAGCTCGCCCTGGGGTGGGGCCAGCATGCCAGGCATTTTAATCCACTGAGCTATTTGGCTGGTCTTCTTCTTTTATACTTCTGGAGGCCAGAAGTCTAAAAGGCATCTTAAAGGTTTAAATTTAAGGTGCTGGCAGGACAGTGGTGCTTCCTGAGACCAGAAAATAATCTCCTTGGCCCTTTCTGGCTGCCTCCTCTGCTCATGGCCCTTCCTCTGTCTTCAAAGCCACGGGAGGAAGATCTTTTCTCTAAGTCCACCTTTCTGACATCTGTCACATGACTTACTTTTTCCCTAATCTCCCTTTGCTTCCTCTGGACACATGTAATTAATTGCATTTAGGGTTCATTCAGATAATCCAGGAGATTTAGTCTTCCTACATCAAGAAATTGAACTGAATCAAAGCTTTAAAGTCAGTGCTATATAAAATGATACCTGCAGGCATGGGGTTTAGGATGGAGACATTTTGGTGGGGCAGGTCTACCATCAGTGGCTGGCAGACAAAGATTTTAGAACTCTCTAGCGGTGTCCCCAGAGTGGGCCTAGAAATGGCTGCACCTCCAAGGCAGCGAGAACACCTACACTCAGGTCTTCCATCTCAGTTCTGTTTCTTCACTAAAAGGAGCCAGTTTTTTGCTTGTTTTAAAAGAAATGGCTCCTTCTAGGACATGTAAATAGTTCAAGAGAAAGTGTTGTTGGAATCGTCCAGCTTTTCATTCTCCTCCTGCTGTGCCAAAATGTTACCAGGTAGCTTTTTCTAAAAGTGGTTTGCCAATAAACATTTCTGGGCTTTGAGTTGCTTACCCTTCCTGTTCTGACTTTGGATTCCAGGTTCATCTGGTCTCAAAGAACTAAACAAAATGAGCAAAAGGCATTGGCAAAGTTTATTTGAAAAAGTAAAAGTGAAGAGTGAGAGATAAACTGGCCCTGCACTGTGAGCTTGGGATGAGCAAAAGAGGAAAGAAACAGCGAGATAAAAGGAAACACAGGAGGGCTACTGTGAGGAAGGCCACAACAGTAAGCTCCCCTGAGTGATGTGTCCTTTTGTACTGGCCACATCTTGAGGAAACCCATGAGGATTACACGTGTGGGTCCTGAGATACGGCGCTGGGCTCCCATGCCTCAGTGAGGTCAGGTCTAGGCTAACACGATTGAAAACTTGCTGGTGCTTTCTTGAGAAGTCCAGGTGCAAGGCATTGGGAACCATTCCGGGCATGTGTCCTGGATCTTGTAATTAGCAGGTCACAGCTCTTTCCCCAGCCAGCCTTGCCATGCCCTAATCTCCAGTGTTAAAGGCTACACTAACTTTATGTGCCAGAAAATAGCGGAGTGCTCAGAGAATAATGGGAAACTGTCAAAAAGATACAGCCATCAGCTTAAAGATGCTTCCTTTGGCCAACACTGGACGATGTGAGCATTGAAATAAATAATGATAGTAGTGCATCCTAACCCAGTGGATAGAGTTACACATTCAGCCACCCTTCACTGACAAAACTAAACTTACAAATGCAAAACTTGGTGAGGAACAGGACATTTACGTAGCTGCAAAATGTTTCCTTAGCATCATGATTAATTATAAAGAGACAAGATTTGAGTTGACAGTGGGGAAGATTGGCTGATCAAAGCCAATATGATCAACAGTAGAACAAATTGAGCTGATATACTGCTTGATGGAATACAAACAGAACAGTAGGGCCTCTGTGACATTTCTTGTAGGATGCATGACCTGAATTTAATAATGAAGAAACTTAAATATAAGTCTAAATTGAGGAGCATTCAACAAAATGCCTGTCATATAATTTCCAAGAGACATCATGGATGGGAAAGTGAAAAGAGGCGCTATAGTGTAGTCAAGGCTCCAAGTAGCCTTTTGGAAATATTCTTCATTGTGAGAAGATCTGCTTAGGCTATTTGCTGGAAGACTCCTGCCTTAATTGTTTAGCTCCTGGGCTGCTTACTTTCCTCTGGGAAAACTCTTCTGATTGCCTGCCTGCAGGGTGTAGACAGAGTGCCTGTGTCCCCTTACCCGAGGCGGGATTAGGGGTGTGAATTGAAGCATTTTAATGTTTGCATACACGTCTCACCACTCACTATGGAATCTTGTCTTCCGTTGTGTTTGGTGTTGTCTGTGCTCTCCACTTCCGCCACCATGCTTTCTGAAATATCTCTCCAGTAACTAAAAGCTGGGCTCTTGTGGTGACACGTAACTGTCATCCCAGTACTCCTGTGTAGGAGACTCTTCCAGGTCCTCGTCTTGTCCAAGAAGCCAATATTTGTAATCCCAAAGTTATGTTATTGGAAGCCCATCAAGTTGATTCCAATCTACCACTTACAATGTAACCCATGGCGAAAATAAAGACACTAAATTATATTTTCAATGATCGGGGAATCAAGGGGCTGTAAGTCCAGCCATGAAGATGGCTTTCTGGAACCAAGAGAGCGACCCAGGGCCTCACCCAGTTTTTATTCAGTGGGGTAGTGGCTTGAGGAGGATTGACTGAGAACTGTGGGAAGTAGGTGATCATTGTGAGCTGAGCTAGGTGGGTGGCCCACATTTACCTCTGCCATATGCAGAGAGGATATGCAGAGACAGTAATCTGCATTATGCTGTTGAGATGGTAGCTAATGTTTTGGGGGGTTTGGTACTTAAGGTATGATGTAGTCTTTCAAGCCCCAGGAATTCATGGCCTCTGTCTCCAGGCTCGATCCCAGCTGGTGGTGTGGAGCATTAGCTCTACTGTCCTGTCTCTACTGGGGCTCACATTAAAGAGCAGCAGGTGGAGGTTACCAGGGAAACACGCCCGCCACCTTCAAAGACTATCCCCAGCACCTCAGCTAGACCAGTGAACATTGCTTAAGGCCAACTGAAGGATAAACAGAAGTCCTGGCCAGCTCTGTACACAACAATATGAGGAAATATGGTCAGGCTGTCAAAATGGAGATAATTGCTCTTCTTTCAAGGAGAGCTGCTCAGGTGGTCCTCCATACTCCTGGAGGCTTAAACAGGAGAACCCTAACCCAGGCAACTCAGCAACTTAGTGAGACACTGTCTTAAAATAAAAAAATAAAAAAGGCCTGGGGATGTGGCTCGCTGTGAGTGTCTGGTCTCTGACCACTAAGCTTAACCTTTACGTATTTGTTAAACAGTTTCACCTAGAGGGACTATTTCCGGCAACACCAAGGATGCTGAACTTTGTCGAACAATGACATTACATCGGGGTTCAGACAACACCTGACAATCTTTATTATTTTTTATTTTTTTAAGTTTTGTCCTGCTCAGGATTCCTTCAGGGCAGGTCTGGTTTGGCTTGAGGATGAGGGGATCGATCGAATCACAGCATCCTGAGCCTGACTGCTTTGTTTCAGTAAGCACTTAAACACCTGAGCTAATGGGCAATCTTTAGAGTGGCGTTGACTGGACAGGGGAACTGCTAGGACCTAATGAAAGCCTTTCTGAAAGTCTGCTCGTCTTAAGATCAAGCATAAAGGGCCCTATTTCCTTAGGGCAGGTCATTTCTCTCTTGGCACTTTCGCAGTACTTTCTCGAGGTGATTGATAAACTCTTGAGGTGACCTTTCTATATTCCTTGACTACTGGTAAATTCTTTTACCACTATAGTCCTGGCCTTTCATACAGTGTGCTTGGCAGGGCAGTGACCTCTTTTGAAGCTGTATTACTTTTTTGAAGTAGCTGCAATGTCAAGCTACCCCTTATCCACTACTTCATGAGTTTACCAGGTGACCTCATTTCCTTGGATTTTGAATATTTTGTGGATAGACCAAATTTCTCAATTGCATTTTTCAGGCAGTTATCAGCCCATGTACTTAAAAAATCTCTCTCTCTCTCTCTCTCTGTCAGGGTTTACAGTGAGAACTTTTTTTTCTTTTCTTTCTTTTCTTCTTTTCTTGGCTAGCTCAGACTGCCTTAAGGACGGATCTGGTACAGCTTAAGGTTCAAACTGCAAGCCCCTGCACCTGACTGAGTTTGCCCAAGCAGGTGCTTTAAACAACTGAGCTAACCCGCAAGCACCCTAAAAAATCTTTTCTTGTCTTATGGCCTTGTGCACTTATAAGGAAACCTCTTCACTGTGTCTCTAATGGTTTTGGAAGAGAGCAAATATAGATGTGTCTATTCATTTTGCCATTTTACCCAGAAATAAAAAGCGGCTTTTCAAATAAATTTTCCCATTGAAACCTTCCTTCTCTAATAAACCTGATGTAGAGCTTGAATATGTAAAACTGAAATGGGCTACTGTGGCTAAAAGCCTAGTAGGAGGTTAAAAGAGCAAGAATCCTTTCTGTTGACTAGAACTGAATGACTCACCCCTACCCGTTTCCAGCTTCATACCTTTCCTTTTTTTTTAAATTTTATTTTATTTTATTTTATGCATTTACGATAGGGTCTACAAGGTCTATAGGGTCTACAGGGTCTTACTACCTAGATCGGACTCATAGTGATCCTCCTGTTTTCAGCCTCCCAAGTGCTGGGATTACAGACATGCACCACCACACCCAGTCTCAATTGCCCTCTCAGGGCACCCTGGGGTTGGCCTGGCACAGCACACCAGGGATTGAACCCCGGCCTCTGTCCTCTGCCCAAGCAGGCGCTTTAGTCTGCTGAGCTATCTGGCAGGCCCCAGCATCATATCTTTTCAATCCCACATCACCCTGTTGACCGGTTCTGGGACACACCCTCTCAACTCATCTCCTTTTTCTGGTAAAGGAAACAGCAGGGATTTGGATTACCCATCATCCCAGACAACTTCCGCTTTGCTTTGGTGATTTCAGACTTCCCCAATGTATTAGTTTGCTAGGTTGTTATAATGAAGTAGACTGAGAGGTTTAAGAGCAGAAATAAATTTGCTTACAGTTTTGGAGATTGGGAGCCTGCAGTCAAGTTATGAGAAGTATGGATTTGCCCTGAGACGACCCTCCTGGCCTACAGGTGGCTACCTGTACTTCTGTCTTCATGTGGCCTTCCTCAGTGGCTGTGTCTTAATCTCCGCTTTTTATGAGGACATCTGTCATGTTGGATTAGCACTTACTCTAGGGATCTTATTTTAACTTAACTTGGGGGCCAGGACTTCGGCGTGTGCACTGCCGAGGGCCATGTCACGGCTCCTAATCCCGAGGTGCTGCCTTGGATAGTGCTGGCGCCAGTCTCTGTCACTATCCGGACTGTGCTAGAGTGGAGGGAGCCTTGCTCAGTTCCACAGGCCCGGCTTCTGCTGGCAGATAGAAGCAGATGGGACTGAACAGCGAGTGTTAGAATTAAGTGTTAGGTATGAGTGAGTTGTGAAGTATTAGTTTTTACAGCCTTCAATTTAGCTTTTAATCTCTTCTGGCCCAAAGCACTTTGTAATACTCAACTGACTGACTTGGAAACTCAGATCCTCCGAACAGCTTGTTGAAACTGAAATGACTAGAAAATGAAGGAGCACACTGCCTGCCTGCTCACCTTAACGCCTTCTTCTCAGACCCTCCCCTTCCTTCTCTCCCCTGACCCCAGCCTTCCCTTCCAAAGTCAACTCAAAGAGATTTCCTTTAAAATTTGCTTGTACCTTTCTGCTTTGTCTTCCTGATTCTTTTGAACTAGACAATGAAAAGAACCATTATGCTCTAGTAGTGTTGCTTTTAGGTAGGAAATAATTATAATCAGTGACATGTTGGAGCTGGAATCTAACTGAAATTCTTGGTAACTTTGAAAATCCAACTTAAGGATAAGGTTGTGATTTTGTTTGCTCTGTCCGTTGTCTGTATAGGCAGGGAATGGGTTGGTGATTGTGCACTATAATTTTATCCTAGGGAAAAGATTTCTGTGATTGCTCCTTAATGAATTATCTATGAAGCTGGCTTAAAAGTATGAAGATACACTGTGCTTCAGGACCTGTGATATAAATTTAAATTTATATTGAATATCCCCTATCCAAAATATTTGGAATCAGAAGTGTTTTACATTTTCTTGAATCTTAAAATATTTGCTTATGCACACTGAGATAATTTGGTGGGGTGTCTCAAATCTAAACACGAAGTTCACTTTTGGGGGAGCATAGGATCTTACTTCAGGCTATCTTTGGACTAAGTAACTCAGGCTGGCCTTGAATCATGGTGGCCCCCTATAAAGTGCTGGGATGACAGGTATTTGCCACTATACCCACCTACACTTATGTTCATACATATAACCTGAAGTTAATTTCATACAATTTTTAGTGTGTGTATGCTTTGACTCTGACCTGTCCCATTCGATTGGTCATGGACTCCTTGGGATATCCTGTCAGCTCTTAAAACATTTGAATTTCAGATTTCAGAAAAGAGATGCTCACCCTGTAATACTTTTCTCAACAGGGAAATCCTCTGTTTGAGCCCTGTGTTTATGTGAGATTGCATGATAGTTTCAGAGCTAGGATTTAAGTACAGATAAACTGCCCTGAACCTTAAGTCCAGAACAGTCCACTTACTGATGTTATCTTTCTGTTTTGCTTTTTCTCCCCTCCCCTTCCTTCCTTCTAACCTTCCTGCTGAAGGTTGAACTAGGGTCTCTTACAAGTGAAGCATGCCTGGCACTGCTGAGCTACACCTCTACCTCTAGGCCGTGCTTCTTAATAAAATGTTGTCCCTAAAGTCAATGTGATAGGACACAAAGAGTAGATTTTATTCCATTAAAAGATGGAATGAAAAAGTAGTGTGGAATTGTGTGGGGCATATGTTAAACTGACTATTTCAAGTACAAAAGCTGTTACAGAGGTGGATGACATTTTGTAGACCTTGGCATGGGAAGAAGAGTTATCAGTGGCATCTGCAGGGTTCAGTATAGTGAATGCATGCGGAACAAAGATTATTTCATTCAGCATGATGGGGGAACATTAGGGCTTTGAGTTGGGGCTGCATTTTGGGACAAAGTGTCCCTGACAATCTAATATTTAGAGTAGAACCTAGGAGTGTATTTTACTCCTAGGTAGAGCAGCTTATCTAAGAGTGCTGGTCTTCTCTGTCAGTCTGCTTTGGATCTTCTCCACTCTGCATTAGCATTTTCAGTTCTTGCTACTTGGTACCAAAATGTGTTCTGTCGATGAGCTTCTCTAGAAGAACTTTTTAGGAACCCAAAGTCTCTGTGCTTTACAAAGCCGAGTTCCTAAAGCAGCAACCTCAGTGTACTCTGGAACCCTGTTAGAAGGTGTACAATCTCAGGCCCCATATGGGACTACCCAAGGCTGAATCTCTGGCCTGGGCCTCAGTAGATGGTTTAGAAAGAACTGTAGCTGGTGCCAAATCGTGGTATAAACTGAGACCCACCAAGAGCAGTGTATTTCAAGCAGATTTGATCATGACTTATTGGAGAAATATACTTTAAACTGTAGCCCACACACCTACAGCTTAGGGGTTTATCTTATGTGTTGTCCGCTCTGGTATTTTCAGGTTTATTTTATTAAGTGTATAACGTAGTATATAAACTTATTTATATAAAAACTCGGCCATCGTCCACTAAATTGATTATGTGAGTTATTTAAGACACATAGGCTGCAGTTAGCAAACTGCTCTTTAGTGTAAATTCATAAAACCGTGGCCCTTTATGCAGTTTGATAAAGTCCTGGATATAGTTTTGTGCACAGTAGTCCCTCTCTATTTCACAGTTCAACTTTTAGGGACTCACTGTTCTGTGCATTTTCAAAAAATATTAATCTAAATTATTTATTGTAGATTTTTCACCATATTGCGGGATTTTTGCGGTAGTGTACAGTACTGTATACATGTTTATATGTGTAGTATTTATAGTT
>NW_004524612.1:5267983-5290854 GCF_000260255.1 Octodon degus | reverse complement strand
CCATCTCTCCAGCCCAAGAGGAGTCTTTCTTGAGGTGACAGTTCTCAAACTTTAAATTGAGATGCTAAGCCAAGAAAATTACCTTTCGCTCAATCTTTTTTTTTTTTTTTTAATTTATGGGTGCCATCTTGTTTTTTAGTACCATAGTAATGGAATCCTTCCTTATAATGCTCTTTTCTGGTACTTTACTGACGTCTTACGGTCATCTGGAAGCTCAAGGCTAAGCAATGGAGTATGTTCTGCAGTTTCTATCTGTTATGCTTTGTGTCTGTTTGTCTCCCCAAAGCCTCATGCAATCATCGGGGTGGCTTCTAGAGTTTGTGATTAATTCGGGATCCAGTGAGGGGATTATGGGTGTGAATGCTACCCAGCCCTGCGGTGGTTAATCTCCATGCAATATGAGGAAGAGAGAGAGGCTGGCTCGCAGCCACAGCCGCTGCTCCACCCTTTGCTGTTGTCCACCGCCGTGAACTGCTGCCCTCTGCCATGTGCCACTCTGCCTTGATGCCTGCCAAGTATGGGCCGAAATCTCCACAAGCTCTGAGCTAAATAAACCTTTCCTTCTTTAATTTTGGGTGTTAGGTATTTTGTCCCAGCAACGAGAGAGAAGTAACTGAGATACCATCTCTGTACACATTAAGTTAATCAAGCCAGATTCTGGGAATCATCCCTGTGTCATGGGTTTTGGCTGTAGATTGCATGAATTTGAACTGGGAATCCACAATTTATTAGCTGTTTAACCTTCTACAGTTTACCTGCTCTTTGCTTCCATTCTTCACCCATGAAATGGCTTGTAGGATTGTTCTCAGCATTAAATGGTGTATTCTGTGTATTGCCTTAGAACAGCCTTGAATGGAGGAAGTGGTTAGTGACTGCTCAGTAGCTGGTCAGATCCATTACAGTTAGCTGTGATTTTTCCCTATCCCTGATTCTTTAAATCCAGTTGGTTAGAAAATTATGTGTATTCTCCCTTGAAAATATGTATTTTTAATTTACCCACTTTCCCCAGTTTCCATTGACATCATCTTGTAAGCTACACTCTTCCTTTGGATTCTTAACTCCTTCCTCTTGTCTCCAGTTCATTTTCTGTGTAAAAACCAAATGATCTTTTGGGGGTGCAAGTGAGTAATCATTAAAAATGTAAACATCACCTTACTGCTTCAAATTCTGACCTTGATTTATACTCTCTGTATATTTGGTTCCTGCCTTCTCTCTGAGTGGTGCTGTTGTCACTTCATCTCCAAACTTACCCATTCACCTGCTCCTCTGTGGATTACTGGCTGCCTCTCAGTGTTTGAGTAGCCGTCCTGCTACCCCTCAGGCCCTGTGTGTGACCTCCCTGTCCCAAGAAGGAGACTGTTCCCCTTTCCCAATCTCTCACCCTTATTGCTACATGTGTTAATTCCCCACAGCGCCTTCCCTAACCACCTCACCTAAATCCTGGTATCTACCGTAGGAGTCCCTTGATTGAGCAAGCTCTTCCTTTTACCAACCTGAAGCACCTCAAACCCATTAACCCTTACTGTTTCCTCTCTATTGGGAAACTATTTAATCTGTGATTATTAAGCACATAACGCTATGTAGAGTGCATGCTTTGTTTAGAAAGATAAATTTGACACATTATGAATGCTAGGTGGCTATAGAGCTATTTTAAGAAATTGCTATTTCAAAATTGTGCAAGCTAGATTTCTGATAGTGGTATTGAAGAACAAAGGCGTGAAGGAGCCCTTCTATGGGATGCATCTGCAGTAGGGATGGAGTTGTGATTGGCCCACTCACTTTTGTAGGTCATGGCTACTTCAAAGACTGCAGTAGAGGTCATCAGATTTTCTTTTTTGAAGAATGAAATTATTAGGTTGCTCATTGAAGCCTTCATGCCTGTCTCTCCAAAAGTGAATGATCAGTGGCTGGTCAGATGTGAGAAAAGAGGTTTCCTAATCAGTGGAAACCAGTGTGGTTTTGATAAGAACAGATACTACACTTGATCTTAGCCAAAAGGCCGAGAAGTGATCCTGGTGGTGTTTGAGTTCAGAGTAAAGAGGTAGAAGAATGACTTTCTGCCTGCTCCAGGAAATAGCTCTGGGCTTTCAAGGTTTTTTCCTTGTTACTTGTTTTTAACTAGTCTAGAGTAGGGAGATGTTCTTGGTTTTTCAATGTCCTTAGGCACCCAGGAAAGAGGTCTTGGGAATTTAGAATCAAGATACATTTTTCATTCAAATAAGAGACTGTTATGAATTATAAAGGACACTGGTACAGATGCTCCAATTTCGGACAATCAGCAAAAATGGGGTGCATGGCAGTTCTTTCTGTGCCCATTTGGCTGAATGGTGTTTTTGATTATGTAAAAATGGGGTTTTTATGGGCGAAAAGACTACTTTTTTTGTTGGTATTCTGTGACAGAACTCATACAGAAATATTTTTTGTTATGGACTAGATAGTGATTGTCTCATAGTAAAGATAAAATGAAAAATGAGTTTTCTATTTGACCTGTGCCACAATCAAGGAAACTTTTTGTTCTTCTTGCTGCCCTGGAGATATTCCTATGCATGTCTTATTTTTGCGGTTGCAATCAGGCAGTGATAATTTTCAATTCTGACTTTTTGTGTCAATTTTTATATCTCATTTTGAATGGTTATATAGCAATCTATTAAGAATTTATAATTTGTTAGTCATTCCCTTAATTGCGTTGTTTGTTTTATGATGTATGTTTGTCTAATGTATTTTTAACGATGTCTTTTGTTCTCATTTTGCAGGCAGAGACATTTGTTTGGGTTAACAATGCATCCGCACATTCCCAGAGCGTTGCCAAGGCCAAATATGAATTTTTATTTGGCAGATCTGAGGACAAAACTCCACATACCAGTAAGTATTTCCCAGCTCTTCTTCCCCTAGGGTAAAAAATAGTCAGCACTGCTGATTCCTGAGTGTTTTTTCTTCATGTGCATGACTTCCTTTCTCCCTCTGTACAGCCTGTTTGCACTCATCATTCATGAAAGCAATTTTCCCAAGATGTGGGATTTAGAAATATTGGATGTATTATAGCTGGTGCCCAGTGCCATCATGTTTTTATTTGAAAGCATTCTCTGTTTCTGACATATGACGCTTCAAGAATTCACTAATTTGCATAAAGTTTTCGTTTTCCACATTTCCCATTGTTGCTTCTGTCTACTACCTCATTATTGATACTCATTTTTTTATCTTTTATTTTAGTTTCTAAGATTTTTTTTGTCTCTTTGAGACAGGGCCTCTCCATGCAGTTCAGGCTGGCCTTGAGCTCGCTCTTTAGCCCAGACTGGTCTTGAGCTTGTGGTGATCCTCTTGTCTCTACTATCTGAGCTCTAAGATTATAGGCATGTGCCACCTCCAGCTAAGGTTCTCATTCTTAGCAACCAACATATGTTATGTATTTGCAGACAGTAAAATCCTAATCTGGAGGATTATCATAGCTTTTGTTCAAAAAGATATTGATTGGGACCAGGGACATAGCTCAGTGACATAAGCACCTCCCTGGCAAGTGCAAGGACCTGAGTTCAATCCCTGGTGCTGAAAAAAAAAAAAAAAAAAAAAAAAAGAAAGAAAAAAGAAAAAAAGATAGTGGTCTAATCTAGGGGTTGAATTCTAGTTTA
Source organism: Octodon degus (assembly GCF_000260255.1). Lineage (NCBI taxonomy): Eukaryota > Metazoa > Chordata > Mammalia > Rodentia > Octodontidae > Octodon > Octodon degus. Next base: position 5,287,228 of record NW_004524612.1, on the reverse strand, counting down.
ATTCAAAACTGGTAAACTTACGATACAGTGAACTATGACCAGTATTATTCATAGTGATCTCAGTAACTATTTTATTAGATTACTTATTGTGTGGCAAGGAGAGCTTTATCCTCATTTTTCAGATGAGGAATCTGAAGTAGTTTCCTTACATGATCACCACTCATACAGCGAAATAGTGACTTTGTCACTTCTGTCTGTCCTCAGAGCGCACTGTGTCAACCTATTGAGGCAATATATTTTAAAGGCACTTTTCTAAAAGGAGCTACAAGATTAAAAATACAGTTTACAGAGTTTTAAAGCATGTGTCTGAGAGGCTGACAGTGAAGGAGGTGTCATCGTCGTTTCTTAGAATTTAGACAAAGAGGGACTTAGGGAGAGTTCTGAGCTGGGCTTTCTGAGTTTGACTTCTGTCCTTGTACTTTGCAAATTGCATGACCTTGTTGCCTGATTTCAGTTTTCTAGTTGATAAATTGGGGTCATTTCAGAATTGTTCTGAAGACTTGCAGGTCGATGTGTAAAGGCTCTCAGACTCAGGGTTCATGTATAACAAATGCTATTAAAGTGTGTGTTTCTCTTGTTCGTTAGGATGACGATCCTGAGGATGTCTCTTCAGTTTACATCCCTGACTTTTCTGTTCTGGGTGAGCAGGGAATTTGACCTAACGTGGTTGTTGTTCTGTTGAAAAAGCCAAGTAATAACAGCACTCGTCAGACTTGTGTATTCATCGGGATTATATGATAATCTCATAATACTTGGGAATGCCAAGACACTCATTTTTACCTAGCCATTTAATAATTCTTTTTCTCATAACATGAACATTTCTTACCTATATCAATAGTTGGAAGTCTAATTTTTTTTTTTTAGGACAATGTTTCAATTTGGAGGAGTCTGTGTTTTACACTGTATCTTGTTTTTACTGTCTAGTGTAGCCATTTATAGATGTTTGGCTTAAGGTAAAGACCTAAGTATTTTGAGCTAAATGTTATATTCACTATTTCTCAGACGGAAGATATTTATAGTCACCTTAAGACTGTTTACTATTCCTTGGCACAACTTTCACTTTGAATACTGGTTTGTTATTTTATGTTGACTAAGCTTTTTTTAAACTTTGGTATAGCAATTTTTTTTTTACTTAGCTTTATAGAGAATATGTCAAATGTCTGTAGTTCTGTGTTATTAGTGGACAAGTTTGGCTTTTTCTTACTCAACGATTTTGAGTAGTTTTTCCCATACAGTATTTCCATCTCAGAGATGTCATGCTGAGGCCAACCAATATGACGTCTTACACTTTCTGTTTCTTATTTGTTTTGATAAAAATGGTTCGTGGTGTTTGGCAGAAATGGCGGTATAAAGTTATTTTGCAAGTACGGCAGTATGAGTGCACTTGTAGAACATATATTTATTTGTTTGGCGAGAAATACTGAGTCTCTAATGGCACTGGTGTGGGAGAGGACTGGTCATTTTTAGTAGGAATGCTGATAACTTCACAGAGGAAGCTGAAGTTCAATTTGGCCTTGACTGGAAGTCCGAGTGAGTTTGTGGAGGGCACTTTAGGCTGAAGGAGTAGTGTATGGCAGATATTATGAATTATTTGGGGAACTGAGAGGAGATAGTATGGTTAGTTTGCAAACATTATGCATGAAGGAAGGGGTTACAAAGATTACCCTTTAGAGAGAAGCCCTATCATGTAGAGCCTTCTAAGGTAAAAGTTACATTGGTTCAGGTAGGTAGAGAGGAAATGACTCAAGTACTGCTTCAGACAGACCAGTGGAGAGAGAATAATCTTAAAATTGTGCAGGTGCAGCAACTCTTGCTTTTGGCAGGAGGCTAAGCTGTCACTTGATACTGCTTTTTGGAAATGACTCTTCACATTGTCACAATAAAAGGTGTGCATTTTTATCATTTTAAAGGTGTTCTTTGATGTTCTTTTGTACAGAACATCAGTTTGTCATCAAAATACTGCTCCAACCCAGAAGGCCACGGGAACAGTAGTAGAGATAATAAGATAGTCTTGTGTTAGAATTTGATGATAGACCTACTTCATCTAGCTTAGATTTTTAAAAACTGTGTTCAGCTGGCTAGGGTGATGCTCATTTGTTGTCCTAGTCCTTTGGGGAACCGAAGCAGGAGGGTCACAAGTTTAAACTCAGCAATTTAGCAACTTGATGAGACCTTGTCTCAAAAAAAGGTGGGGTAGGGGTGTGTTTAAATGAATACTGAAAGCTGTCCCCAGGCTGTTGTTTCTCTTTTGGATATTTCTTACTCTTGCAGTTTTCATACTCTTTCATGGACGGGAGGACTCTGTTAGAGAAGGGGAAATGTGTTGTCACTTTTGAATGGAACTGCAGAAATGTTCAGCAGGCAGCAGCTCAGGTACCCCAACCCAGTGGCGCAGTCAGGGCAGGTGAGGTTAGTTGGATTGAAATCTGCAGTGACATCTAAAGAGAATGTTGTAGCTGTCCAGGGAGACAAGGCTTCCTTTGCCTCTGAGCAGGAATTCAGCATAACTCGCAGTCAGAAGGTCCTAGAGAAAACAGTTCACAAGTATTTGCAAGCTGTTACTTAGTACAGAACTTCAGAGTCTGTGACCAGAGCTTAGGATAGTGACGGTAAACTTATGGCACTTGTGCCACTGTGAGCTGTTTATTGTCACTGAAAGCTCCAAAAGGTTCACCACCCATGGCCTGGGGGTTGGCTGGGTCCCCAGAGGATGTGTGATCAGGAGGAGGGATCCATTGGCTGGTAAGTAAGCTCTGCATTCTCATGATCTATTCATCGAAACAGTGAAAGCAAAGACCGACCCATGCTTCTCTAGTTTCTAGTCCTTGTTATTTTAGGGCCAGTAGCCCAGCCATTGGGACATTTTCTAGGGCAGGAGCAACAGTAATTGTGAAGAGGCTGTGTGTGGGCTAAAGGGACTGTGTGCCCCAGAAGTGGTCCTGGGACGTTAGTGAGGAGACAGCAAGGTAAAAGGAAGTTGTATCCAGGGCTGGAGTGTGGCAGGAGGAGGACGTGGTCTGTGGGGACTCAGCCATGTTGGATCAGGGCCACGATAATTTAGTTCTATAGTACAACTACTACATACTGTAGTGTGTACTCAGACCATCTACATTTAGATATTTCATGTATAACCGTGGTCTTTTGTGATTGGCTTTTTTTCACTTAGTACAATGATTTCATTATACTGTAGCATGTGCCACTACTTTTTTTGGGTCAGGTGGGTGGAATAGCGTTCCATGACATGGACAGGCTTTGCTTCGTTCATCCCTTCAACACTTCTTGTATATTTGGGTTGCTGCACTACGTGGCTGTTGTTTAGTGTTGTGAATAATGGTATTAATATTTCTGCGCAGCTTTTGGGGGATATATGATTTGATTCCTCTTTGAGTACCTAGAGGTAGAACTGCTGAGGCACTTGGTGATTCTATATTACACTTTTTGAGGAACTTCTAGATTATTTTCCACAATTGTGGGACCATTTACATTCCTATCACCAGTGTAGAAGGGTTCTGGTTTCTCCATATTGTCTTGTTTACAGTCTTTTTTTTTTCTTTTTTTTAAAACTATAATCATCCTTGTGGAAGTGGAGTGCTATCTCATTGTGGGGTTTTTTGGTGCGTGTTTCCTCAGTGCCTAATGATCTAGGCCATCCCTTAATGTGCTTATTGACTTATTGTATATTTGCCTTTGGAGAAGTATATATTGAGATCTCTTGCTTGCTTGCCTGATTGATTTAAGTACGGAGATTGGACCCAGAGCCTTCACATAAGCTGCATCCACACTTTATTTATTTATTATGTTGAGATAGGGTCTTGCTAAGTCACTAGTTGCCCAGGGTGAGCTTATAGTTACCATTTTCTTGCCTTAGCCTCCCAGAGAGATGGGATTACAGATGTGTACTTGTCTGTTTTTAAAATTGGTTTGTCTTTTTGTGATTGAGTTGTAGGAGTTCCTTGTATATTCTATATCTGCATCATTTATTACGTACATGGTTGCACAGTGTTTTATTCTCACGTATGCTTGTTTTTTCACTTTCTTGCTAGTATCGTTTGTAGCACTTAAAAAATTTTTGATACTAAATTTCTCTACGTTCTTTGTTGCTATGTGCTGGGGTGTGGGGAGGAACCATTGCTCAGCACAAGGTCCAGATTTATTCCCACATTTTCTTCCGAGTTTCATAGTTCTCTTATGGTAAGTCTGTGATCCCTTTTGAGCTCTGTGTTGCTTATGTTCAGAGGAAGATGCTGTAATTGCTGGTGATAAAATCAGTAGTAGAGTACCCCACCGATTTGGGTGTCTCTTTTCCATGCAAATAATTTTTGGAGAGCAATATGCAAAAACAAAGCAAGAAAGCACCCCCCCCAAAAAAAAAAGATAAAAACGAAAAGAAAAAAAACAGAAACAAAAACAAAAACACAGCTGGCATTGTGGGTTAACACCACTTAGGCCGGTACTCTGATCTTTGGTAATCTGAGAGCTGCAGGATCCAGGCAAGTTGAGAGTCTTTGTGTTAGGCAAAATGTATAGACAACCACAGATACCCAGAGGAGCAAACATTCAATCCACTAACTTTAAGATCTTCTGTTGACCTGTTTTCTTCCTCCACCACAGATACAAGATGGTTTCTAATTTTATGGCTGGTCCTGTAGTAAATCTATCTCTGGCACACTGTATTTACTTTGTTTTTCCCTTTCCAGCTCCGGGATGCCTTCCTACTCATTTCCATATGGAAAGCAGAAAGCTGATTTTGTAGTAAAATGATGTACAGTCATGTGTTAGGATTGTTCACTATTCCTTGTCCCTTCTTAAGCTGACCAGATAGTAGTCATTCCTTACCACAGACCCTGTTTGATAGGCAAGTAGTCTTTAGTGGTCTTGGCTTGGCAGAAGTCCAGTAAATGATTGCAAGCTTTGGCTGAGGTGTTTGGTATAAAGTCAGTGCTTCTATCTCCTCCCACCCGGGCCCACGTATCAGCAGAATGTGTTGTGCACGTCGCTAGCCTCAGCCGTCCAATTGGCACGGCTTGCCTTTCATCTCCTGAGATAACGAGGCACTGCTGCAGAATCCAGTCTGGAGGGAATGCTGGGAAGCTTTCATCCTGTTGCCTGCTTAGTCTGTTATTTTTATTTTGTCTGAGAGATCCCATTTCTTGCAGGCTGGTAAATGTTTTATTATTGTATTTATTTTTGTTGTGCTTGTGGTTTAAACCTAGGGCCTCATACGGATCAAGTAAGTATTCTATGACTTAGCTATGTATTTGTAACACAGCTATTGAGAAGCTGAGGAGTTGGAGACAATAGCACGCACCTGGAGTCCTGCTACTGGGGAGGCTGCACCGAAGACTAGCTAAAGTGAGGAGTGTGGGGCCAGTTGGGTAGGAAGGGAGTGAGGCTGAGAGGCAGGCTTTGACTTCATTGAAGGGGGGTTCAGACCAAGTTGGAAACACTACTGGCGTCTCACATGTCAGATACACCGGAGAGCTTTTCTCTCCAGAAAATTGCTGCACCAGATTTAATTGAGGTCAAGTTTTTTTTTGTTTTTTTTTTTACTTATTATCATTTGTGATTCATTTAAAGGCCTTTCCTGCTCACGTGTTTTATACTGAAGGGCTCTTATTTTTAAATGACTTATAGAACCCTTTGGGTGCTGTGGGAAACTTGCGTCCTTAATGTGTCACACAATCACTGAATAACATTTTTTATCATCAGGTGTATGAACTGTTTTTGCAAAGTATACTTATAGCAGTGTCTCCTTAGGCTGTTTATTCTGTAAACTAATCTTAAGTTTTTGTTTTATCTTAGCAAGGTGGTATCTTGTTTTATTTGTAAAGCAGAATCTATACACTGGTGTCTTTCACTCATGCCTTATTTGACTCAGCCAGTGTTTCATTAAAACTTTGAGCAGACTTTTAAATGTTGGGAGGTTTCATATACAAACCCAGACATCACAGTGCTGTTGAAGATTGGAGACTGTGACACTGAGTCACACTGCCACCGTGCTTTAGCACGCAGGTGCTCAGCCACCACCCCGCTGCGTGCACGCCTACCTTACTTTGGGACCCGTGCATTGTTCCTCCTGAAGCCTGCAGGCAGTGTGTGAGATGGCAATTTTGCTTTTGTTGTTTAGTGTGATTTGCATGATGTCACTCTTCGCCACCAAGTCCCATCTAGAGTAGACTTAACCACGAAGCCAATGCCAGAGACCTCAAGGGCTCTGAGGGTGCTGTCGATTTGTTTCTTCTTTTACTTGATGAACTTCTCTGTCCCCTTCAAGTGTTCACGCATCAGGACTCACATTCCTGCATCTATGCCTGTCAGCTTTTAACCCGGAGGGGCCAGAGATGCTAGGCACCTGGAGCGTGTGAGGTCGGGCTGCACCGTGAAGAGTTTTCTCATAGCCACATGACTGTGGATGTGCTGTTCAGCATTCCTGTGGGCTTGGAAAAATATGTTTCTAGGGGCCTGGGAGATGGCTCAGTGGAATAAGCACTTCCTTGGCAAGCGCAAGGGTCTGAGTTCAATCCCCGGTTCCGCCAAAAATTAAAAAAAAAAGAAAAAAAAAGAAAAATATGTTTCTAATTAACTGAGCTTAAGATAGACTATATTTGCACAGTTTTGGACATGAGTTTAAATATCAGTGAGTTTTCTAGGATTATAACTGACATATCTAGGAAAGATTATACTTTGGTTTTTGGCTTTGGAAATTTATTGAAAATTGTCCATCCTTTCAAGATATACTGTCGAAGGCAGCATATGGGCTGTTGAGTTACCAACTCAACACACCTGTTAGCAGTTTTCACACTGGTCTTGTTTTCTGGGTAATTCTACTTTCAGGTACAATCAAGTGCCCGACTAATCTGGTCATTTATACTTAGGACATTATATTGTTTCTCACTTTCTGTTTGAGAGTTAAATGATTTATGAATTTTATACCAGGGTATAAAGGCACACTGGCAAATATTTGTTTAGAGAAAAGGCAGTTTTGCTCAAACAGTTGAGGATTTTCTTTTACGGTAATAACTTGTTTTGGTTTTTATTTTTTATTAGTATGTGTTTGCCTTATATCACGCTTACATTGTTTATGCGTAGTTGGTACATGGACAAAAACCATCTCAATCCTTTTTCAGTCGCCTCTTTTTCCCTTCCTTCTGTCTCTGGAAGTAGAGAGGTGCGCCTTTCTCATATACTGGAGGTGTTGTAGTCAGGGTTTGCAAGAGAAACAATTTTTTTTTTTTTTTTTTTGGCGGAACCGGGGATTGAATTCAGGCTCTTGCGCTTGACAGGAAAGCGCTTATTCCACTGAGCCATCTCCCCGGCCCCAAGAGAAACAATTTAATACTGAACATACAATTTATAGGATGATGATAGTGATGGTGACGATGATTGGTACCAGGAATTGAACTCAGGACCTTGCACTTGCCAAGCAAACTATGAACTATGTCCCCTGGCCCTATAGGATTATTCTATGATAGTTACCCAAAGAGTCAAGTACAAAAGGGTGTAGGAAATCTGTCCACACACTAAATGCTCAAAGAACCCAACTGAGGGTCTGGATACCATATCAGTGTCCTGCATAAGTCCAGCTGAAGACCTAGAGCCCATGGCAGTGCCCCCCATGAGTGCAATTGGAGGCCCTGAGTGATGTCTCAGGCAAATCTATTTCAAGGCTTTGTGCTGGGAAGGCCCAAAGCGGAGTGGTGAAAGCTAGAAAATCTGTGCCAGTGGGATGAAGGGTCTGTGCCAGCAGGCTGAGGGATCTGCACTGGAGCCAGGATGTGATGCTTAAGGTAAGGACCAGGGCTCCCTCAAAGTAAACTGTAGCCATTCTCAGTGACACAAGATCCGGAGCTTCCCTAAGGATGAGAACAGCTGAACTCATCTCAGGAAAGCTGGTGCAACAAGCTCCTTGGGGAGACCCAGCAGCCCTCTTCCTCTGTGGGTCTCGCTTTTTTACACTGCAGGCAACCCACCCCAGCCCCATGCTGGTGCAGTTCAGCTCGTGTTACAAGGTGCCCACTAGTTGTCAACCCACCACAGGGATCAAGAGAATTGTTTTTCTTTTTTCTTTTTCTTCTTTTGTATTTTTTTAGGGAGGGTTCTACAGGGTGTTCAGGGTCTCACTACTAGATTGAACTCGTAGTGATCTGTCCGTTTACAGCCTCCCAAGAACTGAGATTATAGGTGGGCACCACCATGCCCAGTCTCATTTGCCAGCTCAGCCTGATCCGGGGGCGAGGCCAGCACTGCAGGCCCGGGGCTCCAATCCCTGGCCCCTGCGCCTGTGCCTTCTTGCTGGTGCTTTAATCTACTGAGCTATTTGGCCGGCCCTTGAGAATTGCTTTTCAAAAACCACAGTTCTAAATAGCAATGTGCATGACATTGACCAGTTTCCCAAGTGATTGTGAAAGAACACTTCTAAGAAGTGCTGATTTTGTTCTCTAGGAATTTCGGGCTGCTCCATGGACCTTTTCCCTTTGCAGCACCCCTAGAAAGTGATACTCTTTGTATTGTGTCCAGCAGTGAATGAGGCAGCTGCTGCAGGCCGCAGGTGGCCCTTACTGGGGATTCTGGCTGTTCCAGTTCTGCGCTGCCCTACCTGGCAAGCAGAGGAGCCTCTTACAGCTTGGATGTCTGTCATGCTTGGGAACAAGTGAGGCTCTGGGGCCTGGGGATATAGTTCAGTGGTGCAGTGCCTGCCTGGCAAGCACAAGGTCCTGGGTTCAAGTCCCAGTTACCTCCCCCAAGAACCAGGTTATTAAAAGTCTCTCCAGTAATTCTGATTCCAGTGTGTGACCCAGAAATCTAGCACCTGAATGAATGCTTCAGGTGCTATAGGTCCAGGAAGTTTTTGAGTGGCACTCGGAATGGCCCTGCTCAGAAGGGTGAGCACAGTAACTGTGATGTGTGAAGGAGAGCACATGAAGGTCAGGCCCATGATGAAGGCCTCAAACGAGGTGCAGCTTTCTGAGATAAAACAAACATTGTGCACCTGTGTGATTTTTTTTTTTTCTCAAGTGAAGTGGCTGCAATCCTTGCCTTTTAAATTGCAGAGCAAACACTGCTGGGAGAAGCTAGAGCCTAAGCTCAAGAAGAGATCCCACAGCTCATTTTGCCCTAGTTTCAATCCCAAGCAATTATATCCTCAGAAGCTGGGTACATTCACAGATCAGCCACAGAGCCACTGTGTATTCTTTGAAAAGCATGAAGAAAGAGACAGTTGCTAAAAAGGTTGAGAGGCAAAAAGCCCCTCTACTTTTAGAATGAAGAATTAAGGCAATTGTAGAGACTGAGTTGGAGGGTCATCTTCTGACACATTTAAGAGGATGGTTAGAGGTATTGCGGAGGGCTGAGGGCTGTAAATCAGGGCTCCATTGCTTTCATAGCATGTCCAAGGCCCTGAGTTTGATCCCTACCAAAAGTTTTGGAGAAGGGAGGCCTGTCCAGGTCTGAACCGGCCCTAGCGACTCAAGGCTGAATGGTGGGCAACAGACGAATGGTGGGAAACAGACCAGGTAGCGTATTTTCCAGGTCGAAGGAGCCCAGGGGCCTAGGTGGAGGGAGGACTTGGAGGCCTGAGGAAGCCTGATAGGCTGTTCTGTGATACTACTGGAAAAATCACACATTGGGAACATTGTTTGCATGCTGTAAGTGGGTGTTACTGAAACACAGTTGAGAAAATGCTGATGTGCTGGAGGTGGGCCCTGGGGAAAGTATCAGCAGTGTTTTTGATTATGTGAGGCGTCAACTGCCAGAAACATGCACTAGACAAATGAAGGCTGCCCGAAGATGTTTACTTTAGTTGCTAAGCCGTGGAGGGCAGAGGAAGCATCCAGTGTTAGTATGAGGTCTGGTCAGGGTAACAAGCAGGATGATTCTAACACAGCATGACTTCTGCTGGGGAGGAAGTGAGACACAGGAGCTTTCGCAGGTTATGGAAGGTGAGCCTTAGGCAGGAGGGAAGGTTTCCTGGAAGAGGAAACTACCTGCGCAGAATTTTGGAGGTGGAGTGACTACAGGGAAGAAAGGTGTTTTCACAGTGCAGAAGCACTCATAAAGCTGTGGTACTGGGCAGATCAAGGGTGTCGACAGTGGAGTAATGAGACATTCGTGGGTTGGGAGGGACCAGGTTATCAGTGGACTTCTATGCCATGCTAAGGCATACTAAAGACTTGTGTTTCATTTACTCAAAATAGTAGATAGGTTCTTCATATTAGTCTTTAGGAAATTAGTGTGAAGGCAGAGAGGGCGGCTGCTTGTCAGGAAGGATGCGCATGTGTGAGGGCCCTCCCCCACGTTATCAACATGGTCATCTTTCTCTTCCCTGAAAGAAATCTAGGTAGATAATTCAGAGCTTGTCTGTTGGCGCCACAACATCGGATGGCCCTGGCTACTGTGGGCTAGCTGGGCTGTCATGCTGAGCGGTTTCCCATCTTCTGATGTGGTTGCTTGAGTCCTAGCCACAGCACGAGAGCAGGAAGGAGGCAGAGAAGAATTAGAAGGGAGAAGGGCCATACAGCAGGTGCAGCTTACAGATACCTTGGCGGGCTTGCTGTAGAGCACTTCTGGTCATGTTCACTGTCTGTTTGTGGGGCCATAAATGACACTGGCTGTAAGGGGCATCAGAAAGTCCTGGATGGCCGTGTGCCCGAGTTAATGACTGAGAAGGAGAAATGCACAATGGGCTGAATAAACTACCTGCACCCATACTAGAGAGTGCTGTTGGTGTGCGAGGGGCCCACGAAGGAGCCTTGAGCTGAGGAGTGGAGTTAGGGGAGAAAAAATACTGCAGCTGTTCTGTGGTGCTGAGATTCCTAACGGGATGTCAGAAGAAAGGAGGGGAGAGGTGTTGAGGGGAGGTTTTGCCTTGCCCACGTTTTCTTTAAATATTGACCCATTCATCCATCTGCACACACTTAGAGGTGTATCCATATATTTTTCTATTGTGAATCATAGTGCAAAATCATGGGGGTGCAGATGTTTCTTCAACATACTGATTTTCTGTGCTATGTATTCAGAAGTAGAATTTTTGGCTAATATGGTAGCAGTCCTATTTTTAGGTTTTTAGGAACTTTTACACTATTTTCAATAAAGGCTGTATTGATGTATATTCTAAGCAACAGTGTACAAGGTGAAATACATTCTGGAAAATTTCCCTTGCTTTAGGGCCAGTGAGATAGCTCAGCTCACTAAACGCCTCCTTAGGCAGCCGCAGAAACCAGGATTCAATCCCCTGCACCACAGGCCATGCTGGCCCCACCCCCTGGGCACACTGAGCCAGCCAGTAAGACAGCATGGTGGCACATGCCTGTAATCCCAGACAGGAGGATCTCAATGTTTCTGAGCTGCACAGTGAGACCCTGGGCCAAATATAAATAATAATAATAATAATAATAATAATTAATAATAATAAAGTTCCCTTGCTTTACAGAGGCTTTTTAGTCTGATGCAGTCCTATTTGTCTTTGATCTTTTTGTGCCTGTGTTTTTGGTGTCATGTAAATATTCATTGTCCACATTGATCTCAGACACAAGCTTCCCTTTTGTGCCTATTTTACAGTTTTAGGCCCTACATTTAAGTGTTTAATACATTTGTTTAGGTTATGTGGTTTAGGTTAAGCTATACGTTTTTTAAAAATGACAAGCTGATGGTTCAGATCACACAGGGGAGATGATTGCTTCTTACCTAAGGATCTCTAGCAGGGCAGTCCATATATGAAGGTGCCTGCTGCTGCCTTTTGTCATCGTGAAAGGAGAGTGCATCTTGCAAGCTAAAATTTTAGCTATATTCACTGCTAAGTGAATGTGTTTTATGGGGATAGTTTGGAGATACTTAGGACAGTGGCCATCAAGAAATGGCTTCAAATCTGTGCTGACGCATTAAGGTCCCAGATGTCACTGATTGCCACCTTCCTTAAATTTTAGCTTCAGGACTGTGGTGAGGATGAAGTGGCAGGTCAGGGCTCATGTGGCCCTGGTCACGCTGGGCACTGGAACGTGGTCTTCATTCCTGTTTGGCTAATCCTAGGCCTAGAAGTATAGTGAATTCACAGGCACAAATGATTCTCAGGAGCGGAACTTGATGCCATTCTAATTTAATTCCACACATCTGATGGAAGATTTCTAGGATTTCTTTCAAACAATACTTTTTTCTCCCTAAAACTTTAGAAATTTTTAAAAATTAATCTTATTGAGAAAAATAGCAATGAGACAGTTTCAAAACAGGTTAGTAGGACCGTTACAATGATTAACACATTGCATATTGTCTTCGTAGTAGTTATTCATAGTACAAGATGCAGACATGATATCCTGTGCAAACACTATTACTACAGATCTTTCTTCTCACTGAATTAAGAGAAAGTAGCTGTATAGCTATCCTATTTTGTATATACAGATACAAAATGGTCCTTATTTGTATCCCCTTTTTTGGTTTAGTTTTGTCAGAGATGGGTATTCCATTGCCATTTAAATATTGTAGGTATGGGAATTCAGCAAAATGATCCAATATAGCCCAGTAGTCCATACTAATAGTGGGTTATCCCTAGAAACATTTAGAAAGCCATTTTATTGTTGCCACTGAGCACTTTGAATAGTTAGACAACACTTCCCCCTGGTGGGCTGAGGCTGGGACACCCGTTAGTAGCAGCTCTGGCGCTATTTGATTTTCCTGCTGGCAGTTTTCTTTCAGGTGTAGAGGTCAGTTAATATGCGTTTGTTCTTCCAGCTTAGTTTAATCCGGTGGCTTATCCAAAAAGCCAGTCATGTACAGATATGCTCTGTTATGCCTTAATCTCATTATGATATCATGCAAAGAAATTTCATGCAAAGCCACTAAATTTTAAAATGTAGGAATGTTAAATGAACTACCTTCTCAGATGGACATTTTGGCAAGTTTCTGGGAATAATGATATTTAAGTATAACAGTCATAAAAGTAATATATAAAAGTTGGTCTGTTGATTTTTTTTGTATATAAATTCTACAAAAATTTCTTTAATTATTTTTTAAATTTCTGAAGAAATCAGTGCAATGAAATGTGTAGTAATTGAAAGATTATTCTGTACATGCCCAAATCGACTGGTTGGCTGCAAATTTTCAGTTAGCTTTTGTTTTACTGTATGTTCCATTATCACGTATGCTAATAAATGTGTATTTTTCTTAATTTTGGGAGTTCAATTCTGAGTTCTTTGTTTCATTGTAATAATGCTGGCTAATGGTTTGTGTGTATATATCTATATTTGCGTACATCTACACCAGCACATCTATACATACATCACTGAGACAGGAACATAAAAAGTGCAAATACTCTCTCAGGAAAGCAGAGGTAGACATTGTATTTTCCATTTTATCAAAGTAAACAGAAACAAATATTTTTACACATAGTGTAGGATGCCCTCTGCTAGGAAGCTTTTATTTTGGTTCCTCTTCAGACTTCCGAAGGAGGTTCTGGTGCATCGTCCTCAATGAGGCCATTGAGACTGACTCTCACTGAAAACCTCAGGCCACCCAGCAAGTGACTCATAACACTGGCTGCCAATTCAAGGGTGACCTCAGAGGCTGTCTCTCCACCCTATTCTGCAGCCTGACAAGGGGTCAGCAAGGTGCCCTTCTACCCCCGGGACCAGCCTACTAACTTCATTTGAACTTGGGCTGTGCTTTCGATGTTATTAATCAGTCGTATGATAACGAATAAACCCTTCAACCTTTCTGACTCCACTTTTTTTTTGGTTGGTCGGTTTTTCTAGAGTTGGGTTTTCGTTATGTAGTTCAGGCCAGTCTTGGACTCACTGTGTAGTTCAGACTGACTTTGAAATCTTGCCTGAGCCTTTCAAATGTTGGGATGACAGGCATGCTCCACTTTTCATTTTTACTTTTTTAAATCTTTAAACCAAAGTCGTTGCGCCTCCTGAGGGCTGGGAATGAGGACATAGTGGTATGATCAGTGTTCTCCACTAACCCCCCTCCTTTTATCTGCGGTACGTATTGGCCCTCTGTGTCAGATACCATTTCAAGGCACAGTTTTTTCTGCTCAAAAACAGTTTAACTTTTGACTTTGACTTGCTTGGTCCTATCTAGTTGGTTGATTCAGTGTGGATATTTACACAACACAGTAGCTCCCGAAATTTTTCCTTTGGAACAGAAAGGAAGTATAGCCTGAGGCACCGGGTTATTTGATACGAATTCTTTTCCATTGGTAGCATTTGATTGCTCGCATAGTTTTGATGGGTAAAACAGAGCCCTAGCAAATGGGTTGGGTTGGCTCAAGGCAAAGCCCGAGTGTCTTGGGAAAAAGCAGTTTAGTGTATTTGCTCCTTTGATGATGGAGCAATTTGCTCCTGTTAAGGGCTGTTTCCTTATCTTTTTTTTTTTTAATTTATTTTTTAATTTGTGTATTTGGTACCTGGTCTCACTATGCAGTCTGTACTCACAGTGATCCTCCTTTTCTCAGCCCCCCAGTGCTGGGATTACAGATGTGCGCCACTATACCGAAACTGTTCAGTGGCTCACTGTTCCTCAGGGTGGGGCTGGCGCAGGATGTGGGACCAGGGATCGAATCCTTGTGCCTGTACCTGCCTGGGCAGGCACTTACTCACTGAGCCATCTCGCCAGCTCTCATTTCCTTATCTTTGGAACTACTGTCCTGGTGAACTTGGAGTTACTCTTGGTTAAATGAACAGAATTAAAGAAGATACAGTCCTTGGTTTAAATTTGTGCCTGAAAGAAAAATGGCTGTAGACTTTTTTTTCCAATGGCAGATTTTCCAGAATTTCTTGGGAGTCGATGTTTGTATAGTTTTGGTTCATATGTTTAGACTGTTGTTGTTAAAAGGTTGGACAAAATTATTTTTTTAAATTTAATATTTCTACAAATATTTACTAAATATTTGCTATGTATGCAACACTGATACATAGCATTACTTACAAGGAGGTAATGAATTTGTAAGGAGCACAGTGTCCGTTCTAGGCACCATTAAGTACAAGATCACATGTAATTTAGTGCCAAGGCACAGGCACGGATTTCATGGACAGATGACCAAGGCCAGGCTGAGATCCTGCAGAGGCAGACAGGTGCTTTCATGAGGAGACAGACTGGGATGAGGATTGCCGCAGAATCTGGCCATGTGGTTGACAGAGATGAATGTAAGAAGGAGCGGACCAGGAGGGCAGCGCGCGGGGGCAGGTCAGCGGCTCCTGTGAGGGCTGCTCATTTGCTCTCTGCGTGGAAGGATGGGAATTTATTTTAAAATGGATGGAATCGATAGGAAGAATCTGCTGTCCGAGGCTGAGGTGCAAATGATTTTAAAATGTCAGAGAGGATGGTAGAATGATGACCAGGCGGAGAGGTGGGTAGCATATGCCCCTGGCGGGCGGGGGATGTAGCTCAGTAGAGTGCCCGCTTAGCAGGCGTGCAGCCTTGGGTTCCATCCCTGGCGAAAACAAAAACTAAAAGATCACACAATATGTTTACTAC
The DNA here is from genome assembly GCF_000260255.1 of Octodon degus. Taxonomy (NCBI): domain Eukaryota; kingdom Metazoa; phylum Chordata; class Mammalia; order Rodentia; family Octodontidae; genus Octodon; species Octodon degus. The sequence goes on along the minus strand of NW_004524612.1, from coordinate 5,271,763 downwards.
CAAGGCTAAAAAGGTGGCAATTTAAAGTGTACATTTTGAGAAACTTAATCTCTTGTTTTTGGTGGGGCTGCCACTGTACCTTAGACTGCCTTGGAAGTTAGTAATTTATTTATGTTTTTCTTTAACTCACTGAGACTAACATTCCTATATGTCAGTCCTGCTGATTGGTAATTGGTTGTTTGTGACATTCTGTGTTTGTGTTGCCTATTATTAATTCTGTATTCACCAGTTTATCTGTATTCAACAGTGTGCTTATAGTTTTCTACAGATGGTTTGTTTTTAACCATTTCATGGTGAATACTTAAATTTAGGTTTTTGTTTTATTATTTGACTGCTGTTGTATTCCTTGGGTATGTTACTCTGTTAGAATTATTTTAGGAAACCATTATTTGCTTATAGCTTTGAATTGTTTTGTTTTTTAATGTGTTTGGTTCAGGGTCATACTGTGCAGTTCAGACTCATAGTGATCCTTCTGTCTCAGCCTCCCCAGTGCTGGGATTACAGGTGTGCACCACCACACCTGGTCTCGGTGGCCAGCTCAGCGCCCCCAGGGGTGGGCTGGCGAGGCATGTGATGCTGACGTTCGAACCCTGGCTGGTCCCTGTGCTTGCCTAAGCAGGCACTTAGTCCACTGAGCAGTCTCTCTGGCCTTTCTGAATTTTGTTTGACGTGGATTTTGCAACCAGCTGCTCATGCTAGTTTTCTTAGCTTGGGTTGTTGTTTTAGGCTACAATACCCCCCTCTGTTGTTGAGAGGCCCAGAAGTAAGAGGACGTGTGCTGTCCGTAGACGGCCCATGGCTGTGCCGCCCACACGTACAGTGGTGTTCTCTTTGCCGTCAGTGCTGTTGCCCTAAGGACTAATAGCAAATGGAAAGGGGTTGTTGTTATTTTTCCTCTTCACATGCAGCTATTTGCTTGTAACTATAAGTTTCCACTTTATCCTTCATTTATTATCTTTGATACTATCCAATTCGAATATAATAGTTATATGAAAAATAAGGCAAGGAAAAAGAAGGTTCATTTTTTTGAGTTCATACTATGTGCATTTGAGGAAGTATTACACTGAACCCCATTAATATGTATAATTAATTCATGTTCATAAAATACAATGAAATAATTATAGTGCATTTAAAAATACTGCTGCATCTATTTACTTATTTATTTATGTATTCATTTATTTGCTGTGTATTCATTTATTTGCTATTGGAAGTTGAACTCATAACCTCGTGCTTGCCAGGCAGGCATTGTGATGTTGAGCTGTGTCCCTGGCCCTGCCACATCCTTTAATACCTTGAAATTTCTCTGAATGCCTGCAAACAAAATGGAAATGTATTAGGCAGTTGAAATGCTGAGAGCTATTTGGCAACCATCTGAGACACTTTTTTATTTTCCATGAGTCCCATAAAAGTGCATTATACATGTTATGTAGCTATATATTTATTTATTTTTAATCAGAAAAAGCACGAAGCTTTCTCAAAAGGCGTTTTTTAGGGATCCACTTCTCAGAGACCTGAGTACCAGGAAAATCAGTTTAAGAATTATGTTTTCATAATTCTACAAAAATGTTTACTATGAAGTCTTCTAAATAGTTCAATTACTGAATGTATGTAATCTTTATTCTTTTTTAATGACATATCTCATATTGGAAAGACCAGAAGGATTAATGTATACTTTTAGGCTTCTTCTTCTTCTTCTTCTTCTTCTTTTTTTTTTTTCATTTTGAGAATGTATTTACTGTAAACAGGCTACTTGCTCTAATCTGTTTGTGAAAAATGATTGTTTTATGTTCATATATCCATGGATTATCCAGTATGTTAAAAGCATCGTTCTGATAAATGAACCTTTTAGCTTCAGAACACAATGGTGGTTGTCTAGGGCATAGAAAATGAGATAAAAATTAAGTAGAGAAGACAAGCATAAAAATCAAAGCGCTCACAGAAAAGTACAGGCAGTGTGTGTTTTAGAATTAAAGGAGGAGCGGCCACCGTGAATGGAGTGAGGTGTGGCAGGCTTAGTGTGGGCTGAGAGTTGATTTTGGGGAGAGAAAATAGAGGCACATAGCTGGAGAAGAGGGAGTAACTTTATGAGCTCAATCTGAGGGGGGTGATCATGGGGTTCATGGGGACCCTGAGTTGGCCAGTGGAGAGGCAACATTGGGGAGCCTCCAGCAGGATGGGTTCTTCAGCTTGGCTATACTTCTAACTGTAGCTGCTTAGCCTTTGTAGATCTCTCTTTCTTTTTCACTTCCTCTCTCTGATAAAACGAGTATCTCCTCAGGATCTCTTTCATTGTGTATGGTGTGAGTTACATTTAAAAAGAAAAATACAATATACAGTGCTGTCAAGATGGTAGTATGGGACTAAGTAGAGAGTCAGTGGCCAGATTGCGAAAGGTTTCCAGGGCCAAGATATGTTAGGGGCTGGCAAAGGACAGCATTTGGGCTAAATCCTAGCCCCGTCTTCTTTGTAGGTGGTGTTTTAGTTTACTGGGCTGCAGCTGGTGTTCATTTACTGTGCTCTCTGGCTGTTTCTGTTACAATGGCAGAGTTGTGTATTTGTGTAGAGACTTTGTGACTCACAAACTGTTATCTGGTCCTTTATAGAGAAAGTTTGCTCAGTTAGAGAATTAGAACTTTAATATAATTACTGTGGCAATCAATTTAAAACTGCTGGTTTATTTTATCCTGAGGAAAGGGAGACAAACATTGGACAGTAGTGACACTTATGTGTTGGACAGTAGTGACAGTTATGCGTCAGAACCGTCTTTTAGGTTTGGAGGTGGAGCTCGGTGGTGGAGTGAGTGGTCAGTGTGCACATGGCCCTGGATTCCATACCTCCCCCTAAAGCCCTGAAAAACAAAAGAGAAGCCCCCTCCAAAAATAAACCCCAACAAACAAAAAGAAGCGTTGTGTTACGAGGCTTAATCTAACAAAATCGCTTTGAGCGCTTTGGAGGATTTAGGCCAACGTGGAGGAAGGCAGGCTAGTTGAGGCCAGTCGATAATTTCCAAAGCCAACCCTTTTCTTCTAGAGAAAGATGATAATAGGCATGTCAGTGCCTGAGACATTAAAAACAGTGATAGTCTGGAGACTACATACAGGGAGACGGGACAACTCTGAAGTGTGACAGCAAAATGACAGGGGATATTAACGATTGCACCTGACACAGGAATTCTCTCCCAGGAGGCAGAATTTTCAGGGATGGTATCATTATGGATTTGACCCCGTGAATGTATGACATGGAAGGAAAATATGCCCTACAGCAGGTGTTACATCTGCTTCTCTGGACAGACCCTCTTGCAGAGGATTTGGGAGCAGGGATGGAGGTCAGAGCCTAGTTGTCCCCAACCCACTAGGACCCCAGGAAGTGGGACTCTTTCCTCAGTCCAGATTCCCCTCTTCCACAGAGTGATACAGTAGGTTGGCCTGGCGAGGCCCTGGGGCATGTAACAACAGAGCTTCTGCTGGCCATGACTCGTCCAGTGCCTGCTCAAGACGCACAGGGCCGTGAACCCAAAGCTCTCTTGAGCATACGGGCTCAGGTCAGTCCTGCGTGCAAAGCACAGACTCTACTTCCCTGCCGCTCCTAACATGAAACTCCTGTCCCTTCTAGGTGGCTCTTCTTTGCAAAGAGAACTGACTGTGTGTAACTACCATTTACTTTATATATTTTTGTGTGTGTCCCATTGCCAAGGCAGATGGGAATGTAGCTGTGAGACCTTTAGCTCACTCGGCAGGAAATCTTTTGTATTTTGCTCTCTGTATTCTTGTAGTTAAAACA
>NW_004524612.1:5232883-5267052 GCF_000260255.1 Octodon degus | reverse complement strand
GAGACAGCTGAACGGCAGCAGTGGCAGACCACAGCTGGTACAGGACGTTGCCGCAGAAGCCCATGCGAGAGAGTTGCTTAAACAAGCTTGCATCCTCTCGTCTCTCTCCTCGCCGGGCTCGCTCTGCTGCCAGACCTGGGTCTCCAGTTGTTCTGATCCTATTTCTGTTTGTTTGTTTGTTTTGAAGAATCTGGCACATGAGTTCCCTTTAGCAGTGCAAGGTAGAACATTTCATTGTGCCCTACCCAAGTTGAGACAAGAAATGAAAGAAATAAGGAGTAACAGCAAAGAATTAAAACCATTTTTAGGAAAGAGAACCTAATTCAACAATGGCTAGCCTAAATCAACTTGGGAAATTCAGTTCACATGATTCTCCCATTGCTCCTGGGCGTGTAGTTTTGATGCATACTGATCTTGCTACTGTGAGGGAGAGTTGATTCCTGCCAGAACTGGGCCTTATTTTGTCTTTGGATATGTGAACGCCCTACTCCTCTGCTCCGTCCTCCCCAGCCCAAGGCTCTTCTTGCTTTCCCCTCCTGTGATGTCCCTGTACCACGAGCACCTGGTTCCAGCCCGGGCCCAGAAGTTGAAGAAAGCAGTTTCCCAACTGATTGAAGTAGTTCTCAGCCATCACGGGAATCCGAGTTTTACGCCACCTTGACCTGGCTTTGCAGGTTGACCTTTGTGTTTCTTGGCATCTCAGTAATGTGGGGATATAGCGGTGCTCAAAACAGATACATATCACTGACTTCAAGGGCATTTTACATGGATCGGTGGGGTTTATATTTTTATTACATTATGCATAGGATTAGCCCTTTGCCAGTGTAAGAATTAGGGTGTTATATCAAATGACTAGAGTACTACAAATAAATTATTTGTTAATTGTATATTGTATAGTCATTAGAAGTGTTTGAGTTTTATATTAATAGAACATAAAGTTATAGGAGTATAACTGTAAATGAGTGAGTAGGAAAAATCAACAAAGAATGTTAAAATTCCTGCTGTGCTAGAATAAAAGAACAAATTCAGTCTAACGTAAAATAGTGACTTTGTTTCTTCCTTTCATTACTTTTCCTGAAAATTCACATGGCAGGTGCCAACTGGTTGTCTTTGCTCTCCCTCCCTCCCTCCCTCCCTCCCTCCTTCCTTCTTTCCCTCCCTCTCCCCCCCCACTTTCTTCTTTGGTGCATTTGGCTATCTTTGCTTTCTAATTGTTTATTGGCCAGGTTGCTCAAACTTTCCCTGTATTCTCCATCAGTAAAGAGTTAACAAAATTTGGATGAACATGTTTTTCCCAAAGAAACAAACAAACAAACAAAAAATAATAAAAAGAAGATGGCAAGATAAAAAGGGAAAAGGAGTGGTTTTAGCTTCAAAAGTTTCTGTTTAGGGGGCATTTTTGCTTGCTTGTTTGTGCTGGGCACTAAATCCAGGCCTCTTTTCTTGCTAGTCTAGTACTCTAGCTTTTATTTAGGTAACAGAGAGATCTTTGGAGAAGACTACAGTGCTAGAGCCCAGAGCATGCAGAAAACAGAAAAACAGTATAAACAATACAGAATGAAATGAGTGATGGCTTCAAGATGGCTCTGTGAGATCTTGGTGTTTCCATGGATGTATCGTTAGAGCTGGTGCCAGTGGAGATTAGAAAATACTGACAAATTCACTTTTTTTTTTTCTCTCTCTTTTCTTTTTCAGAACTGGGGATTGAACTCAGATCCTTGCGCTTGCCAGGGAAGTGCTTATTCTATTGAGCCATTTCCCCGGCCCCGACAAATTCACTTTTGAGCGCTCTCTCTCTCGCTCTCTCTCTCTCGCTTTCCCTCTTGCTCTCTCTCTCGCTCTCTCTCGCTCGCTCTCTCTATTGCATACAGGATCTATAGGGTCTCACTCTACAGATTGGACTTGTAGTGATCCTTCCTGTTTTTTTTAGCCTCCCAAGCACTGGGATTAGAAGCACAGGATACCATGTTCAGTCTCACTCATAGTCCTAGTCTCAGCATGCCCCAGGCTGGGGATCGAACCCCCGGCCCCTGCATCTGCCTAAGCAGGCACTTTTATCTACTGAGCTATCCAGCCCTGAGCATACTCTTTGGAATGATGAGTTTTAAAGGTAGTGAAAGACAATATTAACTAAAGCCTAAGGTAAAATATTTTTTCCTTTGGAAAAGAGACTTTTGGGTATCACAGGTATTGATTTCTTTGTTGTTCCAGTGTTGTAATTAATAGCACCATTTTAGTTCATATAACCTTTATAATAGCAGTAGCTTTGTTTCATATCCCCATTCAGTACTGAAGTTTGCATTTTTTTCTCTTAACATTAGCTTGATAGCACATAGATTGGGAAGAATGAGTCCACTTAGAGGGAGGAAGAAAAGAGATGCAGGAGGTGTACTTCATAGACCAGTACATCATTCAGTGGATGCTCTGTGCTGTTTGTAAGACAACATAGCTTCTAGTATTGGAAAGCAGTGTATTTTGCTTTTTTTCTTGTGTCCTACAGTTCCATTCATCGACTTTGTATCACACAAGATGCTGGCTCGGAGTTATAAGAAGTAGAAAAGCCCAACCCTTCAGTTAACATTTGAAGCTGTAGGGAAATTATGGCCTTTAGCTGAGTATCAATATTAAATAACTTGACCTAAGCCTTTCTTTTTCTCTCCTGTAAAAGAAAATAGGGATTAGGAGGTCTGTAGAGTATCAGGCTCTTTTTGTTTTGCTTCCTTAGTGGATGAGATGTTTGCTGTACAAGAGGCTGTTATAGCTGCAGCCCCTTTCTGTAGTTCAGGTTTAAGAAGAGGGCAAATGCGTGTGTACCTTCTTGTCTTTCCCCTTGTTCAAGGCTTTCGTCCATTCCGAGGGGGCCCAGCAATTTCCACCTGCATCTCATCCGGAACTGGTGATTCATATATTGGTTAATGTTTGTGTGAAGCTATCAAAGGGTATCCTTCCTGGTTTCTCTGCCAGTTCTAAAAAAAATTGCAGCTCTCCTTGGTAAGGTTTTTGAAAAGAGAGAAGCTGGCTCTTTGAGTCTAAAAATGTTAACAACACCAAAATTAATGTTAATTATAGTAATAATAATAATTAACTCTGTGATGTATTGCATATTAGTTGCTACTCTGAATGCTTTATATATTTATATCCATGGTTTATTTAATCTTTAGAAAAAAACAATTATTATTCCCATTTTGTTGGATGAGAAAATTGAGAGCTACAGAGGTGAAATGAATGGCTCATAGTGGCAGAGCTGGAAAGCGCTGGAATCCTGATTACAAGCTGAGATTGCTTGTGTCAGCCACATGGTTATACAGATCTATAACTTAACATATGTGTCTCAGAGCTAAGGAACAGAAGCCAAAAGATTTGAGGTCGTTGACCTGAAGTCACAGGAGCCACCTGTATTAAACAAACAGCCTCCAAGTTTTATTTCTACTTTACTGATATACACACTCTTTAGGTTTACCCTCTAACCTTTTCATCTTGTGGCTGGGCCAGTCTTCTTGAGAGATGTATTGGGTTTGCTGTGGTATTAAATCTTGGGAATTATTTTCTTCATGTAGAGTTCTTTTCTTGGTACAGAAGCTTGCAGGAGGCAGTTTAGCTTGGTGGTAGCAAAGGTGAAATTTGGAGCCATGTCTTATGTTCGAGTCCTGCTTGTGCAGTTTTAGCTGTGTGATCTTGGACAAGTCATATACCTCTCTTCCATTTCAATCTCCCCCTGTACAATGGGTTAATCACACAGGGCTACTGGTAGGAATAGATAAATTAATCCAGTAAAATTGCTTGGTTCATTGCTTGGCACATGAGAAAACATTTTCTGCTTAGATTAGATGATTGTCAGAAACAAGCCACTGAAGTAAACCTAACACATTTTCTCACACCTGTTTAGCATTCGGTAGATATGTGTGGAATGAATGAAAATAATTCTGAGTTGCTTTGTATTGCCGGCCTGTGCTTCTTACACAGCTTCGAACAGTCAGCTTGTAGAGATGAGTTATTTTTCATGTTTATGTCAATGGCTCTTGCCCAGCTGGAGGAGCAATATTATATTACTCATCTGTGTCACTTTCCAACTCACTTTTGTCTGTAAAACTATTAGTTTTTCTTGAGGTTGTGTTGAAAAGTATTGAATACATCCAGGGTACTGTTAGTGATACAAAAGTTTGTGCCATCATTTTTAAAAATGGGGGTTAATGTCTTTAAATCTTTTCATGTCACATTTCCAAGTAGTATCAATTACCCATTAAATATTAATCTTATCACAGGAGCAGTAATGTAATCACCAGTAAAAGACTTTAGATGGCAGCGGCATTTAGCAGTGAGATGGCCTGGCGAAGTAGATTTATGTCGCTCTGCAGCAGCTTTGGAACAGGTTTTTTGCATTTCCCTTTTCTTTCTAAGTAACACAAGAATTAAACCCTTTTAAAGGCAACTCACCCGTCCCTGTTCTCGCGTGTCATTCCTGCATCAGAGAAAATGCTGCATAATACTGGGATGACAGCTCCACCTCTGATGTCACCGAGGATGGTACAATCCTCTCTGAGCCTTTGCCGGGCTTCCTGCTGCTGCATGGGGAAATGGTTACGTTAAATGCCGCTGCCAACTCCCGGCATCTCAGTTATCTCCTTGGAAGTAGTTTTCACAATTATAGAAAAGCCCTATGGTGGCTGTTTTCGGTAAGCTACGAGGTAGAGAGCGACAGAGGCAGAGAGGGAGAACCAGCGGGAGAACGGGCTGCTGAGCCTTTGTGAGAGGGACCGAGGCGGCAGCTCCTCCTGGCTCGGGTTCCAAGTGCCCAAAGTGCTTCCATTTACATCACCGTGTGCAGTGCGGGGCAGAGGGGGCTGCCAGGAAATTTGAAACTCATTTGCCTCCAGTGGTCTGGAACGGCGTATTTGGCATTAGCTGCTGCTTTTCTAGCTAACTTTTTCTCAAGCATTAAACTGATGAACTGGGCATTTTCTATGATCAATGGGTAACTGCTGGAGCTACAGTAATCTCTGTGAGTAACCTCTATTTGTAGGTCTATGCAGGTGAATATATTTTGATATAGCTATCTCTTGTTTAACGCTGCTGTGAAATTATCCGTCTGTATTACTGACTGCTTTTGCTTCCTAGTCTTGTCTTCTGACTGTCCCAGTAGGAGACTCCCGGGGCTGAAGGCTGCCCTGGAGAAGGCGTGCTGCGTTCCTTCAGGATGCCTCTGCCAAGTTTTAATTCCCCCATCATCAGAAAGACGTCCCCTTGCCCAGTACATCCCCTGGCTTTCACCTGGGATGTTTATTTGTAGCATTGGCATTAAATTTTCCAAAATTTATATTCTTTTAAATAGAGAGCAGAATATTATTCTTACCTATAATTTTACTTCACCCCTCAACTCCCCAACCAGCTTTCCCGGGAACACAGAATTCTGCCATCCTGTTAGCCTGTTTCGGTGGCTGTTTGTGATGTACTACATAGGCAGAAAGAGGGAAGACAGGCTGTCCCTGCAGTTTCAGAAAGACATCATATTGTGGTGCTGGATGGGATGGGGAGGAGTTTCTCTTAAAGAACCCAAACTCCTTTTCATCTGCTTGCCGGAAGCCTGGCTGAGTCTGAATAGCCTACTGAAGGACTGGGTTGGCTGCAGAGGGAGCCTGCCTGCTCTGTGAACGGACACGAGGGCTGAAGTGGAGTCCCAGCTGGAAGTGTACAGCTGCTCCTTTAATTCCGCAGTTTACATGCCAGGGGTTTCCTGTCTGTTCAAAGCGTCACTTTCTTGGTAACTGAAGATTTGTCTCTCTCTTACCGGGGAAAATTTCAGCTTTCTCTAAGATGTGCAAGGTCCACTTGGAGTTGTTGTTTGTGTTGGTTTGTCGCCTGAGCCTCTGAGCATGAAAACTGCTGAATATAAATGTGGGTCCGTTGAGGCTCGTTAGAAACTGGTGGCTGTTTGAAGCTGTGCTTTTACCACTGTCCCTCATAGGTCTTGAAAACCATCAATTGGGAGAGCCACGGCTGTCACTGACCATTATTGGTAGGAAGTCTGGCTCCTCAGCACTTGTAATTATTATTATTATTTTTTAAAGAAGTACATAGTATATGAAAACATTGATTTTAATTTCTGAAAAACTAATTTATTTCTTAAAATACTTTATGTAAGAAGCATTTTATACTAATACCATTGCATTCACGTTAACTTCAGCAGAAGAAATTGACTATGAAATTATTTTAAACTTTTTCACTTTTAAAAGTCTAATAAAATCGAAGAAACTCAAGGAAGAGAAAAAAGTTTGAAATTGGATTTTTAGGAGTGTGGGTTCCTAATCAGGAAGCAGTGGTAGAAAATGGAAAGAAATGGGTAAGATGAGGAGAGACGGGAAGCACAAGGTGTGGATGTAAAAGAATGAATTATGAGGGGCGGAGGAACGGCAGAACAGGGGATCCTATTGGCTGAAAAAGGAGACCAGATTTTTAAGGGTGAACCCCAATCCTGCTCCTGTGCCCACCTCTCTGTGATAAAAGAATGCTTGGCACAGTTGTGGGGAGCTTGCTTAAGCACTCGGGGGCAGATCTCTGCCTTCTCCTCGCGACCCCAGTGCTGTTGCGGGGCTGCTTCTTGATTCCCCTGCAGTCGCCTGGATGGAAAGCAGCGGTCATTCCCCTCTGGGGGTGAGAACTGAATGGGGAAATCTGAGTTCTGAATCATCAGTATGTGAAATTGAGTTTGCAGTAAGGACAGCTGTAACTATTAATCACAAAGGGAAGTGCATCCAATTAATGGGACGTTGGCTGTTCCTGTGCACAGGGGAAAGCTTGCAGTTCATAAAACCTTAAATATGCATGCTTTTAGAGTGCCGTCAGCGTCCGGACAGCCACTAGCATCCTCAGCTGCACACTGCCCTTCTCCAAAATGTGACTTTTATTAGGAGGTAGAGTGTGTGTCCCAAAATATAATGCACTTAGATTACTCATTTAGCAAATTCTCATTACTCATCCTCATTTTCTGTTATTTTTGTCATGCCAAATATTATTTTTGTCTTGCTGAGTAAAATGGATTAGATTACCCTCCTATATTGTTTTAATAGGCTTTTTTTTCTACTGAAGGGAGAATAAAAGCAATGGATCGACTACTATGTTGCTGGAGAGGTTTTTTGACTATTTAATTCATAAGTAAGGGTTATAGTTACTTATAGGTGGAATGTATTTGGTTGGCTTTGTCTGGCCGGCATTTTTGTATTTGTTTTATCAGTTGGGCTTTTTAGGGCCAGCCAAATAGCTCAATGGATTAAAGTGCTTGCTTAGGTGTATGCAGGGATGGGGTTCTGATCCCCAGCCTATGGTGCCAGCCCCGCCCCCAGGGCACACTGAGATTACAACTGCGACTGGGCATGCTGGTGTGTGCCTGCAATCCCAGTGGTTGGGAGGCTGAAAAATAGGATGGATCATTAGAGTCCAATCTGTGTAGTGAGATCCTATAGATCCTGTACTAACCACATAAAAATAAATAAATAAGGCATTTTTCCAAATACACTTTCTTCAGGGCCATGTATAGATACCATTGTACAGACTTTACTAAGGGTCTAGTTTATATTTGCAGTTATTTTAGCACTTTCTGACCTTTTTCCTGTAAGTGTAGTCATTGGTCATTTATTGTGAGAGAACTTTAACACAAGCTTTAAAATCAGGAAGAGACCCTTGACAAGGACCCCCGGGTGCTTGCTAATAAGAAGATAGACCCAGTATAGAAGGGCCAAGCTTTTCTTTTGGTAAGAACAAGAGATCACTGTTTCTTGGAACCTCTTTTTGTTGTTGTCTCATTGCCTGAATAGTCGGACCTTTCCCTGGGGAGATAAGAACTGGTGATTGGAGAATAATTCTTAAGATGCCATTAGAATGACTTCTGGATATTGTCATTTTTTGGAGTAGTGTTTCTTATACTCTCCCATGTGTATAAATCTTCTCAGGTTCTAGTTAGAAACCCACAGAATTCTGCTTGCACAAGTCAGGAGTGATGCCAGAGAGTGTGTCTCTAACAAACCTCCTGAGTGACTTTGTGCGGTGGTCTTAGGCCACGGTGGTTAAAAGGCCGTGCTTTCAAATCAAACTGTCTATGCCGAGGGGATGTTTTCTGTCCATGTAAGACAGTATGGTAGCCATTAACTATAAAGATATGAAGCAAAGAGGAGCTCCACTTTCAATTTTATTAAATTTTAATTAACTTAAAATTTGATATCCATATGTGGATGTGCTTATACTAATGTATAGTGCAGTGCTAGAGAGTACTCAGTGGAGAAGCTCGTATGTAATGGTAATGGCCCCTGTAGGGTCATCCTGAATTCCAGGATGGAAGTGGCCAAAGTGGTCTCCATGGGGCTTTACCTCTGTCTGAACATCTGCAGGCAGATAGTGTATGCAGGTGGAATTTCTGGGCGCTGCCATCAGGTCCTTGGTGGTTAGAGCCGTGCTGGCCCTGTGTGTTGTTCTGCCCCTCAGTGCTTGGCCCATGCTGGGGCACTGTGTCTATTTGCTGAGAAAGTAAAAGAAGCAACGTGGTCTGAGATTAGGGTACCACTCATATTCTCCCTGCATTGTACTCCAGCGTATAATCGGGCACTAGACTTGGGCATGATTTACATGTTGTAGTTTGCTATGTTTAAGGAGACATCTTTGTGTTGGTGTCTTGAAGTTCTTTTAATTGACATCTTATTGGTCATAGGATAGTCTGTATTTCATTGAATCAACAACAACTACAAAAAATTCATTTTGCTATGTTCCAGTGTTATAGGCTCTGGGGATAGAGAAGGCAAACTTCTTGTCTTTTGGCACTTATTCTAGTAGTGACAACAGAAAAACAAAAACCTTTTCTAAAAAGTAGCTGGGCACAAGTTCTAGGAAATGTACGTGTGTAGAATCCATAATTGTGGATAATTATAGTTTTCCTGAAGGATCTAGACATAGATATGTCGCCCATATTTTCTGGTGAAACCTACATCCTGTTACTTAGAATTGTTCTTTTTTTAAAAATGTATTTGGTACTATGCAGCTTGGACTCCTAGTGATTCTCCTGTTTTCAGTCTCCCCAGTGTTGGGATTACAGGCGTGCACCACTACACCCGGTCTTAGGGACCCACTTGGCATGCCTAGGGGAGGGGCTGGCACAGCATACGGTACTGGGGGTCGAACCTTGGTGCCTGTGCTTGCCTGAGCAGGCACTTAGTCTGCTGAGCTATCTCAGCGTCCCTATTTGGAGTTGTTCTTGATAAGCTGCTTTATTGAAATTTCTTCAGTAAATGTGCCAAATTATCATCTATCTATCCATCCATCACATTAGTCCAGTTCAGGTTGGTCTTGGACTGCAATTAGAGGTCAGGCTGGCCTTGAACTCTTGATCCTCTTGCATTAGCCTCCTGGGTCATGGCATTGTATATGCATGTACCACCACTCCTGGCTGCTTTTGTTTTTTTTTTTTTTTCCCCTTGAGCAATTTTAAGGAGTTTGATAATCAGAACAGAAGAAAATTCATTTCATTTATTGGCTCACCAACAAGATCATCCTTATAAATGTCAGTTTTTCTGCAGTCAGTCCTAGGAAGCAGGCTCATTTCCTCATAATTTGAAGAAATTATTTTTCTGTTCCATCATTTTGTTACAATCCAGTCCATGTGTCATAGAAACAGATGGCTATTTAGTACAAAACTCAAAGCAGTTCTAAAGTTGATCTTGTTAACAAAGTATCCCATTTTTTCCTTAGTCTATTAAATCAAAAGAAAACACATTAAAAATATAATCAGTGGGTTTATAGTTATCACAAAAAAGTCTTTACCCAAAAAGAAGAAACATAATTCGTTAGTTATCTGACCACATACACAGAGCAGTAGGTAAGATTGCTAGAAAAAGACAATTTTTAATGGACTATAAATACTCCCACACCAAAGCACTATATGTATTTTCCACACGAGTGAGAAATAAACTTATCTCTCCTCTCCTTTTATTCTTACACACTTTATTGTTACACACTTTATACTATGTTTCCATTCTTCTAAGAGGAGAAAGTGCAGTTAAGGGATGAACTCTTTATTAACTCAGATTTTAGAATGTGGTTTAGATCAGTGGAAAAGTGCTTTTTATATACTTAGCAAATCCTTTTATTACAGATAGGTGCTCAAGTTTGGGCAGGATTTAGCCACGGAGACCTTCTAGAGAGGGAAATGTCTTGACTCGTACCTTAGTAAAGTTGAAGACCTAGAGAAAAATGAAAGGGGCTTCTTTAGTCATTTAGATGTGGGAGCCCTGATGTGCTGCATGCAGGCCAGGTGATGGCCTCCCTCGAGTCATGTTGATGTTAGCAAGGGCTGGAAAGGGCTAAAGTGATAATGGTGCAGGTACTGGTGGAAGTAGAGCATCATGGGAGATCCAGCTTGTCTTGCATCTTTTTGTGTCCATTCTGCCTTTGTGCTGGTGCAGGCGTTTACTAGCTGTTACCTCTGTGGTTGCCATTCTTGGGTAGGCTTATGCTCACACTCTTTCCCTGTATTTCTGTGTTCGCCCCCCCAAGATAGGCTTCCAGACCTGCCCAGTGGTTGCCACACTTTGAGAATAGTATTTTAAATCCACTATGTTTAGCACATAGAAGATAATTAAATGCAGGTAAAATTTGTGAATTTGGAAACAGTGGATATTTAGGAGGAAGTACACATGGTTCTATTTTAAATGGGGGCAGAGGACAAAAATAGTAAAGTAGAAGAAAAAATTGATCTTTTCCTTCTTTTTTAAAAATTAATCACACCAGCACACAGAATAGCAAAGAACTAGTTTCAAGAAATACATCAGAAATTATAAGTAATCTGTTAGGCTTAATATTTTGCAAAGTTTTGTTTTCATTAAAGGCAGTACAAAGGGTAATAAGAGATACAAACAACAAAGGTGAAATGCTCTTGTAATCTAACAAAGGAATGTTTTACTTGGAAGACTGGATCTGATGCTGAATCCTGTGACCAGGAGGAAGAAGGTCATTAAGGCTGTTTCTATGCAGCAGCTGCCGCTAGAAGACTTTTCATTCTCCATTAGGTTTGTTCTATGCTCTGGTGCTAGAAATGATGGTCTCCCCACTTAGTGACACCTGAGTTTTTCCATTAATTTATTCCTGGGAGACCAAAGACTAGATAGTCTTGACCTTTAATTCTGATGCAAGACTTTATTCAGCACTATATTACTTGCATAGATCAGATCAGGCCATTTAGCCTCTCAGAACATTATTTTTAGTCTATCTATGTCAGATACTTTTACTTAAAAGAATAAATTAAAGTCATTAGAGTAGTATTTATTAGAACAGTAAACTTAAACAGGAGGTCTTACTGAATAGTGAAGCCAGCTCCGTGTCAGATAGGGATTTGCTTTTGTCCATCTTTATTTTGTTTAGTTTCTTTTGCTTTGACCAGTTGCTAAGTTATGTCAAACATTGCAAATATTTTCCCACATTGATGCCTTTGCTGTCCCTTTCTGAGGAAAATTTCAATGGAAAGCATTAAAACTGGGCTGAAAGCTGTTGTGCTCATGTGCACCTGCAATCCCAGCGCCATGGGGGACTGAGGCAGGAGGCTGGCAAGCTGGAAATCGGCCTGGGCGACTCAGTGAGACCTGGCTGCAGAATTTCAAAAAGGAGAAAGGGGAGTAGGCAAATTATCAAATTTGTGAGGGTTCTTTTCTTTTATTAAAAATGTATTTAGTACAGGGTCTACAAGGTCTTACTACACAGATCAGACTCCTTCCTGTTTCCAGCCTCTCAAGCCCTGGGATTACAGGCTAGTGCCACCACACCCAGTCTCAGTTGCTGTGTCAGCTCGCCCAGGGGCAGGACCGGCAGAGCACGCTGGGGATGGAACCCCAGTCCCTGCGCCTGCCTAAGCAGGTGCTTTAGTCCGTTGAGCTCTCTGGCTGGTCCAAGGGTTTTTATTGTGTGTGTGTGTGTGTGTGTGTGTGTGTGTGGTGTGATTTTTCTGAGTCAGGGCTAATTTTCCTGATGGCAGCTTAAACTGTTAGTTGAGAGGGCCTCTCAGTGATAAGTCTAAATTTTATCAATTTGTTGAATGAATCTCACCATGTTATATTTTGCTGTTATACATGCATACATACCTACATACAATTTCTGTGGACACTGTGGTTACTTTCCTTAACATGGCTCATGATAGGTTAAAATTTGGAGCTCTTGAGGCCTTTAAGATATGAACCAGCGTTCTGCTTATTGATTTCATGTATTTGCACTGCTTTTACACAGTTGATGTTCTCAATAGTTATAAAGTGGAGAGATGATTTCTTTTAAGGATTAGTGATCAAGGGAAGCCTCTTGGAGGAGGAGCTAGAGTTAGGTCTTGGGAGGTACAAATGATCTTATGCTGACATGAGCAGAAGTACTTCACATGAGAGCAAGAGGTTGAACAAAGACAGAGGACTGTGCAGTTCAACATGTGCGTAGAGCTAACTTTATTTCCAGGATACCTTCGAATTGGAACCTTTTCAAATATGTATGCGCAGTACCCACATTCAGTTTAGAAGCACTAGCATAACATTTGAAGGGGGAGTTGGGAGAGAGGCGTATGGGAAAGATAGACTGGGGGTCAGGAAGGAAGAAGTAAAGCTTTGTCTCTTCACAGATGACATGACCTTGGAAATAGAATATCTTAAGGAATCTGTAAAAGTTCTTCTGGTCTAAAACACAAGTTCAGCAGATTGTAGAATCTAGGATTAATATAGCTACCAATTGTATTTCTTTATGTCCCTTGGTATGAGTGATCTAGAAGTAAAATTAGAAAACCAATTTCAAGGGGCAGCCAGATGGCTCAGTGGATTAAAGTGTCTGCTTAGGCAGACTCAGGGACTGGCTTTGATCCTTGGGGAGACATGCTGACCCTGCCCCTGGATCTCCATGAGATAGTGGCTGAGACTGGGTGTGGTGGCACACACCTGTAGTCCCAGGGCTTGGGAGGCTGAAAACAGGAGGAGCGCTATGTGTCTGATCTGTGTAGTGAGACCCTGTACGAAATACATAAAATAAATAAAATACAATAAAAAGAAAACCAATTTCACTGGTAAGTGATATCACAAAGAATAAAATATTTAAGAGAATAATTTTAACAGACATAATTAAAAAATGTACAAATTTAAAAGTACAAAACTCTGGTAAGAAAATTAAAGAAGATGAAATAGATGGAAAGGCAACTTATGATCATAGATTGAAAGATGCTATGCTCAGATTACTAAGAACCCTATCCTCTATAGATTCATTGTAGTTCCTTTCAAAATCTCAACTGTTTGACATCTTGGGCCTAAAATTCCTATGAAAGATGCAAAGGGCCCAAAGTGGCCTAAACATCTGGAAGAGGAAGAACAAGGTTGGAGGACTCTCCTTTCCAGATTTTACTTACTATAGAGCTAGAGTAATGAAGACACTGCTGTATTAGCCTGAAGATAGATATCTAGCTCAGTGCAATGAAACTGAGAGTCATGAAAAACTTTACACTTATGGTCAATTGATTTTCCGCGGTTATCAAGGCAGTTCAATAGGAAAAGATAGCAATCTTTTCAACAGGACAGTTGAATATCCACAGGCAATAGAATGAAGTTGAATCTCTATTTCATACTGTATTTAAAAATTAACTCAAAATGGACCGAAGGTCTAAACGTAATAACCAGTACTATAAAATGCTTAGAACAAAACTTAAGAATAAGACTTCCTTACCCTTGAACTAGACAATGATTTGTTACATATAGTAAAAGCATACGCAAGTAAAGAGCAGTAGATGTGAGGTTTATTTATTTATTTTTATTTTAGTGGTACTGGGATGGAACCAGGATCTTCACACCTACCCGTATCTTCACTACTTTAAAAAATGTGTAATTTTGAGACAGTGTTGCCCTCAATTGATAAGTTGCTCAGCGGGGCTTGAATTTGCAATTCTTCTGCCTCAGTCTTTCAGAGTGCTGGGATTACAGCTGTGTGCTATCCTACCCAGCTGAATCACTTGGTTTTTAAATCAAATTTGTAACATTATGGGCTGGCAAGATACCTCAGTGGACTAAGCACCTGCTTCGGCAAGTGCAGGGACCAGGGTTGCTCGGAGCCCAATACTGAGACCGGCCATGGTGGTGCACGCTTGTAATCCCAGTGCTGGGGATGCTGAAAACAGGAGGCTCACTATGAGTCTGAGCTGCATAGTGGGACCTTGTGCCAAACACATCAAGAAAAACAGAAACAAAGACAATAACACATTTGTAACATTGTGCTTAAAAAAAATTAAGTAAAAAGATAACATGCAGACTGGGAGAAGATATTTATAAGAACTATTTTATTAAACAATAAAAAGACACCCCAATTTTAAAATGGGCACATACATGTCTCAAAAGAAGATATACAGAGGACAGCAGACATGTGGCAATATGCTCAACATTATTAATCAATAGTAAAATCAAAATCACAGTGAGATATCACTATGTATAGTTTAAGATGTTTGTGATAAAAAAAACATGGGCAGCAATGAAGAAGGGATGTAAAATCGTACAGCTACTTTGTAAAACTATTTGGTAGTTCCTTAAACCATTAAACATGTGACACAGAAATTCCACTCTTACCCTAGGG
The DNA here is from genome assembly GCF_000260255.1 of Octodon degus. Taxonomy (NCBI): domain Eukaryota; kingdom Metazoa; phylum Chordata; class Mammalia; order Rodentia; family Octodontidae; genus Octodon; species Octodon degus. The sequence goes on along the minus strand of NW_004524612.1, from coordinate 5,252,442 downwards.
GATTAAGAATATAGTTAGACACAGAAACTTGTATATAAATAGAGACAGCCTAAATATTCATCAACTGATGGGTCGAAAGATAGAATGTGTTATTTCTATGTAATGAAATATTATTTGGTGACAAGATGAAATGCAGTTCTGGTGCATACTACAGCGTAAACAATTAACTTGAAAACATTGTGCTAAGTGAAAGAAACCAGGCGCCAAATAACGCATATGATATGGATGCCTTTATGTGTGGTGCTCGGGGACCACACATCCCCAAAAGCAGAAAGTAGATTGGTACTTCCGGGTACTCAGGGTGGGGCCTCTGGGGACCGACTGATTTCAGTGGACACAAGATTTCTCTGTGGAGAGCACATTGGCCAAGCAATGGCCGTGACTCATCCACATGGCTGACACTGACAAAGTTTCTACAATCTGAGGTACAGGATCTCAGGATAAATCCTGAGGGGATTTCACTGACCTTATCAGACCCAAAAGCTACAACTCTTGTTGCATAGGTCTTGATTTATCTTGGTCTTAACCATCCAGCAGAAAAGTATAAAAATGAAATATAGGAAGTAAAGCCATGCTGTTATGCTGAGCTGTAGGGGACTCAGGTCAACATTTTCTGACATTGCCAGTCAAGCAGAAGACCCAATACTATTATGGGCTACTGGACTCTTTTAGAATATTTTGCTGAGTTTATACACCTATAATATTCAAATAACAGAACTTAACAAAAAAAGGGCATACAGATGTATGTCCATTTTGTATCTGTGTATTCAAAGTGGTTAGGATAGATATATAGTTACATTCTCCTAATGAATAGAGGGATTTGTTCTAATGATGTTTGTAAATAGGATATCAAGTCCGCATCTTGTACAGCAAGTAACCACTAGGAAGAATGTATGCAATGTGTGAATTATCGAAACTGTCCTACCAATTTGATTTGAAATTATCTCATTGCTATTTGTTTATCAATAAAATAAGTGTTCTGGAATCAGATGGGGGACTAGTTGCATCCTGTGAGCACATTAACAACCACTAACTCTTAGAAGAGAGGACACGAAGGATCCTACCACCTTCCTCACTGAAAAAATCAACATGTTAATACACTGTCCCAGGGAAATGGGTCTTTTAGTTTTTGTTGTTTGTTTGCTGCCTTCCTTTTCAAAATCACATTCAAAAAATTGCTTCCTTCTCAGATTTTACTAAGGCGTGTGCGTGCGTGCGTGCGTGCGTGTGTTACTAGTGTTTGAACCCTTGCCAGTGCACTAGAGGTTGTTAGTTCTGCCAGGGAATGGTATTTCAAGCGCTGCTATTATAGAGTATCTGCATCAACACCTGATTCAAATTTAATTTGAAAAGTATGTTTTCCAAATTATTTTAAAATGGAATTGACACAGTATACACCCTAAAGTGTACAAATTGTCATGCACAGGGAATTCCATGTGTTAGCTCACTTCTAAATTACCTCATTTTGTCAATGTCTTGAGTCATGTCTTTCATACTGTTTCAGTGTATATATTCTGACATTTAGGAACTATTTCATGAAATAGGAAGATGGGTGCTATATAGTAGCTTTAAAACAAATGTTCTCTTTCATAAAGTAGAAGTGACTACACTATATTTTTAGTATAGATGATTTTTTTTTTAAATACAGTGACCAAAACAGTTCAGAAGGAGTTAGATATGGGGCATAATATGACTGAAACTTATCCATAGACTCTCAATTTAAATTATTTTTATCCCGCTGTTTCCATTTTCTGTTCACTATTATTTTGATAGAAAAATGTAAATGTGGTCCATTATAATAAATATGACACAATTCAATGCTGTTTTCACCTGCTTCATATGTTGAAGTTCTGCATAAAATATCATTAAGATTTATACAGTTTATGATCTCATGTGTGGAATCATTCGTCAGGCTGTTAGAATCAGACAGTAGAACGGAGGTTGTCAGGGGCTGGGAAGGGGACAGGCACCAGGAAGATGTCGGGGAAAGGAGGTAAATTTTTACTTGAGAGGAAGGCATTCAAGAAATTGCCTATATAAGAATGTGGTGACAGTTAATAACCATGCTTGAAAATTAAGAGAGTAGATTTAAAGTGTTTTACCTTCAAGAACAACTGTGTGAGCTAAGATCTATCAGCTCCAGTTGGCCATCCCACAGTGCATACATATAAGGTACGCAACTTTCTTTTTGTCATTTCTAAGTAAGTGAAATGAGGGGCCGGGGAGATGGCTCAGTAGAATAGTGCTTCCCTGGCAAGTGCAGGGTCTGAGTTCAATCCCCGGTTCTGCAAAAAAAAAAAAAAAAAAGAATTGAAATGATGAAAAATCTTATGCAGCTGGGATCCTGGAAACCTTGGCTGACACACTGTTTCTATTTGATTTTGGTCTCACTCTCGTTCTTTGAGGATGTTTTCATAGCCTCCCCCCATCCCAGAAATCTAGGGTGAAAGCTAAGACTTCTGGCTGAAAAAATATTTACTCGCTTTAGATAGTGCTGTCTTCCTGAGACTGTCTCTGAGACTGCCTTGCGCATTCGCGAGGCTGCCTGGTGTGGTGCTGGATATAAAAGTTAGTGGCTCTTTAACCAGTGGTATTTGGGTGGTGATCTTCATCCATGTTTTAATCTCTTTTTCCTGTGAGACAGCTGAGGTCCAACACCCTCACGTGTGGAACCTCATCAAAGGCAGGCTTGTGTACGGCATTAGATTGTCTCCCAAGATGAAATCTTTTTGGTGACATGAAGGTAGCAGACAGGACTACAGCAGGGTGATGGGAAATATGTATTATGATATGTTAGATGGGAAAAGGCAGTGAAAGAATCCAATGAAGGTATTGTCGAGTACTTAATCTGTATAGGTATATAATAGCCAGCGGACCTTGGTGTTCAGAAAGTCATGCTTGCCTTCTGTTCTACTCGTAGGTGATCATGGAGGAAGCACTTTACTGCCACCCAATGTCACTAATGAATTTCCAGAATATGGGACCATGGAGGAAGGTGGAGAAGGCCTAAGGACTTCTCTGGAGTTTGATGTGGAGTCTCTGCCATGCTGCCCACCAGGGGAGCAGGGGCTCCATCTTCTTGCTGGCCAAGACTCTGGGCTCCACTTTGTTACAGAAGGACCAAACAATACCATAGAGGCCCCCTCTCAAGGTCACCTCAAGGAGCAAAGTTTACAACCCATCGACTCTTTGATTTCAGCTCTAAAAGCCACCGAAGCCAGAATAGCTTCAGAAACATTACATAAGGCAACGAAGGTACTGGATAAAGATGCTGTTTCTGTTTTTTCAGTTCAGCAGGTGGAAAAAGAGCCAGACACTGCCAGTCATAAAACACAGAGAGCCATCACGCCGTTCCCTGCTGGCCAAGAGAAACCATCAGGTATACCTCTTGCAGAGGAAGAAATGACTGAGGAAAATTTTTATTTAAGCATCCAGAAGGATCTGACTGCCCTGTTAACTGCAGAAACTCAGCCAGATCGCTCCCAGATTCCTAACAGCAAGAAAAAGGGTGCTCGGTGTGCACGGGAGCCAGCTTGTCCTGCAGCCTCCCTGCGGAGCTCAGCAGGGACATCTCATCTTGCAGGCCATGTGGGGCTTTTGGAAGAGCAGAGATCTGACCTTGGGAGAGAGCATGCAGGGGGCTGTGATCGAGGTGGTTCCTGGGGACGTCCTGGCCGAGCCAAACATGTGGAATTTCAAGGAGTAGAGGTACTGTGGACAGGAGGAGAGAAAAAGAAGGTCCAATATTCTGCTGTAGACTCAGCGACACTGTTGGGAAGGACAGCCCTTCCTGCAAGTGGGGAGTTTCCTAGAGTGGCAGGACTTCGCGTCTCAGGGACGGACTCCTGCAGTTCAGTGAGTTTAACTGAGAGTGCTAGCACTGACACTCGGAGCGCTTCGGCAGAGAGGCCTGGCACTAGCTTAGGGCCCCTTCCCCCCGTGCCTCTTGCCGAGAGTGGAGAGGATGAAGTCTTCCTGAAAGCAAACCACCAGCCTGAGAAGAACTCTGAAGGAGACAATGCAAGGTGAGCTCCCAGAGTGGCCTGCCACTGGCCATGACTGGGACATGTTCTCGAAACCACTCTTTGGTGCTTGGTTCAAAAACTCAGCTTACAAACTGTAGTTGTTCCTTGCATTTTGCTTTTGGCGATTCCAGTAACTGGCAGAGGCTTGAGAGTAATATATGGAGAATCGAAGGAATAAATAATTCACAAGTTTTAAATCACTTATATTAGAATATATTATTATAGTTGTTCTGTTTTAGTATTATTATTATTTTTTTTTAAATTTTTATTTATTTATTTATTTGAGAGAGAGAGAGAGAGAGAGAGAGAGAGAGAGAGAGAGAGAGAGTGTGTGGCCAGCTCAGCCCACCAGGGGGCAGGCTGGCTGGCATGTGGTGCTGGGGGATTGAACCTCGGTCCCTGATGCTTTTGCTAAGCTTGTTCTAAGTAGGTGCTTTAGACCACTGAGCCATCTCTCCAGCCCCCTATTTTAGTATTATTGTTATCAATATCTAACCATACCTTGTTTAGAAGATAGTATACTTAGGGGAAAGTCTAGCATGGTATACTTAGGGTTCATTATTATCTTGGGGGTCTTCGAATATATCCCAGAGGTGAATGGAGGGACTGCTATACACTGGATCCTTGCTGTCATAGAATGGAAGAGAAGTTAGCATAAGTTTGGTCTTTCTTATGTTTTAAACTTCTACGGCAGTAAAGTGATCTTATAATAAAGTTGTCCGTTAGGCTCAGGCCAGGGTAAAGGAGTTTTGAAGAGACAGTGAATGCTGAGCTTTGTAAGTCCATTTCTGACGTTTGTCCTTTTAGCAGGTTTTGAGTTTTTCCCATCATGGGACCTACAGCTCGCTATAAGAATTGTAACAATAGGACAGCGTGTGCACTCCGTTGGCAGGTCCCGCGCTTACACCTTCACGTGGGCGTTTCTTCTGGCTGAACACTGTCTCAGTTACTCCTCTCTCGTTGCTGGCACACTCAAAATGAAGGAAGGAAAGGTTTGTTTAGCTCACAGTCACTGGAGGTTTCAGTCCACACTCAGCTGGCTCCAAGGCAGAGCAGCACGCGGCAGAGAGCAACCTTTCCTGGTGGCCGCAGAGAGCAGAGCGAGGGAGGAGTAGGAGCAGCTCACACAGCTGGCTTCTCTTCCCTCCTTACATTGTAACGCAAATTACCTGCCCCAGGGCAGGTGCAGCAACTACACCCACAGTTATCAATCACAAACTCAAGAAGCCGCCCCAAGACTGCATGTGGCTTTGGGGGGACACCTAGACACAAACCATAACACTCAGGGACTCAGAGAGGGGTATGCACGGCTGACGGCACATCCTGCTTCCGTGTGGGCTCTGGAACCCATGTGCTCCCTGGTGTGCACATGGGAGCCCCTTCTCCCCACGTGCCATGCGTCTGGGCCATGGCTGGGATGAGTCAGTGTGGTGTCAGATGAACTGTTCTGCTCTCTCCCTACGCTGCTGGTGTCGGACCAGCCTAGAGCCTGGGACAAGGAGCACTCGGCTTTGCGAGTCTGCTTCTGACGTGTGTCACATTTGGGAGGCCTGACTCCTGCTTCCTCACTCCTGGGCTGTAGTCAGACCATCAGTGTTCCTTTTGGCTAAGTCATTTGTTGTGTGTGTAATTCTGCCGGGTGGCAGGCATGAAGAGGGTCTGGAGACCCTGGCTCAGCCCACCTGGCAGGTTTTGACCCTCATCAGAGAAAAGGAGTTTCAGGACACAAGAGGCATAGAAAACATTGCTAAGCAGAGTTGAGAGTGCCGACACTCAAGGGGAGAGGTGTACGTGGCCCAGGATTGGGAATATGTGTTCTCAGAGATGTCCTTCAGCGGGATTATGGGTAGAGATAACCTTGTGTCCTGAAGTTGTGGGTTTGGTTTTAATTTTGGACTGGGATTGAACCAGGACCTTCACTAGGAGCTACGGACTTAGCCCTTTTTATTTATTTATTTTTGGCAGAACTGGGGATTGAACTCAGGCCCTTGCACTTGCCAGGCAAGCACATATTCAACTGAGCTATCTCCCCGGCCCCTAGCCCTTTTTATTTTAAGAGAAGATTTTACCAGGTCTTACCGAGTTGCAAAATTGCCCAGGCTGAACATGAACTTGCTGTCCTTCTGCTCAGACTCCCAGAGTGCTGTGCTGGGATTACAGGCGCAGGCCACCAAGCCTGCCTGATCGCCTTTCTACCCATCTTTGTTTTGCCTGCCCTGCCTCACTTGGAATTTGTACCATTTTCTTCTGGCGGTCCTCATGACAATGTGCTATGCTTTATATGAGAAATGATCTGTGTCAAAGCTGAAGACTGTCTTGCTTTTTTTTTTTTGTCCCATAGGAAGACAGGCCTTTCTTCTACAATTCCAAGACCCCTGAAATCATCAGTTTCTTCCTCCTTCCTTTGCTCCTAACATAAACCCTCCAAACTCTGCTCAAAAGCATCTTTGTTATGTGACATATGGCTATTTATAGTCCCACTGGAATATTCACTTTTGCTATTGTTTGGAGGACTAATTTGTTTCTCCATTTCCTTTTCCTTCCCTCCCTTTCTTTCCATAAATAATTTTCAGTTGTTTACTGTGCCTTTGACCCTGCTAGATGCTTGCCGTAAAGGGATATTGAAGTCGACGGGGCCCATGTGGTCACTGTCTTCTTGGAATTCCTGGGAATTCCACACCGACCACATTCATTAGTGTGGGCTCATAGATTGTGCGAGGCCCCTTGAAGGCAAAAAATAGAGACACCAGAAAGCAGAATTCAAATGGAAGGGGAAGGCTAACCCAGCTGATGGCTCGGGCGAGGCCTCTCTGTGGACAGGGCTGGAGCTGAAGTTGACAGCTGAAAAATGCATAAGAGCCAGACAGAGAACAGGAGAAAAAGGTCTGCTTGGGGATTTTCCATTTTATTCTAGGGGCAATGGGAAGCTGTTAGAAGGCAAAAATCCAGAATATTGCTGAAAACAAGATGGGCATTCAGTAATTTAAGGTAAACAGAGACAACTGCATCATTTGCATATGAATTCTGCTATACCTAGGAATTCAAATTACCTGGGATTTAGTAGCAGATAATCCTATTTCTATTTTATTCCTAGGAATTAGATGCTCAGGGAGTTAACTGAAGTTGCCTTGAGTGACGTAGCTTATCATCCTGTCAGGACTTAGCTCCAGGTTTTTTAACTCTTGGTCACTTGCTCTTATTTCTTATCTGTCTCCCGGACATTCATCTTTATATTATCCTAATACTCACTTTTAGTATTTTAAAAACATGTTGCGGATCAATTTTTCACGTCTGTGTGCCCAACTTTGCGCCCTACCCCTGTATATGAACTTGTAAGCTGTTTTTCGCTTCTCTGGATTTTGGGGAACCTTACAGTCAGGCTGTCTGTTTTAGGGTCGGGTATTTATTGGCTGTCCTCATTTTGGACCTGAATTCTGCAGTGTGGCTTCACGGTCGGCAGAGGGCAGCCCTCGGATTCTGATGTGTCACTGTCTCCAGGGCATTTGGTCTTAAATTGGAAAGTATTAGTAACTGACGAAAGTGGAGCATACTTTTACTGAAAGGTTACTGTGTCAGGTTTACGGGATGTGTTTATCGGCTTCTTTTAGAATTTTTTTTTTCCTGAGGATTGAATCTGAACCTTCTCAGTGAGCTACCTTCCCAGCCCTTATTTTGAGACAAGTTCATGCTAAGTAAGTTGCCAAGATACCCACACTGGGCTAGGACTTGTGATCCTCCCGCCTCAGCTCCCCAGAGTACTGGATTACAAGTGTGCACACTGGACTGCTTTTGCTCTAATTAAGAATGATGGTAGTGGGCCGGCCAGATAGCTCAGCCGATTACAAAAAGCTCAGTGGATTAAAGCGCCTGCTTAGGCAGATGCAGGGACCAGGGGTTTGATCCCCCCTTTGCTGTGCCAGCCCTGCCCCCCAGGGCACGCTGAGACAGCAACTGAGACTGGGTGTGGTGGTGTGTGCCTGTAATCTCAGCTCTTGGGAGGCTGAAAACAGGAAGAAGTCTGATCTGTATAGTGAGACCCTGTAGACCCTGTACTAAGTACATTAAAAAAAAATGATGGTAGTTATATGTAACCTGAGTTTGTGGAACATAGCTGATTCAAACGAGAAGTTAATATTTTATTCTAATATTATCCATTGGGCTAGATGTATTTGCATACTAGAAAACTAGATTGAAACTTTATGCTAAGAAGGTTTTCAAACCACATGAATTTCATATCACCGCAAATAGGTTAAAATATAATCTTAGTGAATGCGTGACACTTACAGGACATAATCCTTCTTAAGTAGTCGAAGGGGAAAAATAAAGAGAAAAAAACAATATCAATATTAAATTTTTTCTCTCTTAATTTCTTTCCAGACTCCTGGAGGAAGAAGACCACCTTAGGGGAGGAGAGGATGATATTCTTGGGACCGGATATACAGAGGACTCCACCGATGTGTACAGCTCCCAGTTTGAGACCATTTTGGACAACACATCTTTATACTACAGTGCAGAGTCATTGGAGACCTTATACTCAGAGCCTGATAGCTACTTTAGCTTTGAGATGCCCCTTACTCCAATGATACAACAGCGCATCAAAGAAGGGGGCCAGTTCTTAGAAAGGACTTCCGCAAGAGGACATCAGGACATCCTGAGTGTCTCATCGGATGGAGGCATAGTGATGGGCTATTCGAGTGGGATCACCAATGGACTGAATGATGCCGGTGACTCCTTCTACTCCAGAGGCTCTCCGGAGATTGCCTACTGGGGAAGGTACCACTTCCATTCCTATCGGTTATAGGGTGGTGGTTTTTGTAGCGTTCTCTCTTTGGGAAATCTGAGTGTGGAATATATTTATCACTTGGCCAGTTCTATGGATATAAGCAAAGGATGTGAGTCAGAAGTCACTTGGGCTTTCAGGGCAGGCAGAGTTTGCCTCAGTGGTTGCTAGATTGGCGAGCTGTAGGGGTTCTATGCATTAGTAGTTCCTGGCTTGCTTTGTATGAATGGATGCTGAACAAATACTGTAGGTGATGAGCACCTTCATGGCACGGGTGTATTCTGGTAAAAGAACTTAATTCTGGTACTGACATTGGTTGACAAGGTGGAACAGGTTATGTGATTGGTCCAGGGACTCCTTAGTTAGAAACTGAGGATGCTGCACTCACAGGTCACCAAGTCTGTCTGAGTCTTTCTCCTGAGGGCCTTCCTCTGTCTGGCTGTCTTATTATTGGAGAGGAAAGATCTGATATGAATGTCTGATAAAGCCAACACTTTGGCAAGGCTACAAATATTTATTTTTTTTCTAAGATTTAAATCTCTCTGGGAGATAAAGTGACAGTCACATGAATCGCACACGCCATACCTGTCATTTAGTGATTCCTCGTGGATGTGTGGGTTATGTAGTGCTTCACTTTTCCGTGCCTGTCTGCTTCAGCTCGTCAGCCTGTCATTTAGCATCTCCATCAGAGAGCAGAGAGCGCTGAACTTTGTAAGCTTCATGATTTTAGTCTGATAGATTTTTCTTGTGTGCATGCATGTGTGTGTGCATGTGTGTGTGTATTTGCATGTGTGTGTCTGTGTGTGTGGGGAAAGAAAGGTCACAGGGGATAAACTATTTTAAACTGTCTGAAAAAAAGTCAGTGCTTCCTTTTAAAGTCAATGTTCATATTACAGGTTTCCAGTAATCCTTTCTTAAACAATGTACCCCATGTATAATAAGCAGTTTATAGGTCCAGTGTATGGGCAAATTCAAGACTGGTACATTATACCGTTGTCAGCCTGTATTTCCACGCTGGGTGGTGCAGTGGGTTGTGGCTATTAGTTGTCTTACTGGTTCACAGAGAGATAATACAAAGAACACAGGGTCTCAGAGGCCCAGGACTTTGGTCTGAATTACGAGGACAAGATTCTTGTTCTGGCAGAAAGGTGATTATTTATTTGCAAAACGGGAATAGTGATTCACAGCGTGCTCTGTGGCAGAGTGACTTAAAGGGCTGTTACATAGTTGGCAGTAGGGGGCACAGGGCTCGGTATTAAAGTCAGAGGATATGGAGCGGCTGTTTGGATCTGAACTGGTTGGTAGGCAAGTGCAGGGAGAGATTTCCTGCATTTCTGTGAGGGGTATGTCCATGAGGTGGCCCTGAGGGGAAGTGTCTGTCTGGGGACACCCCTGAGACTGGAGTGTGCCACATCAGTCCTTTTGCTTCATCATCGTTCCTGGTGACTGTAAATGGTCATAAAATGCTATAGAACAAATTTGCAAATCATTTAGTTGCAAGTCCAACCTGACTCTCTGAGGTGAGTGGAAGTTGTTTATACCACAAACCAAAACAGGTTGGGGCACTGAGGTGGTTTGGGCTGAGAGGTTTGACTCAGAACCCGCAGGCAGTGTGTCAGGGAAGAAAAGAGGCGAGTCCTCTCCACTCCTAAGACTGAACATGGGAGGCAGGAGATGAAGGCTTTGCTAGGTGTCTGGCTTGTGCAGCTGGTTTGGGAAGTGGTTGGCACTTGGGCTACCCAGGTGCCACACGTTAGTGTGGATAGTCATGGGGAGAGAACATTGGAGCAGATCAGGATTTTAGTACCTCAGATGCACCTGCCTCTTTTGTATGCTCAGACTAGATCGTGTCTAGTGGTAAAAATCCAAATCCTAGTGCTAGATGAGAACTGTTTTAGAGATGAGCCAACGTGGTGTCTGTCCCAGCCCTGGCCTCCTCTTGCATACAGGCTTTCTGCCTGGTGGTCCTTCCACACTTCCGTGACCAGTGCCTGTGATGTAGACAGCCCAGCTGTCCACAGGGTGCCTGGCTTTGTGTCCTGTGAACTCAGAAGTGGTTACAGGTGAAGGAAGTTTTATTTTATCATGTATGTATATATTGTATATATTTTATGACGTATAGTTAAGGTACAAGAAAGGAAGTGAAAGGTTTGATAATTACGAAGTTTTAAAGAACTAGAAAACTTTTATATATTTTTCTTTAGCCCTTTCTGTTTTCTTTAGTGCTTTGGAGAAGGTGTACTACCAGATGCACTGTGTTGCTATTATGGTTTGAAGAAGTATGACATTTTATAGCTTGAAAGGAGCCTTAGATCATTTTATAGTAAAGTCCCTGTGTCCCACCTTGAGAATTATCTAAAGCCACATGACCTTCCAGTGACAGATTCTTACTCAGATTTAACTTACCTGACTCCTACTGCCTGGTATTTTATATTAATATTCTTTCTTTTGATCTGGTTTCTTTCACACTATAGAAGAAGTCTTAGTTGATCTGTTTCCCAGAAAGCAAATTCTAAATGTAAAGCTGTTGTTGTGTTTTTTAATATTTATTTATTTTTTGTGGCTGCAGGGATCAAACTCAGGACCTTGCACTTGCGAGGCAGGCACTAATACTGCTGCACTATATCCCTGGAGTGTTTTTGAGTTTTTAAGAAATTATTTACTTATTTATTTGGTATAGGGTCTGCTACACAGCTTGGACTCATAGCGATCCTTCTGCCTCAGTCTTCCCAGTGCTAAGATTATAGGCTTGCGTCACCATGCTTGGTTTGGGTGGCTGGCTCCACGCAGGGCTCAGCATGGCATGTGGTATCAGAGATCAAACTCGGGTCTTTGCGCTTGCTGAGAAGGGTCTTACACCGCCAAGCTCTACCCCCAGCCCTGGTTGTTGTTGATGTTGATGGTAGTGCTTGTGTGTTGTCATTATTGATACTGAGGACAACTTTAAAACTTCTTCCAAATTAAAATATCCTTCTGCAGAGATAAGTAGATAAACCGAGAGGTGTTGAGCTTCCGAGGTTATCAGGAAGTCCAGTGATTGCTGACTGCACAAGTCGACGTAATTGACTTCCCTCGGCCATCCACGGAGCGCCAGCTAGAAGCCAAAGAAGGGAAGGTTTTCCAGTTTCATTAGAAAAGATGACTTTTGATAATTAAAAGGAGTGCATATGCCCAGCGTTTGCTCTGTGCTCACCGCCTCTCCAGGTCCCTCAGCCCCAGGCTGGGGGTCTGACCACATTGTCTAAAGGGAGCTCTGCGGACATCACAGAGGGTGGTTGGGTGAGAGTGACTTCTCTGATAATGCCCCTTGATATTGTGTATCAATGGAGGAAAATAGGGCTGGCCAGATGGCTCAGTGGACTAAAGCACCTGCTAAGGCAGAGCGCAGCGGCTGGGGTTTGATCCCCGGCTTGCCATGCCAGCTCTGCCCCCTGGGTGTGCTGAGATGGAAATTGAGATTGGGAGTGGTGGTGTGCGCCTATAATCCCAGTGCTTGGGAGGTTGGAAACAGGAGGATCAATACAAGTCTGATCTGTGTAGTGAGATCCTGTAGACACTGTATATCCTGTTCTAAATACATTTTAAAAATTTCAGGAAATTAGCCTGTCCCTATTCAGGTATTGATTTTAATGCATAAAGTCTTAGTATTAGCTACTACAAAATATTACAAGATTACTTTTGCTAGTCTCTAAAATACTTTATTATATGTAGCCCATAGATTTTATTTATTTTATAAAGATATAATATTTATGTCTCATAAGAAGCTAGGAGAAAGAATGGAATGGTTAATGTTCTTATTTTTCAGGCAAGGAATCAGAGCTCAGAGAGGTTAAGTAACTTCCTTAAAGCACTTGAGCCCAGCTCCAGAGCCTGTGCTCTTACTGAGCTGTGGTGAATTGGATCCATAAATTACGTGGATAGCGATCATGATTCCTGATAGATCCTGTAACATATTTTGAACAAAACAGAGATGTGTACCACCATGCCTAGATTTGGTGACCAACTTGGTGCAGGGTCTGCATGAGATGTAGTACTGGGGATTGAACTCCTGTCCTTGTGCTTTCCAGGCAGGCTCTTAGACCATTGAGCTATCTCCCCAACCCCTGCTTAGATATATTTTTAAATCCTTTTCTATTTTAATACGTGTCTTTGCTCTGTCATTAAAGTTAATGTCATTGGCAGTATTTGATAGTGATTTCTTCTGAGCAGAGACTGACATTATCTCTATGACTCTATGTCTTTAAAGAAAGGTGGAAGTAGTTGGAAGGGGTGCCGAGGATGTCACAGCAAGTTAGCACGCCTTCACCCCTCTCCCAGGGTACCTTCCTGCCTTCGGCTGCTCTCCCTGCACATGTCTAAGAGCAGTCCACAGCATCTGTCATATTCTAGTACCTGCTTGAGAAGCGTAGATGTGTTTTGGAGTACTTACCCCACTATTTATCTTTTGAAGTATTATTTGCTGCTCAAGAGGAAAACCCTCTCAGAGAACTGGTGGACATTGCTCAATCAAGGCGAACACTCTAAAGAAAATAAGTATTATGAGTTTTTGTGTTAGCAGATAGCTCACACTTTATACAAGAGAGAAAGCCTCTCAAAATCCTTGAGACAGTGTGGCCAAGAATAGTTAAATTCTCCCAGGTGCTCTGTCAGCGTGGACTGAGAGGTGCCTGTCAGCCAGGCAAAAGCTCACTCTGCCATGCAACACAATATTTTAATGAAGGACTCAAGAGTAGCATCCCCTCCCGCTGTGGTCCAGCGCCACACACTCATGCTGGTGGGGTCAGCGGTGCTGTGTGGAGTCCGGTCACATGGCTCCAAAATTAGAAAGGATAATTAGAGACTTACAGTTACACATGTTCCAATGGGTTCCTTTGTGTCTGGGTGCTTGTCTCTCGCCGGCCTATCAGCTGATGATCCCAACTCCAATCAGTAAGTTTAGCCTGAAGACCACAGGCGCAGAGCCAGCTTTGTGACCCTGACTAGAGCAGAGCAGTGCCCATTTCTACTCATCTTGGGTTTGGAGAGAGCGTAAAAGAGAGATAGCAGATGCAGTAATGTGGCAGGAACTTTTCTTTTGGTTCTCTGAACCATATGAAGTTCTTTTTTAAAAAATTACCTTTTGGTGTAACAAATATATTTTAGATCTCCGGGTCCTAGGGTTTCTCTAAGATATTGCTGAGGATACCAAGCAGCTCGGCAGGGGAGGTGAATTACATCTGCGTGCGGCTGATACGCCTGAGCAGAGTGCTCCTGCCTTCGGTCCACCCTGGCTCTGATGTTTGTGGTTTGCTGTCTTCCTTTTGCCTTGCCCTGCCTGCCATTGGAATGTTAGTGCTGAGAGCTCTTCTCTCCAGGCTTTTTCACCTGCTTAGAAAGATGTTATGTGGAATAATAGTGATGCAAACATTTTGTTGAAGTGTGATTTCAAAAAATTTCCTCCTACCCCATGTGAAAGCTGGAAGGCATTTGCATATTAAAACAAGAGTGTGATGTGGCTTTGATTAAGCTGACAAGGAAAAGGACTTTGGTTTTGTGGAGGTGTCTTTTTGGGTCTGGCTGTTCAGGGAGCTCTGGTTTCTCTCCTGTCTTTAGAGCTGGAAGCTCTGCTGCTTCCCTTTCACTTTTTTTGTTTTACATTTTGTAGTTTATTCTGTGGGAAAGGAGGTTCTCACTTTTCTCTTTCTAACTTCCTGGAAGGGTGGACTTTACTTTGCAGTCACATGGGGGTGATTGCAGCAGTGAAGTGAAGGCGAGGGCGGGCTCTCCCGGGGATTTGTCTCAGTTACTTCCCAGGTTAGTGACTGTGAATAGATACACAAAGTCTGGGAATCTTTCCTCGAACAAAATAGAATTGGTAATAATATGTCATTAAGGAAGGAGGAGCAATTCAGATTAAAAAAAAAAAGAGAGAAAAGAAAATCAAGTGATCTAACAAGGTCTGGTTGTAGCAGGAGAAAATGAATGAAATGAATTCTCAGACTGTGGTAGCCCAAAGAAGCATCATCCTGCCACCACGCCATGCACTGCAGCCCCATCAGCCTCTGAGCTGGCAGCATCATTCTTCCAGCCCTAAACCGTCTCAGGCACCTTTAAGACTTCCTAAAACATAGCTTTCCTTTTATAACATACCGCGATATCCTGTGTTAGGGTGAAATAAATCTGGCATTACTGGCCCTTGATCTCAGGCAGGTCTTTCCATTTGTGAACCTTAAGATTCCTTATCGGTGAGATGCATGTAACCTCACCAGCCAACTTGTTATTTTTGTCCAGTTCCAGTTTGTGAGTATTCATTTTTAATCCTGTCAGAGCTTTGTAGTTGTGCTCCGAGTTATAGTTTAAGGGGTACTAAGAAAATACCAAAGAAATAAGTTGACTAAAAACAAAAAGACGTAAAGATTTGGTAAATGTTTGAAGGCAGGCTGTGTGGGGTTGCATCCATGTAGTTGTGAGGGTTCAGGCTTGGATGGGAGACATAGGCAGGAGTTGGGGACAAAGCAGGTTTGTATCAGAGTGTCCAGTGGGGCTAGCTTTCACATGGTGCGGCTTGCAGAGAGCGAGGGTACTAGTGGAGGACTGGTAGGTACATGGGATTGAAGGTTGATGATGGAACTTAGGGTCGCACTCTTGAGGTGAGACCTGCTGTTGTGGGGGTAAGGAAGCTTCCAGAGGGTGGAGAGCAGGCTGAAGAGGTGCTTGACACTGGAGCTCAGGGAGGCTGCATACAGGAACACTGGGGCGCACCCCGCCCCACCTCATTCTCCCTTTGTGGAAAATCCATTCCACGAGGCCAGTTTCCTGGCAGCCCTTCTGCACCTGCCTCCCTTCTGCAACCACAGACTCGCTGTCTGGAGCCCAGTGTGCAGGCTGAATGCTTTGGTTCTTTCCATGCCCTTCACAGAGTCCTCACCTCGGTGGCCAGAGCCTTTCTCTGTGCATCAAGTGCCTCTTGGGTAAATTTGTGATGACTTTATCCAGTAGCCCTGGGTTTGAACTAGATATTACAAAACATTCTAACTCTACAGTTTAAATTTCAAATCAAAAGATGTAATTCCTTGGGTGTTAGCAGATATTAATGTGAAAATTGGGAGGCACTACCAACTTGATGGTCGTTCAATGAAGATGACTTGAAATGACACAGGACATTGGAGGCGCAGGTTATTACAGGGAGAATCATGGCTTGGCTTGAAATACAGATTGGAAAGGTGGCTAAGCTTTTATTTGGTTGCTGTCATAGATATAGTGGTCTTTTTATTCCTGCATGTGTGCGGTAGTTAACTTTTAAAGGCAGCAATGACATTCGTCTTAGCAGGTCACTTCACACTGTTTTTGCAACAGTAGATGTTATGTATTGATGCTTGATTTGGGGAGGAAAAGAGACATGGGCCTCCCTCAAATAAATATTTCAGTAAAGGTATTTTACTTGGAAGTACAAATTTACCTGAACCTAAAATGGACTTTTTTTTTTTCTTCCAGTGCTTTAATCTTATTTTTGCTTGCATAAGCTTTCAGTAGGCTAAAATACAGAATCTATATTGAATTTTTTTCCAGCAGGGCCTTCATATTCAGCTCCTGAGACAGGCAGCGGCCATGGTACTATGGAAGCTGAATATTCTCTTTCTTGTGAATGCTATAATGAGGATTAATACTGCACTCCATCTAAGTTGATACTCGGTAGATGTTCTGACCGCATAATACCCATCTCATCGTCTGGGCCTGGAGCCCTTGCGTGCTCTTATTCCATTGGTCTCGAAATCTAAACTTATGGAAAGGAAGCCTTATAAATCAGACACATGGAGCTGTGAAAACGTTCTGATCTCGTTGCTCCTCATCTTGCTACCTAGCAGTTTTGTTGGAAATGAGAATCCTCTGGCTCCACCTGAGAGCTAGTAAATCAGAATCTGTGGTTTAGCAAGACGTGTGGGTGGCTAATGTGTCCATAGAATTTGAGAAGTGCAGGTCTAAAGCAGGGGTCTGTAGACTGTCTCTGAGTACCACAGCTATAGGACAGTGATCCTTGGGGGCAGGGGAGACGGCTCAGTAGAATAAGCGCTTCCCTGGCAAGTGTAAAGGCCTGAGTTCAATCCCCGGTTCCACCAAGAAAAAAGAAAAGCAGTGATCCTTAAACTTGGTAACACAGTCAAGGAATGTGAGGGCTCTCTTACGCGCTGACTCTTCAGAGTCTGGCACCGCTGTTGGTCTGATGTGCTTACAGAGCTTTCCACGAGATTCTGTTGTGCAGTCTGCCTTGTTACCCTCTCTCTGTGCCCGGATATGGTCCTCAGATTAGCAGCGTAGATAGCAGTTCGAATCTTGTTAGAAGTTCAGAACTTGTAGTGGGTCTGCTTAGTGAAGTTTGCGTCTTAATAAATTCCCGGGGGATTCCTAAGCATTTTACAGCTTGAGAAACTCTCCCTGGAACCTGAACACAGGCCAAGTGCCAAGTGAGGATGACACAGTCCCTGCTCCTAAGAGCTGCCAGCCTGTGAAAGGTAACTATACTTGTGGTGGGAGTGAGCCTCCTCACGGAGGTGTGCAGAAGTGAGCATGCCTGCTGTGAACCTAGGTCTGGCTTTTTGCGTCTCTGGTGCAGTGACATGGGGCACCATCTCTGCTCTAGAGATGTAAGAGCTGATTAATTTTCTTTTCTTTCTTTCTTTTTCGGTACTAGGGATTAAACTCAGGATCTTGTACAGGTAGGCGCTTAAGCCACGGAGCTATCTCCCCAGCCCAAGAGTTGATTACATTTTATGGTAGGGAATGGTATTATTATGGTATGGACCTTTTTATCTTTTCGTGGTACCGAGGATCAAACCCAAGGCCCTGTCCCTGGTAGGTAAGCACTGTACTGTGCCACAGCCCAGGGCTTTACTTTTAGACAGGGTCTTACTGAAGTGCAGTTTTCTTGGCTTAGCCTCCTGACTAGCGGGGGGTCACAGGTATGTGCCGCCATGCCCAGCTATGATTTGGATCGTAACTGTCCTCCAAAGAGTATGTGTTGAACGCTTGGTTCCCAGCGCAGGGCACTGGTGGAAGGGAGGTGGTGGCCCCTTTAAGAGGCGGGGCTTAGGGAGGAAGTGAGGTCATGGGGCGTGTCTCCGAGGCCCCGCCCTCCCCTGGCCACCAGGAGGTGAGCGGCTGGCTTCCTGCGCGGGACCCCGGCCGGTGGCGCGGAGGGTGGCCCGGTCGCCGTGGCCTGACGCTTGGGATTGGTGAGCGAGAGCAACTCTTACCTCGTTTTACATGGATTATTCCAGTGGCGCAAGTGTGGTTTAGCGGTGAGTGTGGATTCCGGTCCGACGTCTTTGGTACAAATTTGAACGGATTTTTGTTTCGACCTGAAATCCTGTATCTGGAAAGAGGACACTTAAGAATCGCCAGCCTGGCCGGGAGACGGATGAGCGGACCGAGCGCCTGCCTGGAAAGCGCAGGGACCCGCGTTCGCTCCCCGAGCCGCAGGCCGAGTGGGCGCCAAGACCGGCGTGGTGGCACGTGCCTGTAATCCCGGGGCTGGGGAGGCTGAGGCGGGAGGGTCGCTCCGAGCCCGAGCTGTGCAGTGAGGCCCTGTGTCAACAATAAAGTTATTTTAAAAAAATTAGCCAGCTCTTATTGTTTATTGTTAATAATAATAGTGGTTAAATTATTGTCTTTAAAACTTCTTAAAAGTCATTTTTTAATCTATTTTTCTTTCTTTTTTTCTGTATTTTAGGGAAGGGTCTACAGGGTGTTCAAGGTCTCACCACTAGATCGGACTCGTAGTGATTCTGAGATTCTCTTGTTCATAGCCTCCCAAGTGCTAGGATTAGAGGTGCACGTCAGTCGCCGCCCCGGGGGTGGGGCCAGCACAGCAGGCCTGGGGATCGAATCCCCAGCACCTGGGCCTGCTTACAAGCGCTTTAATCCGCTGAGCTATTTGGCCGGCCCCTTATCTATTTGGTATAGGGTCTCGCTACACAGCTCGGCCTTCTACTGATCCTCCTGTCTCAGCCTCTCCAGGGCTGGGATTACATGCGTGCACCACCATACCCTGTCTCGGTGGCTGGCACGGTGTGCCTGGCATTCCAGGGCCAGCATGGCATGCATGTGGTATCGGGGAGCGAACTCGGTCCTTAGGGCTTCCTAAGCAGGTGCTTAGACCGTGGAGCTGTCTCCCCAGCACTTCAGAGTCATTTCACATGAATGTACTGTGTCAATAGGAATTTAAGATATTATATAACTGTAATAATCTTAAATCCTTAAATTATTTGAAGATGAGTTTTAATGATAGTGTGTTTTGTTATCTTTATAATTATTCTATTTAGCAGCTCCACAAAAAGATGACATTTTCTTATCAAGAATGTCTTCAGTATAGAGAAAATAAAAGTTGTTGAATGATTATATTGTTAAAATCAGAAAAGTTCATTGTTTCATATGTGGCATTTATTTAGCAATTATTTTAAGAGTTCGTCTAATACTGTTCTCAGGTACAGTCCTGTCCCTCAGGGAGGTATTAATTTTTCTCCTGCTCTATTAATCTTCCAACCTGAACATGGGGTGCTCTATTCAAATGGGTGTCCTCTGTGAGCTGACCTCTTCAAGCTTCTGTAACATACCAACACGTGTAGAAAATCGTCTCATCGGTATGCTTAGGCACAAAAACATGGCAGCCAGGCTTGGTGGCTCAGGCGCGTAATTCTAGCTGTGTGCGAGGCTGAGGAAGGAGGATTTCAAATTTGAGTCCAGCCTGGGCAACATAGCAATGAATGGGGGGAGGGGGA
>NW_004524612.1:5171704-5232758 GCF_000260255.1 Octodon degus | reverse complement strand
AGAGAGAGAGAGAGAGAGAGAGAGAGAGAGAGAGAGAGAGAGAAAAGAGGGGAGGAGAGGGGAGAGGAGAGGAGGCCCTGGGTTTAATCTATCTAATATCAATGCCATGAAAAACAAAGAAACTACAGTAGCTACAGCTGAATTGCCTAGTCCTAGGAATAACTTGGTCCCTAGCAATGACTCTGATCCCATGTCTCTTTCCCGTTCTTTTGTGGCTTTCTGGTCACCGTAACTATGCCTGCTGGAATTTATTATTCCCACATAGGAGTCCATTCATAAACACTGTTAGATTGTTTTAGTTGCTGTTAACTTTCCATAAATACTATCTTCTTGTTTCCTTCTTTTTTGCTCAGCATCTGAAATTCATTTTTACTGACTTATAACAAGCCCTAGGTTATCTGTTTAATTGTTGTACTGCATTCATTACATGGGAATATATTATGAATTATTTTGTCTTTCCGAGCTTTTGGCTATAATTTTTATTTTTGTAGTCTCAGACTGTGGGAGCATGCACACAATTCTTTATACATAATTTTCTGTGCACATACGGACGGGAGTTTCCTATGGCCGGGTATGTATTTAGGAATAAAATTGCTGCATGATATGTATAATCATTTTCTGGTGAACTAGGGCATTTTTGAAAGGGCTTATTACATTTTCTTTGAATGTGTATAATTTTATGTACTTCTGTTTATAAGGTAACATTTAGTTCTTATACCTCTTGAACCGCCACAATCCCATGTTGCAATGAAAGTAGCAGGAATCCAAAGGCACAGATGGCCAGTGAAGGCAGCCTGGTCTCCATTCCTTGTAGGGATGCTGATTGGGGCTCTGCTCTCCATTAGTTGGGTCTGGTGGCCGTCCCTGGATCCCTCAGCCCAACCTCTGTGCTCTCTGTTCTTCCAGTTGTTGTCTGTGCCTGACAGCTGTGACTGTGGTCTGTGCACGGCTGCTATCTGAAGCATGTTTTGAATAACAGGGCAATAAATACTTTCACACTGAGGACTGCAGAAAAACAGACAAACTTAGAAATGAAAATAGAAGAACACAAGGTTCAATTGTGCATGCGAAGTCGTAAACTTGGTGTCATATAAATGAATTAAATCTCTTTTGTGGGCCATTTCAGTCATTCCTTTAGGGCCAGAATGTGTGTGCTTTGGCATGTTATGGTCTTTAACTTCAAAACTTCAAAACTCTTAGTGCATTTTTTGTTGTTGTTGTTTTTTGTATTTTGGGGAAGGGTCTACAGGGTGTTCAGGGTCTCCCTACTAGATTGGACTTGTAGTAATCCACCTGTGTATAGCCTCCCAAAAGTGGGATTACAGGCATGTGCCACCACGCCCAGTCTCAATTGTAGTCTCAGTGAGCCCCAATATCAAACCCCTGGTCCCTCTGCCTGCTTGCAGGCACTTTAATCTGCTGAGCTATTTGGCCGCCCCCATCAGTGGTCTTACAGAAAAAAATGGCTCCGAAGTTACTTTGTTTTATTTGAATGGTTTTCGTCCTGAAGCAGCAGCTGCTGTAATTATAGGAGCACACTTACCTTTTTTCCCTGCTGGCAGCTTGCAGTCTGGCTTTGAAAGAGTTAAGCAGGAGTTCTGTGAGGTCATGTGTGACTTCACTGGGTCTGAACTTTTGAAGCAGGTCTGTTGGAGGGAAGCTGCCTGTTGAGAGGGAGGCTCAGAAGAGGGGGCTCCTGCTTCAACTCCTTTCAAGTTCTTCTCCTGCAGCCCCTGCTGGACACAGTGGCATTGTGGGAGAATGTCACTGCCGAGCCAGTGTGTAGCAGTTTGCACTCTCCACAGAAGCAGCTTTCCAAGTACGTTAAAAGAGCCCTCGCAGAAGATGAAAGTTTGCTGAGCTGACGGAATGGGAGAATGGTTTTCCCGACCAATTTATGGGCTGGCCGTTTGCTGACGGAGGTAACGGGAATGTGGTTCATTGTCTTTGTCTGATCTTAGCAGTGCTGGGTTAGGTGTGACTGTAGTTAGAGAAAATTCTTTGAATTTGAAAGTAATTTCAGATGAAAAACTTTGTGGGAAGGTCTTGGGAAGAAACTTAAGAAAATGATGTTTCATGTCTATTCCCTTGCAAATCAGACTGACAGAAGTGAAGACAGTAATACATATAATACAGGGTTTTAGAAGAGGAGATTTGCTCTTTGAGGTGGCTGCACAGAGCTTTGTGCTCCTGTCCTGTGTGTGGGCTTTCAGCAGCTCCTTGTGAAGCTTCTGGCAGGCGGGGGAGGTCACCAACTTGAGCTTGCTCCTTGAATGGGGTCCATCCTGATGACTTACAAAGCTGTCATTCTTACTTCATTGTGTCAGTGCTCTGCGAAGCAAGGTGGCTGTGCTATGTGTAGAAAGAGGATCCATCGGAGGATTCAGTGTTACTTTTGGAACAACAAAGCCTAGTCCATATCTTAAAAAAAAGTTTTCTTTTTCCTGGAGTTGAATTTCAGACCTCTGTTTCACTCTAGAACATATTGTTTTTTCATGTTGAACAGGCACAGATCAGTGTAGAGCGTAAGGGAGGTCAGCTGTGTTAAGAGGGGACATGAGCTTTGTCCATGGCTGTGTTGATATTTTCCCCATTCTAAGATGTTGTGGCTTAAAGAATCACAAGCCCCCAGGCCCGGTGAGAGCCCTAGTGCCTGGCCTTCCAGGGCAGTTGGCTGAGCCTGGAGCAGGTAGGTGTGTTGGTGTGTATATATTGGATTAACTAGGATATCTTGCTTGATTGCAGATATTAAATTCATATTTCCAGTATTTTACAATGTTACTTGTCTGACTGGTTCATTGTATTTTATTTTGTAGTTTAAATAAAAAAAGTTTGGGCAAGAAGTTACTAAACATATTTTGCAAAAGGCATGAGCATGGCAGTTAACTGTCCTTGGTCCATAGGTTTAAGTCCACCTCTACTTATGGTTTGAGCTCTAGTAATTTTCTCTTACGCTTTCCTGAAGCAGGATGAGCACACTACCTCAAGAGAGAGGTGGTTTTGTGAAGATCACCTAAGCTGCATGCATTTGGGGTCATTTTTCTATACTAACACAAGCTTGGTGAACATCAGCAAACCTGGGCTATTATAAAATTTTGCCTCCTTATGTTAAACCTGTGAGAGGAATTACCACTGAAGAGCCATGGGGTCCATTTGGAACTGTGGGTGTACTCGCAGCCAGCATAACAGCTTCATTGTGGCAGTATTCCAAGAGGGACCCTTGTTGTCACCCCCCACCAACCCATTCCCACGCCTATCACTAATCTAGCAAATGCAGCCTTTGATAACAAGGAGGGCTGGGGGAGATAAAAGCTGGTAGATTAGTGCAAATCCATCATAACTTGGTGTGAATTTCTGTTTGCTCTTGGCCTTGCATAGTGACAATGTCGTTCTCTTTGAATTTGGAGGACAACACTGTATGCGTGTGTACCACATAGGAGGCTTGTAACCCTCATGCAGAATAAATCAGAACGGTCACTGGAAAGTGGTCACTGTTTCAGTATTCTTTCCCTGGGTGCAGGTTTCCTTCTGCCGTGTTTGGTGACGGCTGTTGTAGGGCACATCTGTAGCTTATCCTTGCCAGTTCTGTCCTCATGCTGCTGGAGTTGGTAGCTGTGTGCCTGTGTGAAAGCTGCTTGGCTTATTTCCTGAGCTACCACTATGGATGCTAATACCTTTTCCATGGCTATTGAGATTAAGGGAATATGTGAAAATGCGTAGCACAGCGTAAGTACTAAACACATTTTTTTCATCCTCCAAAAAGTTCTCCATTTCTTCTATTACAGTCAAGGGAATATTTCACAGAATCTAAATCAGTCCCTTTACCCTGTTTTGCTTTATAAAGGTCCCATGTCTAGACCAATGTTTCTAAAACATTTGTTTGATTATTATTAGTTTATATATTGTAATGGCAGTTTCTCTTTTTGCCTTCATAACTTTCCAATCTTTGGAGCTTTTAAGTTTAGCCTTGATCTGGTTTTTATAAATATTCTGAAAGGAATACAGTGCTAGAGGTAAAAATTAAAATTGAAGTCCTTTGGTCCAGCTCCCAGAAAGCACCTCCACTGGGGGCCCCTGGCATATCCGGGCAAGGCATTCGCGGTGACGTTCTGAGGGGTCTCTATCTGAAGCTGCGTGGCCAGTGCAAGAGTACAGATGTAGTATGGAAAGTTCTCTTTGGCTTGCCAGCTCCCTGTGCAGTTCGGTTCCTCCCTCCGTTCTCACAGGGCTTGGAATGTTTGGGGGCTCCCTTAAAGGAGCCAGCTGCACAGCTGAATTGTGTCATCCAGAGCCTAATGCTTTTGACAGGTCCGGCTCTGGCCACGCTGTGTGGGTCATGTGATCACCACAAGTTCCCGCAGGAGCGCCGGGGCATTGGTTCTTCAGCAGAGAGCTAGGTTTGAACTTGCCCCCAAACTCCTTAGTCCTGCACTTCTGGGACAGCAGAACCTGTGTTAGTTTCCAGCAAGAATTTTAGTCATTCTTTAGCTGACTGAGGGTGTGGTTAAATCAGCCCTTTGGTCTGCTGTTGTATTTGGCTTCTTGTCATCAACAACATAGGGTGGGGATTGGGCAGAAGGCACACTGAGCGTGGAGTTGGGAGCTGCATCCTCAGATTCTGGCCTTGGTGCTTGCCATCCGTGACCTCGGCCAGGACACCTTTGCTCCTCAGTTTCTTTACTTGCACAGCAGAACTACTGTGAGATTGAATAAAATAATGTATGTGAAAGTTCTGTGCAGACTGTAGAGCTCTGTTACCTTGTAGGTGGATAGAACCCATTGCGCTCTGGAGAAGAAGGAACAGCTGGAGCTGGCTGGTCTGGTGTTCTTGGACTTTGTCTCACTTCTTTGAGGAGGTTTTTTATCCAGTCTCTTCTTGAATGCGCCTGCTATGCTTAGGAACTTACGTTCAGAACAGAGAGGGCAATGCAGCTTCTGCATCCAGAATGTTCTCAAGCAACTCTGCTTTGTTGATTCAGCTGGTCGTTTATTGGTTTTCAGGAGAGGAAGCTAGAGAACACAACTAATCAGAGTCCAGTTCTGCTACTGAGTATGACACCTTGGAAATTATTTTTATTTCTTTATCTTTAAATTTCTGCACAATGAGAGAATTAGGCTGAAAGGTCCTGTTTTTGTGGGGAGGAGACAGTGACTATTTTCCCTTTTCTATCATTCCTATCTTGCCACATCCATCATCTTATAAGGTAATTTCTGCTTCTCCTTTTAAATAAAGTAGACAAGATTATCAGAGTATTATATATGCATGTATATCATATGAAAATGTCATAATGAAGCTCATTCTGTATAATTAAAATACACTAAGAACAAAAAAGTAATAAATAAACAAATAAATGTATATTTGGAGAAAAAAAGATAAGTGAGTAATAAGACTGTTAAGATCAAATGTGACTTTTAAGACTTAACTGTAATGAAAACCTTTTACCTTTGACAGGATGTTAAGGGTGAATATCAGCTTACCTTGCCCAGAATCCACTGGCCTTGATACTGCTTTGCTTTGTAGTCACCCAGAGCTGATGATCTTTGATCAGGACTTCTGGATTTCACCCATTGTTGTGAGCTGAGTATTGAAAGGAGGGTGAAAGGAAAGGGAGATGTTATGACTTGTGTTTAGATGTACCCCAAGGCCTCATGTGGTCATAGGTAGGACTTTTTAGAGATAGCTGAATCTAGAGTGTGTGCTTGAGTCGTGACATGATGCTAGGATGAGGGGTGGCTGATTATTAAATCAGTCCATTGATTAGTTTGGCACTGCCCTAATCTTGTTAGCCTGCATACAATATAAGGGACTGAAAGAGGCTTGTCTGGTCCCCTGCTCACTTGCCCTACTACTTTTTTGACCACTACAGCCTTATCTCGTCTCTGCAGTGCTCCTCTGCCGTGCTGATTGGCCTTAGAGCCAGCTGATTATGGACTGAAACATCTACAAACTGTGAGCCAAATAAGCCTTTCCTTTCCTAACTTTGGGCATCTAGTATTTTGTCTCAGCAATGGGAAAAGTGACCAATACAAAAATTGGTACCAGAAATGGGCTCAGTGCTGTGACTACCTGACCACGTGATTCAGGAGCCTTTGGGACTCGCTTGTGCGAAGAGTTTGGAAGGGTTCAGAAATGCCAGCCAGAAAAGTAGAGCTGGAGCACTTTAGGCTCTACTTAATGGGAGATTCTGGTCCGAGCTCAGAAGACCAGAGTGCTGATAGACATCCTGTTGGTAAAGCCTGGCTTAGGAGGTTTTTGCTGGGAAGAAGGACTGTATTGGATGATGAATACCAGACAACATGTGTTATACCTTGGAAGAAAGTTTGTCTATATTTTGTTCATGTCCAGAGACTTTGCTTGAGACTGAAATTAAGGGTGGTGGACTAATTGATCCTGCAGAAAAAATTTCACGGCAGTCAAATATCGAGATGATGTTATGGCTACTGTTACAGCTCTTAGCCAGATAAATGTTGAGAGCCAAGAGCAAAGAGCCCAGCAGAATGATTTAGAGCATTTTGAGTTTGACCAGGAAGGAAGCAAAGATGAAACAGGAGAAATTAGTCCCTCAAAATTGTAGGAAAACAAACAAACAAAAGACCCTGATTATTTCATCAGAGAAAAAATAGAAGAGATGGTCCAAGGACATCACAGAAACCAGAATGGTTCTGTTCTTTGTAGCTTCAGAGTTGCAAAGATGAAAGAATTTGCTTTGAGAGGCGAGCTCCAGAGAACCTGCTCCAGAATGGCAGTGCCTAGGGAAATTCTTTGGGATTTGATTCATAAGTGCTCGACTTCTATAGCCGAGAGAGAAGGAAGCCTGGCTTTGCATCATCCACATGGCACTGGTTTTAGGATCATGTAGAGTGGAAGAGTTGTGGAGTCAGAAAGGCTTCCACCCAGAAGGCTTGGGAAGCCAGACAGTGTGTCCCTGAGAGGGCTGTGAATGGGAAGCTGTGAATGGGAAGCTGAAGGCACGCTGGAGACCCCAAAAGTCTGGAGAAGCCGGGAATGTGGATCATTTGAGGAAGACTTCCAGGAGGGAGCAGAGCTGGTCAAGGAGAGAAGCTGTGGGAACTGTGGAAGCTACAACCATGGGAAGGGCCCTGGTGCTGGAGCCCCTGAAGCCCTTTGGAGCTCACATCTTGGTAGAGATTGCCTCTGGCAAGATACTGCATGTGACACTACATGACTCAGTGTTTGCCCTGTTGAAAGTTGGGCTTGCTTTGGTTCCATCCCTTGTATTTGTAACTTTTAGGATGGAAATGTATGTTGTGTGCCATTGAATATTAAAAGTGGGTTTTCATTTGTACAGTGACCTATGGATAAGAATTTGCTTTGTATCAGAGGAAGGACTTGGAACTTGGACTTATCAGCAATGCTGAAACTGTTACGACTTTGGAAGCTCTTGGAGATGGACCAAATGCCTTTTCTTTTTGAGACAAAGTTTTGCTATGCAGTACAGCCTGGCCTTTAACTCACTTTGTACCTAGGCTGACCTCAAACTAGCAGTGAATCTCCTGCCTTAGCCTCCCAAGTGCTGGCTTTACAGGAGTGTGCCACCATGCCCAGCTCAAATGGCTTCTCTGTAAGTGAACATGTATGAGTCTTGAGGGCTGGCAAAGGGTGGAATGTTATGGTTTGTGTTTAGATGTCCCCCTAAAACCTCACATAGTCATAGGTAGGGCTTTTTCAGAGGTGGTTGAATCTAGAGTGTGTGGTTGATTCATGGTGCAATACTAGGATTAAAGGTAGTAGGAGTAAGTCAGTCCACTGGTTGGTCTGGCAATGTCCTAACCCTGGTACCCTGGATACAATATGAGAGACAGCAAGAGGCTTGTCTTGTCCCTTGCTCATTTGCTTTGCTACCTTCTGCCCACCATGAGCTGTTTTCCCTCTGTGGTGTCCCTCTGTGCCACTGATCTGCCTTGGAGCCCGATGAGTGTGAATTGAAACCTCTACATGTGTGAGCCAGATAGGTCTTTCCTCCCTTAACTTTGGGCCTCGGGTATGTTTTCTCAGCAATGAGAAAAGTAACTAACACAAGGAGGTAAGAGAAAGGGGAGGAAAGGGTGAGGGCAGCTGGTAGCTGAAGCCAGAGAGTGTCATGGTAGTTGAAATGCCACTGTGTGAAGAGGTGATGAATGGATGCTCTTTCAGCTTGAGGCAGTGTACATTCTGCCAGCAGAAGATGTTTACATTGCTGTGGTTCTCCATTCTATTTTTTTTTTCTCAAGCTATTTATCTAACTGTTGTTGAGGAGAGGAGCACATCCATCATAAGTGGACACTTTAGTCTGGCTTACCTGGGACCTGGGACTGGGAAACAGGATTAGATAACAGAGTAATAGGGAAACATTCATATTTTTTCAGTATTTTGCTATAAGAAGATCAAAAGACAATTAAAAATGGTTCTTCTAGCTTATTGTAGAGAAGGCTTGTGTGTGGTCTTTGTATTGAGAGACAGTCACTGGCTCCTGTAATTATTGATTTTCTTGGAGGACTTCTTACCTGGGCAGTATTAAACACCCATGGAAAATGCCCAGAAGTCACTCATAGAATTTCAAGAGGCTGCAAAGGCCGTGGCTGGTAAGAGTAAGGCAAATTTGTGTTGTATTGGCTAACAGCCCCAGAATATGACCACCTATAGGAGTGATGGGTCTGTTCTAGATCCTTTCAGCAGCGTTGCATGTGGAGATTCTGGATTTGACAGTTCTCATTGAAGCTGAAGACACTTACTTTGCATATATCCTTTAACCAGTAGGTCAATACCCACTTAAATGCCAGATGTGTAAGTGCTGCTTCAGTACTGCAAGTGGGGGTTATGGGGGTTGGGGAGATGGCTCAGTGGAATAAGCGCTTCCCTGGCAAGCGCAAGGGTCTGACTTCAATCCCCGGTTCTGCCAAAAAAAAAAAAGGGGGGGGGGTTTATGGCTGACAGAAGGTATGACTATTAGAAGGTAACAGCAAATTAGCCCGAGGAGCAAGTTGATCAAAGCTGAGTTTGGCCTTGCGAGTGCTAGCAACCTGACCTTGGGAAGCTAGTGTGTCCAATTCTCTGCTATGACCTCACCACTGATTGACTTCACTATAGAAATTGCATTGCTGAGCTTTTTCTGAAGGTTAAAAAATAGGGAACCACAGAGTGTCTATTTGAAATACAGCCCAAGAATGACAGTTGCCATTTTTATACAAAAGGAAATTGCCTAGGCCATAGTCTCCACTCCCCTGTGGGATCCTGCCTTTTTGCGTTTGCCCTGAACTCAAGGTGAGTGTATTGGCCATTCTGGGACTCTGTGCCGATAATATGAATTTTATAACTCATGTCTTTGAAGTAACTGCTACCACCTCTACCACTACCAGTACCACTGCTGCTAGTTGTTCTCCTTCATCTCTTTCTCTGTCCTCTCTTTTTACTCCTCTTCCTGCTTCTTCTCCCCATCTCTCCTTCACCTCTTTCCCCTTCCACCTCCCCTCCCCTCTTACTTTACTTCTATCTCTTTCTTCTGAAAACAAAACAAAACAAAAACTTGCTGAGAAAATAATGGGAGGTTTAGATTGAACAACAGGCATACCCCCAACTGTTTGCAGAAACACCTTAGCATAAGAGAGGACAGGCAACACGTATATTTGAGTCATGGTCTCAGAAGTTTGGGCCGGGGAAATAGCTCAGCAGTTTAAGCACCTGCTAGGCAAGGAGAAGGTCCTGAGTTCGAGTTCTGGTACCAAATAAATAAAAGCACTGTTCAGCTCTATGCCTGGCTTGGCTGGGCCCCCACATTGGGAGCTGCTTGTGCCCTATGTGTGTAGCCTGTGCCTTGGTCTTCTTGGGAGGTCTGCGAGGTACACAACTGTGCGGCCAATTCTGGCAGGAGGCTAGAGATGCACATCTGCAGAAGCTCAGTTTGGTGCCAAGGGCAGGGTTGTCCACCTGGTATGTGTTAACAGTCAAATTCAACCTATTATTGGCTAATGTAGGTATAATTTGTATTTTGGGGGTGGGGCGGAACCGGGGATTGAGCCCAGGCCCTTGCGCTTGCCAGGGAAGCACTTATTCTACTGAGCCATCTACCCAGCCCCCGTAATTTGTATCTTTTGTTACAAATTGTATCTGTGTTAGCCTCAGTTTTATGAAAACTTATTTGAAACCTGTCTCATGCAAGTAAGTGTACATGAAAGTAATTAGGGGCTGAATTGGATAAGGCTACATTACTCTTAGAGAAAGTATCCTGTAAAGAAGGGAGGAAGATGTAGGGATTTTTATTTCTCCAGTCTTGTGTGCTAGGTGACCAGGAGCTGTCCTTCTGGGGCTTCACTGCTGTTCTTTCCATCTGTCTACCCACTTTCCTTCCTTTGCTTTTCTCATCTGCTCTGTTTTCAGAGGTGTTTGGGTTGTCATAGATTCCTTAATTTCTAACCAAACTGTGACTCCCCTTATTGTTTCTCCGTCTTATCTTGCCGATCCCCGTCAGTCGGCTGTGGACGGGGACGTTCAGTTGCTGGTTGTGTTGCTGTGGCCTTTGGGTATGTCCAGCCGATGTGCCAGTGTGGTTCTCGTGGTCCTGGGTGCCCTCGGACGCATCTGTAGAAGGCAGATGTCTGTAGCTGTGTGACACCAGGGGTCCCAGGATGGACATTGTGCTGGACTTGGGAGTTCTGGCCATAGGCTTCATTATATCAGTGTCTAAGTTTTTAATCTCTCTAAACTGTCTTCTAGTGAAAACATTATTTTGTGTGTATTGATTAAATAATTCTCTTGGTATATTCCAACTTGAAAAATTCATTACTTGATTCCATGAAAGCATATTACTGTGACTCCTTGGGCTAGCTCTTGGGGACTAATTTTAGTCTGATGCATAGAATAAACTGAAAAAATAGAAGAGACTGTAGAATGTCAGTGGGAGAGTATACCAAAAAATTAACAACAGTGCTTACAGTTTGCCCAGTAATTAAGTTCAGGACCATGTAGCAAGAGGGGGTGTTTTCCGTTTTCTTGCAGTCTTGCCTGGATGCTTAAGCTGATGGGCAGCTTGCATTGTTCTTCCCTGGAAGTGGCATCTACTGGTTACCTTCCCTAAGTTCAGGTTGAGGGATGGGAAGAACTTGCTTTGAAGCCCCAGTCGCACCTATCCCAGGAAGGAGACTGTGGGGACAGTGGGCAGTGGTGGTCCCCTTCCCTTGGCCGAGGGGACTGGCAGTGGCTGTCATCTCCAGCCCTGTTCAGAGCACTCTTGGTTCTCACATGGAAGCAGAAGTAGAACCAAAGCAGCTGAACAGTACAGGGTGCAGGGGGTAAAAGGTCAGGCGATTCTCTTTGAGTCTTAGTCATTTAATGACTAAGAATTAGGGATCCTGTAGGATTAGGTTTAGTAGAAGAGTGTTCACATTTAGAATTGAAGAAGTCAGCATGATGTTTGCAGTGTGGAGCAGGGGCTTTTCTTGTATTTCTCTTCAGCTTTGTGACTTTGAATGTGTCACCTGCCTCTGGTAGGGTTGTTTCCAGAGGGAGGCTGGGAGCCTGTGATATCCTCAGTAAACAAGACCACTATAGGGAAGAACAGAGCAGGACCACCTGAGGTTTGCAGATGCTGTGTAATCTCTGAAAGCAGAAGCTGTCTTGAGATTTGTGGAGAGCACAGAGTCCAGATTACCACAAGATGTTTTAAAATCGATTGTTCCTTTTTGTCAGCGTACTGATTTTGGCTTTATTTATCAAAGCCTCAGCAGTCGGCAGCACTGTGCTAGGGACACAATTCTCCAGAAACATTTCTGGTTTCCAGTGAAAATCCCCTATGATGCTCTAGAGCCCAACCTCTCCAAGGGAAAGGTCTCCTTCTGGGCATTGTGGAAACTTTGTTACCAATCTTCCTTGTTTGTTTCTTTATTTTGTCTTCAACAGAAACCTCCAGGACATTCATTACCTTAGCAGCTATATTCATGTCTTTATTCCTTCAGATTAAATGATCTGTGCTTGAGCTGTGGGGTGAGCTTTAGCAGGGAGCATCAGTGTTTCTCCAGGGAATGATTTGTTTTGCCTTTTTGTTGAAAACAGAACCAATCTAAACATTTGTGTTGCTGCTGATAAGGCTCAGCAATGCATTCAGTTGCTTATTGAGAACATTTTCTGCTCTTGAGGGAATCAGAAAATCTCCTTTTCTTTCCATCATTCCGTTCCACCAGGAAGTTTTGGAGTAGGTAGATTACCTCCCATTTAAAATAATCCATTTTCCATCAAAGGATACTATCAAAGGATATCACTCTGCTCAGTCCTGGAGAACACTTTTGTTTAGGTTCAAGCCCCTGACTTAGTGAGGTGGATGGATCCCAGCGGACGTCATGAATACGTGCATTTAGTTGTCTGTGTTGTTGGCCAGTAGGATTTCATTTATGGATATTTTCTTTCTTTTTTTTTTTTTGTATTTTAGGGAAGGGTCTACAGGGTGTTCAGAGTCTGCTACTAGATCACACTCATAGTGATCCACCTGTTTACAGCCTCCCAAGAACTGGGATTACAGGCATGCACCACCAGGCCCAGTCTCAATTGCTCTCTCAGCATGCCCCGGGGGCGGGGCCAGTTTGGGACCAGGGATCCAACCCCCAACCCCTGCGCATGCTTGTAGGAGCTTTAATCCACTGAGCTATTTGGCCAGCCCTGAATATTTTCTTTTTCTTTCTTTTTTTTTTCTTTTTTTGCGGAACCAGGGATTGAACTCAGGCCTTTGTGCTTGCCAGGCAAGCGCTTATTCTACTGAGCTATCTCCCTGGCCCCTGGATTTTTTTTTTTTTTTTTTTTCAGTACTGGGAATTGAACTCAGGACCCTGTGCTTGCCAGGCAAGTGGATATTTTCTTTATAATAATATTTTTAGTATTTTTATGCATTGTCCTCTGCTGTCAAATTCTTTTTTCCCCTACCCTTCCTTCAACACATCTTCCCCTTGCTGTCGAATTCTTAGAGTAGTTGATTCCCTCGAATTTCTTCCCTCTGTCGTTTCCTAAATGATGTGTTTGTGAGGCCCGTGGGATCTGACTATGGGGAACTGGGAGAGAGAAAAGCGTCTAAGGGTTCTGGTGGCTCCCAATTGTGTGACCAGCCCTGCCTATAGGTTATGGTTCATATGCTGTTTCCAAGTTACCCACACGTTGAAAGGATCTGTCTTCTAAACCCCTAACTGTAGATACCCGAATTCAGCAAAATATCTCAATATAGTATAATAGTCTGTAATAGTTGTGGGTTATCAGCAGAGCTGGCAATTGTCCAGAGTTGTTGACTTGAGCCTTTTACAGCTCAGCATATTAATATGGCATTACTTTTTATACCTCGTGGTTATACTTTTCTGCTGAATGGTTAAGACCAAATTAAAGCAAAACTTACATAGCTAAAAATGTAACTTTTGTATCTGACAAGGTCAGTCAGATCTCCTCAGGACTTACCATGAAACCATGTAGAGCAGCCTGTAGGTCTTTTGTCACTGTCAGCCATCTGGATGAGTCACAGCCATTGCTTGACCAATTTGCTTTCTGTGACAGACTGAACTGTCATCGAGTATGAAAAGGTCCTTTAAAGACTTCTCCAAATACAGCTTCTCGAAAATCAGTGGAACACCCATCTCTGACAAAACAAAACAAAAAAGGGGGATGTAAATGAAAGACCATTTTTTTTTGAAAGACCATTTTGTAGTGAAAAAAAATTATATATGTATATACAAAATAGTTAGGTTAGATATAGAGCTACTTTCTCTTAGTTCAATGAGAAGAAAGATTTGTACTGATACTATTTAGACAAGAGATCATGTCTGCATCTTTTACTGTGAATAACTACTACAAATGCAACTATATGCAATGTGTTAATTATTGTAACTGTCTTACTAACTTGTTTTGAAATGGTCTCATTGCTATTTCTTTCTCATTAAAATTAATAAAAAATTAAAATAAACCCCTAACTGTACCGCTGAAGTGGTAACCAAGGCATTTGTTGCCACATGGCTATGTCACGGAATCTGGAAGGACAGACAGGACTGTGCTAGGGGGATGGCAGAGCTGCTCAAGGTTGAGGGGAGCCTGTCCACCCCAGGAGATGGTGGTGTCTCTGTTGTGACTTCACTTCTGGATCGTATCTGTGTAGATGTTGTGAGCTTCCAGGAGTAGTACAGGCTCAGAACAGAGAGGTGATAAGGAAACGTGCTACTTACATCTCAAGAAGCTTTCATGTTTTTATTTTTTCCTTTAGAATATAGTTACCTTTAAATTAAAACTTTGTTTCATTTAACTAATGAGATTTTTAGCCAGGGTAGGCCAGTTTGCGATCTACTGTGATGGGCTTTGGGCCATGCTTGACTGACCATTCTTAGATTTGAGTAAAGCTTTAGCGTCATTGCCGGGTGAACGCGTCCTCATAAGCAGTTTTGTGTGGAACCGCTGTGCCAGATCCTAACGTAGTAGCACCCTTTTCTGTACCCCCCAGTACATGCTCTGCAGGGGAGCTTGTGCTGGAGGTCGCACCGTTTTCCTCTTGGTGGAAGCCCTCCATAGCAAAGGAACCAGCAGTTTCTCTTACAAGCTGCTTTTGTGTTGTAACTTTTCTAGTCATACATTATATTTTCCCAGAGGGGCAGCCCATCCTAGCCATCCTATTTATGGTGCAAGTAGCAGTTGTGGCTGCAATTTCAGGCAAATCCATTGTGTTCCGGTTTGACTTTCCTGGCTTTAGAATGTTTTCAGTGGAAATGATTCAATCTCAGTGTGGTTTGGGTTCAAGGGTATGGAATAAAAGAGCTATAAATATGTTAGAAGTGGCATCATACTTAGCCAAGATAAACCAAGTTAAGATTTTACATATAGGGCCTCGCACTAAGGCGAGGAAAGGTGTGGGATGCCCTGAAAGTCATTAGTAGAGTCTCCACTATTATGGAAGTTTTCACTTCTATAGAAAATACTTGTGAGTTGCAGTGTGTGCCTGTGGCTACATGAAGGATGAAAGGATTACTTGGAGAAGAGGCTTGGCCCGAGCGCCAAGCGGGCCAGAGAGGCTATCCCACAGTGAGGACCCAGCATCAGGCAGGCTTCCAGGAGTAGTGCTAAAGCTGAGTACTCTGGGAATTACATTCAGAATATCAGCGTAAGAGTGAAAAAAAGAAGACAGGCAGCATGGGCGGGGAGCGATCTCAGGGCTGGGCAGTGTTTTGGGGAAAGGGGAAGGACAGTGGCCAGACACCACATGCCCCCTTAATCTAAATTTCTTGTTCATCCATTCATTCCTCATAGAGCCAGTGTGTTTTTGCCCCACAGGGTAACAGTTCACTTCTCTTTTAAGTCCCCTGTGCTTTAAACTACAGTAGGGAAGAGGTCAACTTGTAGAAAATTTCATCCCTTTTACAGCTGTCTGGGGACCAAGAGAGGAAGGGGATTTCTTTTAGTTCCTTCATTTCTGTGATGTCTACATGTGTGAAGAATAATTATGAGCACTCTTGTAGCTTTTTTCTGGGAAATTCCTAGGTTATTGTAGATAATCAATATGAGTAAAAGAATAGTAATAACAGTCTTACCACAATAGGGAATTAAAACTTTGAATTCTATCAAGCTAACTGCTGGGCATCTGTCTTAAATGCAGTATGTGGGATTAAGATTCTGAATTTCATTTTTTTTAAAAAATTAGAATATTTGTGTATGTAGCCCAAAAGTGGGCATTTTCTGACAGCATTGCCTCTGGCAAAACAAAACTGAAAACCCCAAGTATAATCATTTATGAAATATTTACAGTAATATGCTTTCAGCTGTTTGGGGCACTGAGGCAGAAGGATCAGAAGTTCAAAGCTATCCTGAGCAACTTTGTGAGACTGTGTCACTGAATAAAAACAAAGACAGAACAATAAAAGCAGATAGGACTGTAGCTCAGTGGTAGCGCACCATGGGTTCAATCCCTGGTGCTATCAAAGGAACGAACAGCTCTATGATACCTGCCTCATGGAGTTGTAATGGGGATCCGCTGGTGTAATTAATGTTTACTGAGAGCAGTGCCTGGACTAGCAAGTGCACAGTAAGGGTGGACAGGAGATCCATCTTCATCAGTACTTGTACATGAATGTATTTTCTATTACTTTCTGTAAGCAGAGATAGGTTAGTGTTATGGTTTGTGTGTATTTATTCCCCCAAAGCCTCATGCAGTCATTGAGGGGCAGTTCTACAGTTTGTGATTAATTCGTGGTCCAAGACTGGGATTATGGGTCTGAGTACTGCTGGGATTATGGGTGTGAGAGCTACACCCAGCATGGTGTGGATAGCCTGAAGGTAAGGAGAGAGAGAAAGAGGGAGAGAGGGAGAGAGGGGGAGGGGGGAGAGAGAGAGAGAGACAGAGACAGAGACAGACAGACAGTTGTTCTCAGTAGCCATTGTTTTGCTGTTACTCCTCCCTTTTGCTCTTGCTGTATTGCTGCCTTCTGCTGCCATGAGCTGCTGCCTTCTGCCATGTGCCGCTCTGCCTTGGAGCCAGCTGAGTATGGACTGAAACCTCCAGTAGTTGTGAGCTAAATGAACGTTTCCTTGCTTCGTTTTGGGGGTCAGGTATTTGTCCCAGCAATGAGCGAAGAGTAACAGACAGTAACAAGAGATAGAACCACAACATTGTTCCTTTTCTACTTTGTGCCTAGTTTGGTGATCTTGGGTTAGGAGCACTACATGAGGCCTGAAATATCTCAGAGCTACTATCAGAAGAGGAGAAAGCACTCCTGAATGCATATTTGTCTGCAGTATCTTTCTAGGGACGAGAAATTTTCTTAATGCCCTTTGTGTTGCTTTATTTAGTGAAGGTGGGGTGGGGGAAAATGGAGAAACCCAAATAATGTCGGACCAGCATCTGCTTCAGATTCTCAGGTATGGTGATTCTCACGCCTCACACTGCAACTTGTTCCAGAGCTCTGATTTGATCATAGTCCCTGTAACCCTTACGGCAGTTTTCTGGCTGACTGATATCTGCAGCAGAAAGATAGGCTTTGAAAGTAGTTGTCCATTGACTGTGGATAGACAACACAAAAACTATCTCTTTGTCAGTATCAGAATAGAAAAACTTTATAGGTTGCTGCTGAAGGTAAATCCGTGACTGATCCTTCGTGTTCTGTGGGAAAGGGAATAGCTGAGAAGTCTCTTGTACCGTAACATTGTGTGAAGCTTTCATTAGTCTGGTTATTCATTTTCCTCCTTCCTTGGTACCTCATTATTACTATTGTTATTTTAGAGACAAGGTCTTGCTGTGTTGCCTAAGCTGGCCTTGAATGCCTGGGCTGTGTAGACCCTCCTGCCTCAGCTTTCCAAGGAGCTGGGAGCACAAGTAGACCCTGCAGGCATTTCTTTCCCTGGTATCTAGCTCTGATTGAAGAGCTCTCCTAGACGGAATATAAGCAATCTGTATGTTGGGAAAATAGTGCAGTTTTGTCAGAGCTGTTCATTGTAAAACATCCAGATTGTTCCAAAAGAGAACCAAAACCTATTTTCCATTTGATGAGGATATTTTATGTCTTATTACTATCTCTGACTAGTCTCTCATGGTGCAATTATTAAAGGCATGTGCACTTTGCAACTGTAGTCTTGGGGCTGCTTTGATTTATGGGAATCCACATTCTGCTCCTACTTAGCTTGACTGTGGTCTTGAACCAGGCTGTCCTGGGTGTGGGCACGTTGCTAGCCAGCGTGAGCCTCAGTCAGCAGACCATGTGTCGTTGGCAGTACGCACCAGATGCTGCTTCCTTCCTGATGTTTTAGACATTTCAAATGCTGGTTAGCACAGGGGATGGTAACGCTTACTGGGTTGTCGGCCTTGGAGACAGAAGAGGCGCTCTTCTCTGCCTAGTGGGTAGGTGTTGTGCTTTGTGTGTAGTTGTCCCCTAAAGCCTCATGTAGTCTTTGGGGCACAGTTCTAGAGTTTGTGATTCTTTTTCCTCCTGTTTTCAGTGCCACCACACCCAGACTTGGGGTGGGGCCAGCATGGGTGCTGGGGAGCAACTAAGTAGGTGCTTAGTCCCTTAGTCCTCTGAGCTATCTCACTGGTCCTTAGAATTTGTGGTTAATTCATACTCCAAGGCTGGGATTAAGGGTCTGAGCCTGGGGAAGATAGACTGAAGGCCTAGAAGGAGGAGAGAGGCTTGCCTTCGCCACTGCTACCACAGTTCTCCCTCCCTTTTGCCTTTGCTCTTTGCTGTGTTTTGTTGCTGTGAACTGCTGCCCTTTGCCATGTGGCACTCTGCCTTGAAGCCAGCCAGGTGTAGACTGAAACCTCCACTAATAAACCTTTCCTTCCTTAATTTTGGATGTTGGGTATTTTGTCCCAGCAATGAGAGAAAAGTAACTGAAACAGTAGAATTTCTCTGTCTGCTCTTAGTAAGTCTTCCTTGGTCTTGAATATTTTGTTTGGAAATAGAATAGATTTTAATTAACCAAAGTAAGGAGTCAGGGATACTTTATTTCATTCAATGAAATTTATTTTCTTACCCTCATGTATGTCATCAGTTTCCTACCAGATGCTGTAGCTTGGTAGTGACTCTTCTGTCCCCTCTTTTTCTAAGGCTTGTTGGTTATAGGTGAGGATCACGCTAAACCTCAAAGAATTGTGGCCTTCCTCATCACAGTTGAATCACCCACACATGACTGGGTCACACTAGCAGGGTACGTCCCCGGAAGTCCAGTCACTCACCAACATCGGTCAGCTTTGCCAGCTGAGGCAGTGCTCAACTTTTTCCCTGTATTTCTGTGTTGAATCCAGATAGTCCTTTTTCCTTGTGGTAGGCAAGGGTGACACTTTTATGCCAGTTACTGAGTTTTAAAAATCAGGCATGTGTATGTGTATTTAAATAACAGACACCTTTTAATGAAAGAAAAAGCACTCAGTTCTAGAGTACGCGTATCTCTCCCTCAGTTTTCCTGCCGTACTGAGCACGTGTGCATATGCTGTACACGTTAGCCAGCTGCAGGGAGTGACACAGGCTACAAGCCAGCCGAGTGCCAGCCCATTGCTGTGGGCACTGCCTAACTGCCACGACATGAATAGCCACGCTCACCACGGCTTCTCACCTGGTTTTGCTTAGCAGTGTAACTTTTTACCCAGTAGAAATCACAGGACTTTTTTTTTCTACCCCCCCTACTTAAGTTTTTGTTCCGTTACTTTTAAAATTAGCCAGTAATATCTCAATATTACCAGGTACATTCAAAGTAGAATTTTAGAAGTAGAAGGCGTGTTCACAGACATACAGCATTGCGCAAGTGAACACACTGCGGCCAAGGAAATGAGGGTACGTGTGGAAAGTCACATTTATGACAGCACTGGAACAGGATTTAAACTCTCTTCCTTATATATCCTGCAGTTCCAGAGTGTCATCAGCAGTAACCCTGTAGTGTAACCACTGGTTGTGAATCTGCCACACCATCCTAGCCCTGCAGCCTCTCCCAGAGAGGCACTGCAAGCACAGTTCCAAGTGTGGTCACCAAAGTCACACCGCCTGGGTTAGCATTTCCCTCTCAAGCAGGTGTACAGTACTTCTTCCTGTTTCCAAGAAATGGAAAGAGCACTCAGTGCTTGAATGGCAATGAAAAGAAATTAAGTAGAGTTCTTGGAGGATCTCAGATACTTTTATTCCAGCCTATCCAACCAACTAGGCCTCACTGAAGGTTAGCAGAATATATATGCTACTCTGTGGGTCATCCCAACGTGTTCACAAGTGTTTGGAGATATTTTGGTTAACTCACTCCAGTCTATTACGAGAGTATTTGAGAGTTTGTGGCTTAGCTGCTTAGAACTGGGTGCTGGGACACAGTCAGGTGGATTGAAATTGTGACTAAGCTCTTTGGCTTATTCACTTGGTGATCACATTTGCAGAATACTTTTGCTGACAAGACAGAGGAACAAAGGATTAGCAGTAGGCTCCTTACACACCCAAGGAATAACTACTTTCTATTAAGCATGAGCTATTATTTTATTCCTCCATGCCATAGTATGAATTAGTGTGTGGAATTGCAGTATGTGGGAGGAGAGAAAAGTTTTTATGGAGTGATGGCACTGTATTGTCTGTCGCTGTGAATGATGTGGGTGAGATAACCACAAAGTATTGCTAAGTAACTACCATGTCTGTCAGTCCATTGCCACTGGCTGTGTGGGAGGCAGGGAAACTACAGTGTGGGGCTGCTCTGTGTCATCAGTGTGTCACGGGAGAGCCAGTGCCAAGCTCACAGCTTGGCACCGTGTGATGAATAAGGCACTTGGAGGATGAGCCTGTCCACATCGGAGTTCCAAGTCGAGTTGCCATGTGGCGGGTGATGCCAGTGGTCAGGGGTGTGTTTCAGAGCTCCTGGAGCTGCGAGCCCTCTGAAGAAGCTTGTATTTCCCTGGGTGAGTAAACCTGGTTCCTGCTTACACTAGCAGAAGTGTTTCTCCTTATACAGGGCCTCCTCTGGGGCTGGTCAGGGCCACTCCCTCCCCCTGGCTTTGCTGTAGCTGAGACTCCACCTATACAGGACCAAGGAGTTGTGTGAAGAAAACCAGGAAGAGCCAATAGGAGATCTTTTGGTGTGAATGAAGCCAAGGACATCCACCTCTTGGCAGTGGATCTTTTAAGAAGAAAATTTTGACTGATTATTCTTGGTGGTTTTCCTCTTTCATGGCTAAGAAAATGTTCTCCTTTAAAAATAAAGGAGCATTCAGTTAGATGTGTATCTAAAATGAGAAGAATGTATTTGAACTAGGAGTGTCTTTTCTGCCCAAGGTCTGATGAATTAAGATTGCCAGAAACTGGGAAGCTAACTAAAATCAAGAACATCAGGGCATTTGGAAATGATCTGCTTATTAGTCAGTCAGGACCCCTGGAAGCATGTGCTGTTCTGGTTAAGAGGAGAAACAGCAGCCTGGCTGTTTGGCAGAGCTGAGTGTAGGAAGTGGCATTTTGAAATTGGTTCCCTTTTCAAAGCCTCTCCCTTTGGCTTATTGCAATTAGCTTTTAATTGTCTGCTGTGCCATTGATATGGCAAGCTTATTTCCTCAGGTTTTTCATTTGTAGCCTATTCAGAGAAGAAGAGCGCTGAGAACCAAGGCCTTGTTATAGAATCTTCTGGAGGTGCGGTGAACAGATGGAGGCTGTCAGTCAGTGCAGAGGCTCACTTCTGTTTTCCAGAACATTATTATTACAAAACTCAACCTTGGCTTGTATATACTTCAAATTGTTCCCCCAACTCCATTTGTGTGCTTTTAAAGAGGACAGGATACATTTATTGAATAATTATATTTAGATTTATTAACCACAAAACTATGTTTGCCAAACAGAAAAAGGGAGGATCAAACTATTTTTGAGAAAAAGTGTCTTCTTTATTTGCCAAGAGTGGAAACGCAATGCTAGCCTTTAGGTAATTTTTTGTACTTAAATGTTTCTTGGTCATATCACTGGCTTAACTTTCCATGAAGTCAAAACTAACACTTGGATCATGTTGTCAGATTGTTATTTTAGAAATTAGAAGCCCAGTGGGAGGCTCTCAGGTGAGTTCAGCTATAAGCTGTGTCACTTGGCATCATATGATTTCACTGTATTTTTAGCTGGTTAAGCTATGTGATTTACTTGATAAATGAGGTAAATTAAGACCATTCGCAATTATGCTCTTTGCTAGAGAGCAATGTCTGTAGTGACAGGCTTCTGTTGTTTAACTCCCAGCCTGACCAGCCCCCCCCCCAGGAGCTGTCTGCCCAGTCTACACACAACATGATGTCTCCAAGATAAAACTAGTTGATCTGATCAAGGTTAATGGAAACACAATCTTGTTCTTCAACACACAGATATTTACTTGAAAACATTGGACTAGAAGAGTTTTTAGCGTTTCGTTTCTCATTTCATTTATTCTATAAATTTATGAACTTTTGTCAGTGAGGAACAGAGCAGCAAGAACTGAATGGTTTGACCTAAACCCGCCCCCGCTCCTACTTACCTATGAGAATGACACCATGAGAGTGGAGAGGAAGCATAATCACTTTTAGAGCATATCCCAGTTTTCATTGAACTTAGTCCCTCTGGAGGACCTTGTCTGTAGACCAGTGTTTATTTTACCTGGGTAACATCTTAGATGACATTTACTTGGAAGCATATGTGTTGCTTATAAAGAAGAAATGCTGCAGTACTGGTGCATGTCATGACTTGTTTGGTACCAAGCAGTGAAGTGTCAGTGAGGATTGGGCCCCTGGACTAAGGAGTGAGCGAGCGTGGTCTTGGTCAGTTTAGGAGCATCTCAAATTTGGGGCCTTTTGCTTTCTGTGTCTTGATTTTTGCCTGTGGTATGCTGTCCATCAGATTCTTAAGAGTATACATGTTATCTGTGTTACTTATTCAATTTTTTATAAAAATGTATTTGGTACAGGATCTCACTATACATCTCAGACTCCTAGTGATCCTCCCAGCCTCCCCAGTGCTGGGATAACAGGTGTGTGCCACCGTGCTAGGTCTTGGTGGCTGGCGCAGCATGTGGTGCTGAGGATCGAACCCCAGTCCTTGTGCTTGCTTAAGCAGGCACTTAGTCTGCTGAGCTATCCCGCCAGCCCCAATTTCTGGTTTTGAGTATAGCTCTTCACTTCTGGCCCACAGACCTCTGTCCTAGTTCCTCTGTGTCCCTCTGGATGTTCTGGACGTACTGACACAGGCCTTACCATCAGGTCACTCCAGGAACAAAGACTGAGCCACATACGCGTATCTTATCTACGTATGTTAAGACAGCAAACAGGTTTTCTTTACAGAAGTAAAATATGTAATAATGGAACATGATTAGTAAAGAAAATAAATTTATTAGCTCATTAAGAAATTAAAATTGTTAAAAAAAAAAAAAAAGAGAGACAGAAAAGGGCCTGGGAGATGGCTCAGTGGAATAAGTGCT
This sequence comes from Octodon degus, assembly GCF_000260255.1. NCBI lineage: Eukaryota > Metazoa > Chordata > Mammalia > Rodentia > Octodontidae > Octodon > Octodon degus. Next base: position 5,209,879 of record NW_004524612.1, on the reverse strand, counting down.
TCCTTGGCAAGTGCAAGTGCAAGGGCTTGAGTTCAATCCCCGGTTCCACCAAAAAAAAAAAAAAAAAAAAAAGAGAGAGAGAAATTAGTATTGTTACCATTGTTGGATTTGCATTTCCATCCTTGGGGGGTGTGTGTGTGTATGTGTGTGTGTGTGTGTGTGTGTGTGTGTGTGTGTATATACACACATGTATGCAGGTAGGTAGAATCTCTGTAAGTTAATTAATGTCTTCCGGTGTTCTGTGGTATGAGGGTGTCATTTATTTAAAATGAATGCCTCCCCAGGTATGGTTGAGACACCACTTATGGTATGAGATAAATGTGGGGAATATATGAATGCGTTTTAATAGGTGCATCTTTATTATAAGGTATATTATGGAGCTACAAACATGATTTCATAGTTACAATTATTATAGGAGATCTGTAAGTGTCTTGAGTCCCCAGTACTGCTTTAGCTTTTCCCTTGTTAGATGATTTTAGTAAGTCTTCAGTATCTAGTGTACAGCAATCTGGTCAGTTCCACTTTCAAAATGTATTGATGATAATTCAAAACAATTGTCATTCCACATGCCTCTGTGATTCGGATCTCATGGTTCGTTGCAGTGTCTCTTTTGCCGGGTTCTGTTGCAGCACTTTCTCAGTGTGCTCGCTTCCTACCGCACCCAGAGTAAAGCTAGAGCTTGCAAGTCCTGGCAGGATCTGCTGCACCACCTCCCCCATGACTGTGCCCTATCTCTTCTCACTCACCTGCTCTCTCTGGTGTAGTTGCGTGGATGCCTTTGCTCATTGTTGAGCACACTAGGCTTTCCTCCACCCTGCTCTGTGACCCTGGCTTTGGTTTTTTCCTCTAATGTTCATTCCCCTGGTGGCCCCTTGGTGTGCACCCAGGTCATCTGTCTTAGAGGGGGTTTCTGGTGCTTGAACTCAGCAATACTCTGCCTCTCAGTGACATTCCTGGTCCTTTTTTTTTTTTTTTTTTTTCATATTTCTATTTTATTTTTAAATTCTGAGACAAGGTCTCAGTTGTAGACAGGGATTATTTGGTTTTGTTTTGTTTTTAGAGACAAGATCTTGCTCTGTCCTCTAGGTTGGCCTTGAACTCACTATGTAGTACAGGCTGGCCTTGAACTCATGGGGATTCTCCTTCCTCAGCTGTCTGAGTACTGAGATTACAGCTGTGTGCTACCATGAGTGACCCAAAGCTTTTATTTTATTTTATTTTTTAAAATATATTTAGTACAGGGTCTGCAGGATCTCATGACATAGATCAGATTTGTAGTGATCCTCTTGTTTTCAGCTTCCCAAGTACTGTGATTATAGGGCATGTGCCACCACGCCCAGACCCAGTCTCAATCACTGTCTCAGTGTGCCCCAGGGCATGGCCAGCATGGCAAACCAGGGATTGAACCCTGGTCCCTGTGCCTGTCTAAACAGGCAATTTTGTCCTCTGAGCTGTTTGGCCAGCCCAAAGCATATTTTCATTTTTTTTTTATTTTAGTGCAGGGTGTAAAGGGTCTACAGGGTCTCGTTATGTAGATTGGACTCAAACGACTGTGTTCAGCCTCCCCAGAGCTGGGATTACAGCCATGTGCCACCATGCCCAGTCTCAGTAGCCTTCTCAGTGTGCCCGGGAAGTGGGGCTGGGGCATTGCAACTTGGGGATCAGGATCCAACTGCATCTGCCTAGGCAGGCTCTTTAATTCCAAAGCATAATTTGAAAGGTTTCTTTCCAGTGAACATTTTGCCGGCCACCTTCTCTAAAAGGATGAGTTTAACCCCAGGCTTTATGCGCTCTTTGCCTGTTTATTCCCCTCACCTGCTCACTAACATGTTACGTGTTCACTCATCGTTCTCTTGCATGAATGCAAGTATTCTTGTCTGTTTTGCTTACTGTTGAATCTCCAACGCTTAGAGCAGTTCCTGGCACAGATGGAGTACTCAGTAAATTCCCACCACAGGAGGAGGATAAAAAAGAAAGGAGCTGACCTAATGATGTCAGGTAAATTAGTTCATGGAACAGAGTATATACGGAAGTCACGAAGGTGGTGCATGACATTTGAGGTATGTTGATAAGTAATATTTAACTTCTTAGTTAATAATATTGCAGTAAATGCCTTAAGAATTTTTTGTGTAGTATGTTTATTATTATTATTTTTTTATGAGCAGAGTATATTTGTTGAGGGAAAGAAAGCTCCTGTCTGAGAGAGGGACAGAAGGGGGCCCCGAGCAGGTGGTCTCCCTGTTTATTGTTTTTTTTTAAATAAGTTCTGAGGCCAGGGAGATGGCTAAGTAGAATAAGCATTTCCCTGGCAAGCACAAGGACCTGAGTTCAATCCCCAGTTCTACCAAAAAAAGAAAAAAAAAAGGTTCTTAGCAATGACTGCTGTTAGTTTTGGGGACATGCACATCTTTTAGAGCGCTGAAAGCTAGAACACTTGCGTTCCTTTGCGTTTCTGCCTCCCGTGTGACTGACTCTATGTCTTCCTACTCTCTGTGCATTCCTTCAGGGTGTTTTTGTCCTTGCCACGTTAACTGCAAGAGCTGTCTATCTGCCTTCACTTGCAGTTCTGTGAGCATTTGCTTCCCCAGTGTGTCTACTTCTTTTCTGTCATTTCTGGTTGCTCATTCACATCTGTTTTTGTCCAGGCTTTGGTTGCAGTGGACTAAAGATGTACCTGAGTTAGTTTCCTTGGAAGGCTTTCCCCGGCACCTGGTTTATATCCAAGGGCAGAGTACAAAGGGCGGTCACACCCCTCGCAGGTAGAAGAGGGGGGCCAGTCTGCTGTTTGCTGCTGTCTATGCCTCCCACCCCGTTTCTTTGCACACTACATTTCTCCTTTCTCTCAAGACCCCTTTGCTCCCCATGACTCTTTATTCCATCTGGCATTGCTCTGCCTTGCCATTTCACTTGGTTCCTACTTTACATGATCATGTAGTATAGGTCCCCAACATAGTATGAGTGCCATGGATACTGTGTCATAGTTATCTAGGAGTGAGCACTATGTTCCTTAGACTGCCTGTCACTCCTGAGATCAGGATAGAGGGTTGATGCACCTGGTGCTGTTTCTTTCACAAGATGTTGCAGAAGCAGTTTCTCTAACCAAGACATGGTCATAGAATATCCAGGACAGTGTCTTGCCCACTTATTGGTCTGGTGCGTTCCTCTTCCTTTTATTGATACCTTGAAGCCCTTTGCAGAGGGCAGTATTGTCTTTTGTAGCTTAGTGGACTAAAGCACCTACTTAGGCAGATGCAGAGGCTGAGGTTTGATCCCCAGTGTGCTGTGCCAGCCCTGACACCCTCCACCCCCAGGGGGGTGAGCTGGTGATTGAGACTGGGCGTGGTGGCACATGCCTGTAATCCCAGCATTTAGGAGGCTGAAAGCAGGAGGATCACTGTGAGTCCGATCTATGTAGTGAGAACCTGTAGACCCTGTACCAAATATATAAAAATAAAATTAGGCTTGCTTGGCATTGTTATTGTACAACTAAATTTGTTGACCAAATAATGAATTAGGTAGAATAGGATTAGAAATTCATTTTATTTTTTTTTCAAAATTTTATTGATAAACAGCAATGAGACAGTTTCAAATCAAATCGGAAGTACAGTTTCAACAAATAATACACTGCATATATTCTTCTAGAAATTCATTCTATACAAGGGAGTTATATGTTTAACTTTTTCTACTAGTTCTTTATTTGTTTTGGTTTTCCTTGAATTGTTTTACATTTTAGAGGGATTTTGGAAAAATGAAATATTTCTCTCCAGAGGAGGAAAACTCATAGACTATGTGTAATTCTAAGTGGAATTCATTAGATTGGCTTACATGATCAAATGCTGGGTTGTCATCCAGTGCCCATCTGCAAGCTGGTGATGGAGGAAATTGGTAGCTGCTCAGTCCAAGAAGCTGGGAGCTGCAGGACAAGCGGGACCTGTAATGTGGGTTGGTGAGAGGCTGAAGTCTGAAACCACAGAAGCCTTCATTCACACTGAAGGCTGCAGAATCTGAGCTCTCATGTCCGCGGGGCACAGCAGTAGCAAAGTGCAAACACACAGCACCCTCGCCAAAGAAGGGTCGAGCGTGCATGGGTGGGCTTTGCCCTTCCCCAGCCCTTTCGTTCCATCTGGGTCCCAGCCTGTGGGATGGAGCCACCCACATGCAGGGTGTGTCGTCCTTAGTCAGCAGAGCTGCACGCCAGTCTTCTCTGGAAATAGTCACAGTCCAACTCGCAAGAATGCGCTACCCGTTTTCTAGGTGTCCCTTAATCCAGAAAGTTAACAACCCAGATCAATCATTACAGTGTTCATTTGGTTCTGATCTACTCTCAACAAAACTGTAGAACTCTCTTTTGTAGTTTTATAGTGTTCTTGTTTATTTCTAGCTGTGCAATAAATTTTATTCTCAGAGGAATGTTGTTTAATTATGTTTTTTAACTGGTACTTCATGAATTTTTAAAGCTGTTGGTCTTCTGTTTATGTTTTATAACTGACCATCTTACTAGTTCTGACTTTGATTTGCTTAATATTTTTAAGCTTTATGTGTGAACAGTTAGAACATTTGCAAGTAATTCCTTTCTTTCTATTGTGCACTGTCTCATTTTATTTTCTTAATTTGTTAAGCTGGATGTTTTAGAATGAGGAAAATAATAATCATAATGTAGCACGCATTGTGTACTGTTGTATTTTGTCAGTGATAATTATCTTATTGACTAATGAAAATGCTTTAGTGACTTCTACAACAAATATAGGTAAAATAAACTACTAGAAAACTCATCTTGAGCCAGATGATTTTTCCCATGCCAGAGCAGAACCTGGACATTGTGCTTGTCAGTTACTCTTTTTGGTCAAAGCATCCTCTCTAGAAAGTCCCTGTTATTCTTCCCATTAACATATCATGCCTACTAGTATATCGTGCTATGGATTTACTTCTCCGATTGCTCTCTGATAGCGGAAACCGGCGTGTTGCCATGGTAAGTGCAGAGATGCAATGGAAAGCGCTTTGGCGGTGATAGCAGCGGGAGCCTTCAGATGGGGTAGGGGCTCGCCTGCAGCTTCATCCTTTGCCGCTCTGTGGCCTGTGCCTGTCCTCACCCCTGTCTCATTAGCACCGATCAGAGAGAACTTCTCTCCCTCTTTAGAGTGCCTTGTTCTCTTGCCTGGGACTTTTCCTGCCTGCCCTTCATTCCTACCGTGCTGGTCTTAGAGTCAGCTGCAGTGCCGCTTTCTCTGGGAACATTGTCCTACTGGATGCTGCTAGTGAACCCTGGGTTTTGTTTAAAGTAACACGAGTATAATTGCTTTTTAAAATTGCCACACACAGTACTCAGCTGTAATCTCAAACTGCAGTGCTGGAGAGCATAACTTCCTTGCTGACTATTGTTTTTGACATATGCAAGCCAAACGCTTCCCAAGGTAATGGTTAAGAAGAGGTGGTAGGTATTACTTGACTCCTCATCAGTGAACTAAAAAAATGTGGGGAGCTACCTGGATTAGCAGAAGCTCAGTGAGAAATTGATGAATTGAAAAGGGATAGAGACAATGTAGGTCTGATGGAAGTGTTGCCATTTTGCTTGGATCTGAGCCTAGGTGGAACTGAAGGAGAGGCCTTCTGCTTGCTGAGGTTGAACACAGAGTTTCTAATGAATTAAAAAGCAGTTTAATATATAAGTGAACTCTGTACAACTTTAGATGTGAAGAAAATATAACCCTATAGCTTATGTTTTATATTTTAATTTCTTCACTCTTCATGGGTGTAGTAATGTAGCCACTGAGCTTTTTATAGCATATGAACTGGCATGTGGGCTCATAAAGGCCAATGCCACCTGTAATAAAGAGCTGGAGGCAGGAAGAGTATGTAAGAACTTAGGACTTGGTATTGTTTTATTGGCAAAGGAAGAAAGGTCTTATTAGTCTGGGCAGGATGAGCTTTCAAAATTATTTCCAGGGGTTGGGGAGGTGGCTCAGTGGTCTGAGTGCCAGGATCTGAGTTCAGTTCCCAGTACCACATGCTGTGCTGGCCTCGGAACCCCAGGGGTGAGCCTTTGCTGCCCAGAAATAAGGTGTGGTGACACATGCTTGTAATCCCAGCACTGGGGAGGCTGAGACAGGAGGATCACTCAATATGAGTTTGAACTATGTAGTGAGACCCTGTACCAAAATAAATTTAAAATGAAGGAATTCATAAAATTATTAACAGAAAAATTATATAGCTTAAGTTTATTTTCTCATAGTTGTGTTTCATACTATCACATTAAATCTTATAAATTATGAACTGTGAACATAGAATTGCATATGATTGGAAGACTAAATCCATTTATGGGGGCTGGGGAGATGGCTCAGTAGAATAAGTGCTTGCCTGGCAAGCGCAAGGGCCTGAGTTCAATCCCCGGTTCCACCACAAAAACAAAACAAAACATCCATTTTTGGTGTATTTTCTGTATCCTTTATTCATCCTCGTGCTTTCACATGGAAGCCTGCTGTTGTACAAGTGTTACTAAGAATTGGACTTGGACAACTGAAAATAGGTACAGGGTGGGTACCCACATGGCCTCCGGCAAGGGAGCCATGGCCCGGGAGGACAGCTACACCTTCTGGAGAGTAAATGAGGTGGAATTAGACTGGAATCTGTCTTGTCCTTTCCCCACCATGTAGTTCTTTGGTTCACTTCTTTCTTTTAAAAAGTTCCCTCAAAAACTGACAAATGAAATTGATCGAAGTCATGTATAATAGCAAAAGTATATTTTGATATGTTAAATTTCTACTCTGGTCTCTATGGCAGAGGGCAATTTTGGTTACTCTTCTGGTTACTTTATACATCTGTTCTGTATCCTGGTAGGTAGCTAAGAGAGAGGCCCAGGAGCTTTGGTTTATAAAACTTCCTGAAAGATAAGATTCACCCATAGTGGATCTGTTTTAGGTAATAGTACATTAAGACTTCAAAATGGGAAGAACAGACAGAACATGACCACATTTTAACAATAAGTAGCACCTTTTCAGCCCAAACGCTGCAAGGCCTGTGGAGGTGAGGCAGTGGCTTCCAGAGATCAGAGCTCACTCATGTAATAGAAACATTTGTAAGATTTTGTGTCTCCAGAGCCTTCTGGGAGAAAGTAGTTGCACATATTTTTCACATTAGTTTCTGCAAATGGTAGCTTTTAAAAATTTTCTTTATATATTGATATTTAAAATTTCTCTTGAACTTTAGACCAAATTTTAACTCATAAAATAGTGTTTTATTTCAGGACAAAATAAAAAATCTATAAGAGGTATAGCAACAGTGCAATTATATTGTTAAGTCAGGTTATTCAGGTTGTCTCAGTTCCTTTTTCTTTGCTGAGGGACAATACCCAACACTCACAAGTTAAAAGAGGAAGGTTGTATTTAATAGCTCACAGTTGATAGAGGTTTGCTTTCATAATTGGCTGGCTCCAGGGCAGGGTGGCTTGGTAGAGGGACGTCACTGAAGATGGTTCTTGGTGACATAGCAAAGGCAGCAAGGGACCTCATCGGCATCTATCTGCCCCGTTTATCTTATCCAGATTACTTAGGGCAGATAGCACCCTTAATCCTGGTGCTCTAGAGCCTAGCGCCGCTCCAAGCATTAATTCTAGCATCACACACTCTAGACCCAGTTACCTCTGAAAAAGCCACACTTGTGATTGCATGAGGCTTGGGGACAGGGCACGTTTAGGCCCAAGCAGTTAACACAAGTCTTCATGTGTACCTTATAGTCATTTGAGTTCAACCTTGAAGAATGAGAAGATGTCTGTATACTAAAAAAGAGAAAGGACACTTGAAGCAAAGGACTGCCTGCTGCACCAGGAGAAGGGTAGTGCAAATGAAGCTTGAGACTTGGCCAGTCAGCTGGGGCAAATCTAAGGAGACCATGCTAGGAATGGTGCAGTATGCACCGTACTCGAGAATCTGACCTTTCTTCTGTAGGAAGAATAGTATCTATTCTAGCTGTAGCAGGATCTGAAAGCACAGGGTCAGATTAGAGTGAAGTGTAAGGTCCATTGGTTGTTGAATGTATCTAGAAATTCTTGGCTTTATGTAATCTTAGAAACTTTATTGCTTCTGTAGTTTTTAACAAATTAAATTTTTTCTTTAATAGTACATATATATGTATATATATAAAATAAAGAACATAAGATAATAGGATATTATATTATTTGATGGACCGATGTGACCACATTTAAGCTTTGATACCAGAAGAAAGATAGCATATTCACAATATTCTTAAAGAATTCTCTTGACAAACATATTTCTCAAGGCAAAGTATCAAATATTCAAAATAAAAAGGCCCAGCAGATCCCTTTAGTATAGAAAAATGGTTACAGAATTTGTGCAACGTGGAGCATTTTGGGCATTTCTCTTTTCTAATACTGCAAAGTCTTCAGTGGCAGAACCAGCAACTCTACCACTACAGTAAGATTATTTTTATTTATGATACTTAACAAATACTTTATGATTTTCTTTTAACTGTCATAGTTGTGCAAACTTTTGGGGCACACCTTTTTTATAAAAAGGAAGCTTTTGGACTGCTTTCTACAGCTGGATTCTGAAGAAGGGAAAGAAATGGGCGTGATGATGACATTTCTTCTGGCAAGTCTGTGAAAAGGAAATAACCACAAATGGAGGACTCTGGGGATTTGGCTTATAATCCTGCTGCATGTAACTTTTAATTATGCAGCAATAACCTGCTGAGTTGCTGAGTCTTTTATTGTAAGATAAGTACATAAATGAATTTGAGACTCAAGCGATTTAATTATGTGAAACATTAGTTTTGATTTTTTATTTGAAAAATCAAACACATTATTTACCTCCTTCATAAAATAGGCTGTTTTATTTATTTTGATTAATGGGTGGCAAAAGATGCTATTTGATTCATCCAGTATTCCAGGTCAGAAACTTTGGCATGTACCTCAATTTCTCTGTCCTTCAGGTTACCATTTGAAATTGCTCACAAGATTAATCAGATTGACTTCTTTACTCACAGGCCTGTTCTGTTGACTTTATTCATTACCTTATGTGAAGTCCTTTTCATCTGTTACCCACTCTTTGATCTGTTAAGCTGACCTTTAGTTTTAACCTCTGAACACTTCCAAAGTGCTTACTTGCTAAACACTGTTTTAAATACATAGTAAATTCCAACTCATTGAATCCGGATACTTTCCATAATGCCGTCTGTAGTTGTTGGAGCTGATCATTTTCTTACCCACTTACAGTCTTCCCCCGCCTCCCTTCTGTAAGCATTCTGCACCATCTTTTTCAGCACTTCTGGCTCTTAACGATGCTTCGTAAGTCTTATGGTTGCAGATGTATACCTCTGCAGCTTGGATGCGCTATTTCCTATGCTGGGAGGATCTTTCTTTCATGTCTGTCCACTTGCTATTATAGCTATCATGGTGTAACCTTCTCAGTCGAAGCACCTTGTCACTCCGTTATTTCTGTCTGTCTTGGCCTTTGTGCAATTTGTCTTCACTCTCTAGACTATTAGAAGCTGTATTTTGCTCCTTAGTCTTACTATGTCTAGCATAAGGTGTAGATGGTCAGTGACTAGTGAACCTGGGCAACATTATAGATGGTTAGGCTGTCTTCCTCTTAAGCCTTTGGTCTGAACTCTGATGGCAATGTTGTACCATGTCAAAACCATGATGTTATTCATATCATGTTGGTATGAGCTAATGTTCATTATAATATAGTACTTGAAGCACACTACCTCTGGCTATAGAAAATTTTATCTTGTAAATACAGTGTTGAAGTTGACCCTGAGTGTGTATGGCTACAATTTGATTTTTTTTTTAATTTTATGTATTTAGTACAGGGTTTACAGGATCTCACTATGTAGATTGGTGAGTAGTGATTCTCCTATTTTCAGCCTCCCAAGTGCTAGGATTACAGGCACATGCCAACATGCCTAGTGTCAGTTGCTGTCTCAGCACACCCTGTGGGTGAGGCTGACATGGCATGCAGGGGGTTGAACCCCGGCCACAGTGCTGTGGGTAAGCACACAATTTAGTCCACTGAGCTGTTTGGATGTCCCTACAATTTGATTTTTAAAAATAATAATAAAAAAGAAAAACTTCAAAAACTTTCCAAAGGACCTTTGGCAAATTTAGTGAGGCTGATATACATTCTTCAAATGTCAAGGAATGCAAGAGATTTTACTAGAATGAATTATATGTGATATGATTCCTTGTCTTTGTAGCAATGTCTCTATATTGTCCTAAGGGAAGGTTACAAAGATTATTAGAAGGAGCACAGGTGCATCACAGGGAACATGAAGTCGTAAGACATTATAATGTTTGATGAACTGTGTAGGAATTTGGACTTTGGAATTTAGAAGAGAAATTAATCTGTAATCTGCTGTTATAAATTTATGTGAATGCAAGAATGCATAAATTCATGTGAACAGCATAGTGTATTTGTAACAGGGTTCTTCAGTGAAGCAACCTGTAGGTGATACTGCGTAATCTGCCTATGTAGAATGAAATTTATTATAAATGGTTCACACAGTTGTGGAGATCAAGAAGTTTCATGGTCTGTTTTGTGCTTAGATGAAGACCCAGGGAAACTGGGGCCCTACTTTGAAGGCCTTAAGGTAGAGCCAGTAGTATTGTGGACTCCATTAGAGTCTAAAGGTCTGAGAGAACAGGAAATCTAAGGGCAGAAGAAGATGGACATCCCAGTTAAATTTCAGTTTATCCTTCTCCTCCCTTTATATTCTGTTTAGTCCCTCAAAGGGTGGGAATATGTCTACTCACATTCAGGGGGAGGTTCACATGCTTTACTCACTTCACACATCAAATGCTATTCTTTTGTTGAAATAGCTTCTTAGTTATACTCAGAAGTAGTGTTTAACCAGATTTCCTAGGCAGGATGAAACAAAATTAACCATCAAAGTTAATGTCTGACCAAGTTATATCTAAGATGCCTTCCCAAAGTCTTACATATTGGGAAGGTGACTGGATTGGGGTGACATATTTATGAGTGGATTCATCCACAGATGAGCTTAGTAGATAAATGTGTTTTAAGGAACTGTGTTCTGTTAGAAGTAGATCACAGTGGCCATAACATGGATGGTTGTGTACTTGTCCCCAGTTCCTCCCTTCTCTTTGCTCCTGGCTGCTGTGGATTGAGCATCTTTCCTCTGCCTTGCCGTCTCGGCCTTGGACCCAGCAGACTATGGGTTGAAATCATGAACAATAAACCTCTGTTCTTTTAAGCTGTGGGCATTGTGCATTTTATCCCAGCAACGGAACAGTGACTAATGTGTATTTTGGTACCAGGAGTAGGGTTGTTGCTGTGACTACATCTGACCATGTGATTAAGAAGCCTTTGGAATTGGTCGATGGGAAGAGTTTGAAAATGTTTGAGGATGTGAGCTAGAAAAGCCATAGAATTCTGTAAGAAGAGTTTGCTGAGTGATTCTGTTTAGAGCTGTGATGACCAGAACAGAAAGTGGACATAAAGTCATGCTTCAGGAGGTTTCAGAAGGGAATGAAGACTGCAGTAGAGGCTCTGCATGTTCTATTCTGCAAAATCTGTACGTTTTGCCCATGTCCTAAGACTTCATATGCCTTAAAGATCATAGACTAGTTAATCTAGTGGAGAAAATTTCAAGGCATCCCAATGTTCATTCTGTGATATGGACACTGCTACTGCCTTTAGTCAGATTTATAATGGAATGAGGAGCAAGTATGAGAGCAGAAATTGTGAACAGTTTGCGATTTCAGCAGAAAGTGAGTATCTGAAAATTTGGATTCTTGAAGAACATGACTGCTGAGGAAAGATTAGCCTTGACAAGGGTTTTTCTTATAATAATAGGAAATATGAGTTGGAAGCATGTGAAGGATCAGCAAGACTATACTCTTTGCTAGCTCAAGAGTACAAACCTGTAAAGTTTTCATTTGAGAAGAAAGCCATTGGGTCCCTTGCTAAAGAAGGTCTACTTAGGAAAGCAGTTCCCCAGGATTCATTTCACCATGCTCAGCCACCCCCGTATTTAGATGATGCTGCAGACATGGTCCAAGGGGGCCCTACTGCTGCTTTAGCGAGCATCACACTTTGGCATCATCCACATGGTGCTTATTCTACATATACCCAGAATGTAAGGCTTAAAGAATTATGAAGCTCCTGCCAAGATTTCAGAGGAAGCCCAGGCAATATGCCTATGAGAGGGTAGTATGTGGAACTGTGTGAAGCTGAAGGTACAGTGCAGAGCCCAGGAAATTGAAGACGTCAGTAACATGGGTCATCTGCTGAGGAAAGCCACAGGCAATGAATGGAGCAAGCCTAAGGCAGAGGTCTTATGGGCAGCAACTGGCAATTCTGTAGGGGCAGGCCTGCCCAAACTTTTGGGAGCTCATACCTTCTTAATTTGCCCTGAATATTGGATATGGAGCTATAGGGCTTAATGTATGCCCTTTTGCTGGGTTTTGGACTTGCTTTAGACCTATTCCTTTCTATTTCTCACTTTTAGAATACGAATATTTACTCTGTGCCATTGTATGGTGGAAATTTTAACTTTTTTTTTTTTTTTTTTTTTTTTTGGAACCAGGGATTGAACTCAGGCCCTTGCGCTTACCAAGCAAGTGCTTTAATCCACTGAGCTATTTGGCTGTTTTTTTTTTTTTTTTTTTTTTTTACTTTTATAGAAACTCACAGCTAATAGTTTGCCTTGACTCTCTGGGGAGACTTTAGATTTGAACTTTTTAGTAATGCTGAAAGTGTCAAGTTTTTGGTGACCCTTAGGAATAATCTAAAGGTATTTTGCATAGTGAGATTTATGTAAGTTTTTTGGGGCAGAGGTGACATGTTATGGTGTAGATTTAAAATCCTCTCCCTAAACCTTTTCTGCATTTTGAAGGTGGTTGGATCATGGGGGTGCTGTACTTATCAATGGATTTGCCTAGCAATAAATTCAGTATCTGAATGAAGAGCTGAGTCACCCTTGGCGTGACCTGGAAGGGTGCATTCTTGTCCCTGACTCCTCCCTTCTCTGTGCTTTCTGGCTTCTGCTGCTGTTTTCTTCTGTTGCGCTGCTTTGCCTTTGAGCCTGCTGACCATGGGCTGGAGCTGAGAGCCAAAATAAAGCTCGCCTCCTTTCCCTGGCAGGCATCTGGTATTTTGTTCCAGTGATGTGCACATGACTAAGGCCACTCCTTCTGCTGTGAAGAGAAAAATGACAAAAGGCTTGAGCATCATCTTCTAAGATGGAGTAGCTGTGACTCAAGTGCTGTTTTGATTGTGCTAATCCTATGAGAGTCTATGATGAGCTAGCTGCCTAGGGATGGAACCAATCGGGTTTTCACAAATCATTTTCAGTCCACCAGAATTTTTGATCAATTAAAGCAATAATGGTTAAAATATAAGTTATAGTCTGTGACCATACCACCCTGAGACCCCCTATATCATCTCAAGTATAAATTATAGTTCCTTATCTTAAATTATCCTCATTCAAAATAATATTGATACTATCTGGGTTAGTTTTTAACAGTTAAAAGGATTTACTTTTCCTTAATGCTTACATTCTTCCATAATTATTATTTTTGACCACTTGCCAGTTTAATTATTTAAATACAGGATGACTAAATATTACATAGTTTTCATCAACCTTTATAAGATTATAACACAAAATATAAAAATGATAATTTTATCAAATTTATTTGATACGATAGTTGACTGGTGACTGCCCATGTGACAGTTGGGTTACGTAGTATATACACAGATGCTCTACCTGAGTAACATTCTGGGTAAACTGTTGAGTGGGTAAGGTGAGGATGTTTATAGGCTGTGGACATTTAACTTTTAACTGTATTAGTCTAGAAGTTCGATCATCAAACTAGTATTCTATCCTAGAACCTGTCTGTCAGTCAGACTCTTTGCTGGAGCTGGTTAGGGGTTTGCCTGCTAACATATGTTCTTAATGAACTTCTCAGGGAAATTTGAGAGACATAGTGGACACTCAGTGATACAGCTGACAAACATCAACTGGCTGTGTTGCAGTTTTCTACATTTGTTATCATTTGGAATGCTTTGCAAAATATAATTAACCTATTGGTTCTCAAAATTTAGATCTGAGGTGAGGCTGGAACCAATGTCTTCATAATAAATTTCCAAGTAATTATAATGCATGTGTAATTTCATATATGTTCCTAGTATATGACAGAATTGCAGTAAAGCAGATTATCTTGAGTATTTGCACAAAAGAATCCATGGTCGAACGGACTTGAGAGTCGCTACAAAATTAAAAATGTGTGTGTGTGTGTGTGTGTGTGTGTGTGTGTGTGTTTCTGATTTTCAGAGCATGAAGCATGAAGGGTTGTTGACACAGGTATTTTGGTGGACATGGAAAAAGAGTAACTGTCACCCCGCTTGTTCAAAGATCCTTCTCAAGGGATGGTGTTGGACCAACGTACTGGGTTGAGATGCTCAATATTAGTAATGCATTGACTAGGAATTTAGTTTGTTCTTTTAGGTATCTATTGCAGTGAGACACTGAACAAACTCGTCGTGAGTTCCCTGTTTTTATTTTAAGTGCTATCCTAAATACCATACATTTCCTTATAGCATTTACCATAGATAGTAAAGTGTGATTTATGCAATGATAGATGACCTTTGAATCTACTGAGGGGAGTTGTGTAAAGTCAATGTTTCTAGAAGGAGAAATCATCAAAATTTTAAAAAATATTTTAGGAGTAGTAAGTACTCTTGAGTAACCAGTTTTGTCTACCATCTTGATTATAACTCTTCACGGAAGATATTATCTTCATTATTTACAGGTGAGGAAAGAGTTCCATTTCAACCTTTAAACCCATGATTTTTGTTTCTTTTATGTAGACATTTTGCCTCTTTTGCTTTTTATTTGAGATATACGTTAGGCAACCCTTTGTTTACTTTGGAAAGTACTTAAAGATTGAAGATGGGTGTGATTTACTTCTAATTTACCTGTAAATACCTTTGTGTCTTTGGAAAAGTTACTTAATCTGCTTCCTACTTTTTCCCATCATTGCATTTACAAGTACTTCTGTGCCTTCCTCCCAGCCAACACAGGTAGAGGTGTGTGTGAGTACACATGTGTGAGTTCAGTATAGAGCACCATCTGTGATCATAAGAAGGGTGAGCAGAGAGCAGCACCTTGACTTGTAAGCACTTTCCCCAAAGCTTGGAGAGTTTCAAATGGTATCAATGAAGGTTACTTCTGAAAGTATGTTAGTTGGTGTGAAGTGACTAGCGTGTGACCGCGCTGTGACAAGGTGCTGAAACGTCATTCGCTGGGTGACTTGGAACTGGAAGTGTTACACTGCAGCCAGTTGCAGAATTTAGGATCTCCTGTGCCAGTCTGATCCCCAGAAGGACAGAACTTCTGACACCTCTGTGGATAAAGGGGAAGGGAGAAGTAACACCTCTGCTGTTATTGACACTTGACTTTTGTACTTGTTACTTTTTAAGTGGCTGAGGTAAAGCTCTGTTGTATGACCAATAAGAATTGACTCACAGGGTGTTCAGGTTTTATTTTATAAAGCCTAAAGCTCTTGTTTGATTGTTAGGGATTCAGAATGTGAATCCAAGGCTCTCTCCGTGATTTGATTAGAGTTGGAAGGGATTTTTAAAAATGAATTTTAAGAATGGTACCAGAGTGAATTCTGTTTTCTTCAGACACCGAAGCAAGGAGCGTGGTGTCCCAGTGGCACTCCCCGGCTGGTATGTTTATCTTGGCTTCTTGGGTGTTTTTCTAGCTATTGGCATGGTCCATTTTTCTTTTTTCCTCTTCCCTTTCATACTTCCTTCTTTATAAGACTAGAGTGGTGGTACTTTTATATCTTACAAATTAAAAAATGAGGCTTAAATAAAAATTTATAGAGCTGATTGCCTAATTTGCCTTATCATTTGTCAGTGAGCATGCGTGCTAGGGGAGGAGTTAGGTGATGCCAGAAGCCAGAAGGGGAGCCAGGCAAGTATTCATGTGCAGGAGATTTTTAAATATTGGGGCTTGGTTATCTGACATGATTTTTTTTTTTTTTTTAATGTATGTAGTTGGTACAGGGTCTCCTTATGCAGCTTGGACTTGTAGTGAGCCTCCTGTTCTCAGCCTCCCCAGTGCTGGAATTACAGGCATGAGCCACCACGCCCAGACTTGGTGGCCAGCTCAGTGACTCTAGGGAGGCGGGGCCAGCACGGCATGTGGTATGGACGTCAGGGATTGAACTCTGGCCCCTGCATTTGCAAAGCAGGCACTTAGTCCACTGAGCTATCTCACTGACCCTCACATAGTTTATTTTTAACTTTTGATGAAAAATGAAGTATATATGGAGTTAGTGTACTTGTGTGGTCAGTGTGCTGTGCTTCTCTGATGATTTCATTCTGAAATGTTCAAATATTCACTGAAGGTCACAGAATGTGAAAACTTGTTTTCTAGGTCCATGTCAGACATACAGCTTCAAGTTACAGATAGGGATTTGCTAATCAGCATCCTGTGGCATTTGAGTCAGGAACCTCCATCTCCATGCAGCCTTTGAGTTTCTCTACTCCAGGCTTTAAATAATGATTTTTTACTTCCAAAATTGAGTCATCTGTTTCAACATTTACAACTTGATCTTTTGGGGAGAGGATAACCAAACCCCAACCAAACGGCTTCTAGAGGACAAATGCCATCCATTCCATAAAAGTGTGAGTGGGAAGTAATCTGAATTTTCTTTAACTTCTGACCTCTACAACGTAGGTTGATCACTATGCCCATCAGTACTCCTGCAAAGTAAATCCTGTCTCTAGGGAGAGGAGAGCACAGAGCAGGAAACATGCTGGCGGAGGCCATCAAGCAGCCCACTGACTCAGCTTTGAAAATTGAATCTAACCATGTTTTCACTTTTCTCTTCCACTTTTGTCTTATCAAGGGAGAGAGATGTAGTGCTGGTAAGAGTAAGTTGGTTCACTAGAGATGGGGTGACCATGAGGGTCACATTCCGGGGGGGCCTGTCCCATGAGTGGTCCCTCAGCCTGGGTCCTCTGAGAGATTTGGATCACTGAGGAAGACCTTCCCATGGCTTGTGGTTCACAAAGCATCTTATTTGAATACTTTCAAGTGCTTGGCAAAAGTTTAAATGCATGTTTCACAAAGGGTTGGTTCCATGTAGAGTAAAGTAGAGGTAAACAGTGTACCAAAGTTAAAAGACAAAACAAGGTTTTACTGAGGTTAGCAAAGTAAACTCCCCTGTTTTGGAGAACTGTTAAGTCTTTAGTGTCTTTCCAGGACTGCTAATGTGCATAGTGAACATCCTACACTGGGAATTCAAAAGTTAAAGAAAATGCAGATTACTTGCTTCTCATATCTGTAGAGGTTATTTGTCCTCTATAAGACTTTTTGTTGTGGTTTGGTTTTCCTCTCATCAAAATACAAACTTTTAGGTGGTGAACTAGATACTGCCTGACAATAAAGTAATTATTTGAAATTGAGTAGTGAAATTCAGAGGCTGTGTGGAGTTGTATGATTGTCATTGAGTTTATGCGGTTGTGCATGGTTACATGTGCATGTTGGTCAGCTTTTTATTGTTGTGACAGAATACCTGAGAAAAACAACTTCAAGGAGGAAAGATTTTTTTTTTTTTGCCCAGGTTTTCAGAGGTTTTATGTAGTAGTCATTTAGTTCCACCGCTTTGGGGCTGACATGAGGCAGAATCGCATGGTAGGACGGGCATGAAGAAATCCAGCTACCTAACACAGCAGCTAGCAAGTGGGTCGGGGGAAGTGGCCAGGGGTGCAGGGGCCAAGTGCAGGTCCCCGAGACATACCCAGGACCCGTCCCCTTTGAGTGCGCTTGCTGCGCTTCCTATTTCCATGATCTCTCACTCATGTCCTCCTAGTAGGATCTTCCTTCACTGATAAAATGAGACCGCGGTGACCCAGTCACCTTCCCAGAGCCCCCACCCTGAACACATCATCTTTTCAGGAGGACATTATCCGAAGATTTCAAACAGTGTGCCAGGGAGAAGGGGTGGCAGGGAAGTGGGCCTTAGGTAGTAGTATGTGCCTACATTAGCTGATGAAATATTTTTCAGTTTTACAGAAACTGTTCAAAGAGATAGAAAAAACAATATTTTCATTTTGTTAGGGAAGATCCAAGAGTTTTCCTTAAGCATTAATTATAAATGCTAATTTTAACTCATTCATGAAATTTCCATTTACTTTTTAACTTTTATTATGAGGAAGTTACTGGTAGTTTAGAGTTTAATGTTTTGGAACATACGATTTTTTTGAAAAGGGAAAAGTGAAATTTAATATCAATTATCGCAATTATATTCTTAGTGTGCTAAAGAAAATAACTGCTTTTAAAATATTCCCATTTAGCTACACTGAAAAATACTATTTTAAAAGGCACTGATGAGAGAAAGTTTCTGTAATGTTTGCCTGTGTTTCAGTAGTGGTCAAAGAAACCACTAGAATTAAATAGAACAACTAGAATTTCAAAATAACTTTGGTTGTCCACAACAGAAGGAATAAGAAACAGAGATATTCATGTAGTAGCCATTTGACTACCATGACCAGTAAGTGAACAGAGGAATAGGGTTCAGTCTTCTTTTTGTTCAGTTAAGTTTATTGGTATATTATAAGGATCATATTCATCATAGGGAACTTGTACTTATACATGATATATTTTGTTTCCTCTTCTTTCTCCCAATCTTCTTAAAAACAATTTGTTACAAAATTTTAAGGCAACTGCATGGTAGTGAAAACACATAGGTTTAGCTGTGTCATTTTTAAATTCAAATTTGGAAAATAAGTCAATATTTTAAGTATCACTAGAAAATAATATTCCACCATTCTTAAGACTTTCATTTCTATTAATAATTCTTAAACATTCAGATTTTTACATAAACAACTATTTTAGCTGTTCTTCTGCATATGTCATTCTTTTGTCTCAAAACCCATTTATAGCCCAGTATTTTTGAAGACTTTGTGAATGTGAGTTTTAAAGCAGGTTTGAACCAACAATTTAATTTTCCTTTGCACCCATTTAAGGAACAGCGGAGGGGTTTGAGCTAACAGGGTTTATATTGTTTGGGGTGTGGGGAAGCATTCGAGTTTCAAAGACTTTGAAATGTCAGCAAAAACGTATGTGCTAGGAGTTAATGAAATATGATATGTCTTTATATAGTTTTTTAAAAGCAGTAGCCACTGTTGTGCTTCGTCTAGGTGGGATGTTTGGTAGGAAAATGGTCAGCAGAAGAAGCTTTTGTTTCTCTTTAGTACCTTCTCTGGCTGTCCTGGCCTGAGTCCCCCCTTGGTAGGAAGAAGGCTCATGATGTGGGGCGAAAGCTTGTTGCCCCGACTCACACGCCATAGCTTTCCTTACGGCTTTCCGGGTCTTTGGAACTGATCTCCCTTCGCCTGTTAGTTGGTTTGTGTCCTCTTAGCTGGCTTGAAAATTCACTGCCGAAGTATTTGTTGAGACTTGAGCCTGTGCTTTGGGAAGGCTGTTGGGTAGTATGAACGTTGTCATTCCTGCTCTAGACGGTGGTGCAGGGGACAGCAGTGCTTGGATCTGGAGATGGGAGTCCTGTCGTGGGTGTCATTCGTTTGCGTGATGACAAGTTGTTACATGATCTGCACTAGAGAATTCTGCAGTCTGCTTTCTTAAGGCCACACAACCTAAAAGTCAGTGACTGTCCTATTATAATAACATAATCCCCCAGGAATAACTCAAGGGTCTGTGATGTATAATAAAGTTTAACATATCTGAATTCTGCTTGTTCAGCTGTGGACCCTGGAAAAGGACTCTTTTTTCTAAAACACTTATGGAAGGGTTGCCTTCTTATAATTCATCTATCCCAAGGGATAGATTTTGAGAATTCATGTGAAGAAATAGATCCTGTGATTGTCATGAAAATGAGGTGACAGTATGGAAAGAGCTTGTCACTTGTTAGAAAGTCAAAAAATGTGGCATCTCTTTTTGCCATCTGATTGTAAAGGACTGCTCTCCCCGACCCCTTTCTTCTCGTCCTTTCCTCTCCCTTCTGGGGGGAGGATCATCAGCAGTTATTGCAGCACAGCTTATTCATAGAGCAGATTGGCCCATCTTGTGTCCTATAAGTATGTCACAGTTCATTTCACTTAATAATAATAATAATAATGATTATTATTATTATATTTTTTGGTGGAACTGGGGATTGAACTCAGGCCCTTGAGCTTGCCAGGGGAGCTCTTATTCCACTGAGCCATCTCCCCAGTTCCATTTCACTAAATTCTTTTCAGCTCAAAAATCTCATGCTTTTGATTTTAAAGTAAAAAAAAGAGAACAGAGATGGCAGCTAACAAATCTAACTTACATGAAAGAAGAGAAGGCTCCCTATCTTGTTGCAGGTGATTTCATTTAAGGAGGTGTTTGTGGAAGCAAAGGACAAAACTAGAGTGATGTGAAGTCCCCTAAAATAGAACTATTTCAGCATGTAAGATATTGAGATAGAAATAAATTAGTTTAAAAGTTTATGAGCATGAAAATATTGGAATTAGTACTTTTTAAAGTGAATGCATATAGTCTGCCTTTTACTAATTAAGGTTTTATTCTTCTTAATTTAGATATTAAGGATAAAAGGTTCCTTCTTCCGAAGCTCAGTGGCCTCATTGGCAAGTATTTCCTGCTGACTAGAATTTATAGATTCCATAAAAAGAAGAACATTAAAAAAACAAACAAACCGTCAGCTGTAACTTTCAGTTTTTGGTTAAGTGCACAAGGGGTAGCATCCACATTACTATTTGCATGCATCTTCCAGGGAATTTGATTGATGTGTGGATTGTAGTCCCAGGCCAGCCCTCTAGGGACAGTGCTGGGGAGGATATGCCTCAGGGCCTTCTGCTGCACAGTGAACTAGGTGACTGACTGATGCAGTCTGGATTTTTTGGTGATGCTGAGGGTCTTGGGAG
The DNA here is from genome assembly GCF_000260255.1 of Octodon degus. Lineage (NCBI taxonomy): Eukaryota > Metazoa > Chordata > Mammalia > Rodentia > Octodontidae > Octodon > Octodon degus. Next base: position 5,188,958 of record NW_004524612.1, on the reverse strand, counting down.
AGTTGTGCAGGAGGAGAGGTACTGAGACACAGTCTACCAGGTTGGGAACTGTGGTGTGCTAGGATGTATGTGATAGCAGTTCCCTTGGCGACAGTGGACGTTGAATACTGCCAGGTAATCTGGGGGCTTCTGGGATTTGAAGGGAACGCAGGGCCGAGGCTCTCAGACCCCTTTAACTCCATCTCTTTCCCATGTGTACTTCTCTGCAGCTATAGAGGGTTTCTCTGTGCTCTCACCTGAACTCACCACAAACAGAACTGGTCAGACTTGTGTTTGCTCAAAATGCTTTCCTTTTCTTTTTACACTACATTGTGTGCTTTTAAAAAAAAAAAAGAGAGTACAAATTACAATGAAAACAGAAAAAATTACAAGTGTCGCAAATTGTCACTTAACAGGGAAATGTGAGCTTCACAGCATTTATTGTAATACATAGAGTTATCTTACAGTCAGGTATTCACATTACTAGATATATGCATGTACAATTGGCAGAAGAAAAAAGAAATGTATAAGAAGAAGAGAAAAAGTACAAACAATTGAAAAAAGAAGATGAAACAAATTAAAGCATTATAATTGTTTCTTTCCATACACCAGCAGAAATGCACAGTACAGTTGTCCAAATCATCCTGCTTATATACATAGATATATCTCTTTCCCCCATTCCCTCTCCTGTTCTTCTCCTCAACTCAGTAATTCTTTCCTTTTGAATCAGTTCGTTCCCTTTTAGCAACGTCTAGTGTGCCCTTCGGAGTCCATTTTTTTTCTTTCAAGTTCTAAAGACAATACATTGTTTGCACGTGCGGGTCTGATTTATGTCATTTAAGAGTATGTTCTCTAGTTGCATCCAACTGACAAAAGACTCAAAATTTATCCTGTTTTATATGTAAATAATACTCCATTGTGTAAAAATACCACATCTTCGTTATCCATTCTTCAGTTGATGGGCATCTGGGTTGTTTCCAGGGCTTTGCTATTAGAAATTGTGCTGCTAGAAACATGGTGCACATATATGCTTGAAATGTTTTTATTTTTAAAATTAATTTTATTGAGAAACAGCAATGAGACAGTTTCAAAACCGATTAGTAAGACAGTTTCAATAATTAATACATTATATATTGTTGTCTTCATAGTGATTATTCATAGTAGAAGATGCGGACATGATATCCTGTCCAAACACTATTAGTACAAATCTTTCTTCTCACTGAATTAAGACAAAGTAGCTGTATATCTATCCTAAGTATTTCGTATATACAGATACAGAATGGTCCTTGACTTATATCCCCTTTTTTGTTTAGTTTTGTCAGAGATGGGTATTCCATTGCCATTTAAATATTGTAGGTGCTTGAATTCAGCAGAGTAATCCAATATAGTCCAGTAGTCCATAATGGTAATGGGTTATCCATAGGACTGGCAATGTCAGAAGTTGTTGACTTGAGCCTTTTATAGCTCAGCATATTAATATGGCTTTACTTTTTATACCTTGTTTTTATACTTTTCTGCTGGATTGAAATGTTTTTTAAAGGTACCTTGGAAGCTTGTATCCTCACCTTCTTTAAGTTATCATCACTGTGCCATGGTTAAAACAGCAGCCCCTATCTACCTTGCCCGCTGTCTTTCCCCAGTTATATTTATCCTCACACACTCATCTGTGCCTCTGTCTGAATGTAAGCTTCAGGAAAGCAGGACTTCTATATCTGGTAATGCTTCAGTAAACAGCAGATATTTGTCTAAATGGGGGTGACTCATTGAAGGTACAGTCATCCCTCGGTCTGTTGGTCCCAGGATTCTCCATGGATATCAAAATGTGAGGATGATTAAATCCCTTTTATGATATGGTGTGTTATTTGGATATAGCCTCCACAGCCTCCCTTATATTTTAAATCACCTCTAGATAATACCTATTACAGTGTGGATGCTGTGTCAATGATTGTAGTACTGCACAGTTTAGGAGGTAAGAGCAAGAATGAATATATATATATAAACTTTTCACAGAGTATTTTCAATCCATAGTTGGTTGAATCTGTGTGTGCAGAACTCATAAATATGGGCAGTCAACTGTATTCAGCAAATGTTCAGAAAACATTAAGGGTAGGAAGGACGGGAAGACTCTTTAGTTGGTTTTTTTGCCTCCTCTTGTTAGAAGGTAAAACCCCACAAGTATTTCTCTAGCATCTAATATGTGTCTGACACATATTAGTTCTTTTAATTAGGAGGGATTTTGGAAAAATTTGATTATTGTGTATACTTAAATATGACCCTACTAGCATATTTAGTCATGTGAATAAACTTTAAAAATCAAACACCAGGAGCTCTGGGCCCTGCTTTGCCATTCACGGTTAGCACTGTGACTTGCTGAAGGTTCTTTACTTCCTCCACAGTTTGCTCTCCTTCCTTGTGAGATGAGGATAAGGATAGCATCATATCATAGGGTGGTGTAGGAGACTGAGTCGCTGCGGAGTGCTTAGAATAGTGTGAAGTGCAGCAGACATTTCAGAAGTGATTATAAAATAAGGCAGGACAAAACATTGTGGCTATTGTGGCAAAACCATCAACAAGGATGCTGAAGCGTAGAACATGTCCTGCTCTTCCCACAGCCCACCATGACAATGACCCTTTTGGTTTGTCTGCAGGTGACTGGAAGGAACATTTTAAAGAGATGAGAGGAGAAAGGGGCAGAGTCAGAGTTTCATTTTCCTAGGGTATGATCTTATGCTTGCACTATGGCTAGCATGCTAATTATTTTTCTAAAATTGCACATAAGCTAGGGATGTTTCTCAGCGGTAGACCTCACATGCACAAGACCATAGCTTTGGTCTCTAGCTGTGCCATGAACAAACAAACAAACAAACAAATCCAAAACTAAACTAAACTGCACACAAAATTTGACAATGAATCCAAGCAAATTCCTGTACATCAAGCACAGCTTTCAGGGTAGTAGCAGTTGGTAGCACCTAGGGGAAGCTCCGTGGAGAGGAGCTCATCAAGGTGTTGCAGTAGAGACTCTGGAGTGTGCAGAGTCCAGAAGTTATTCACCAAGTGAGTGGACAGGCCACGTAGTCAGCGTGTCAAGTCAGAGGAGTACCCTGCAGAACAGTCCTGCAACTCGGAGCCCACAAACGCAGGCGCAGCAAAGCCTGTGTCACAGAACCACGAGGTGTAATGGTTTGGACTTTGAAGAGAGGGAAGGATGCACTGACAGAGATGATTAAGGTCAGAGTAGTATATGACAGCAGAAAGTAGCAGTGGACGCTCTTGTACCTCAGGAAGTACAGGAGCTTGACAAGGAAAGGGAGAGGGAGTGACAGGAGAGCAGTGTTTTCCTACTATTCTCTGCCTGGATCATAGATTTGTAACCTCAACTGGAATGAGGACATTGGTTAGACTTAAATTCGCATTCATAAATACACATTTAGTGACTGTAATGTAAGTTTAGGGATGGGATACAGATGTTTCATGAATTGATTTTTGTTTGTTCAAAAGAGTTTACTTTCAGCAGCTATTTTCCAGATATATTAAAAAGAAGTAAGTTCTTTATTGTGACTTTTAGAATGGATTACTAGTGTTAGAAATATACAACAACAATAGCAAAAACTCAGCTTGAATTAGGACCCATCTTCTAATACTTTGGCTACTGCTTGCATGGTTGAGGGGGGCTATCTTGGCTAGCTGTTGGTGACCTTTCATCAGCGTGCTGAGCGAGAAGTTGAAAGGGCTCCTGTGAGTACCCCAACTCTCAGATAAAAGTGTTATTTAACAGACTGTACAATATTAAAATTGTAGCTCTTATCCTTGCAAAGACTGCTTGCTTTCTGAAGTATCCATTGCTGGTTTCATGCCAGAATTCTTACATCCTTTCACTGGCTAATCCTACACCCCTCTTGCCAGACCTCTTCCCATCATCTGGTGCTGCCCAGCTTTGTGCCCTGTGAATTATGCTAAGATTCATTCAGTGAGATTAGTTCTGTCCTTTTATATGGACAGAAGAGAATACCTGATGATTTAGAAACAGCCCAGGAAAAGGAGCTGGCCAAGCTACAAATGGTTCATGCTTCTTCTCTTGCATGCTAGAATTTGGGGTTCACGGATCTTATTTTGCAGTCTCCTGTGCAAGTAATGAACATTTAAATGTTTTGTGTTTTTCCTCTTCTTAGTCATCTAATCAGACATCTAATAGTAGGTCCTTTGGAAGTTTTCATTTCTGATAACTATGATAAGGCTTTATTTATGTTAGCTTGACCTGGAAGAGCTGCGGTTTAGCATGGGAGGTGTGCAGGAAGTTCAAAACACACCAAAAAATGAAATTTGCACTACATGGCTTATTTTCCCGAAGAAGTTTGAACACTGAGGTGGCCGAGAGGTCCCAGTATTTATCTGGAATCAGCGCCTCAGAGACAAAAGCAGACTACTGCAACCACATGGTGAATTTGGTCAGTCTGCACCACTGCTGTCACGTTGGTGCCCTCTTCTGGCAAATGTGCAGGGTTGGCAAGGTTTCCTTGGGGAGAGGGTGGCACAACCTCCAGGTGACATTTATTACAGTTCTTTCTGGTAAGGCCCAGAGCTTGGCCCAGAGAAAAAGAGCTGTTAGAAGCTTTGACGATTAGGTTTTATTTCTCTTATTTAGGCTTTTCAATCAGAAGCAAGATGCAATTTCTTCTAGGAAGTGCATCCTACATGATTTTCAAAAAAGAGTTCATTTGAGGTGATTGCCTTCACCTCATATGAAAGTCAAATACAAACTGCTGCTGAAAGCCAGCAGGCATCTAGACAGCCGCTGATATCTAATAAAAGCCTGCCGGATCTGATATCTCACGTGATGCTCAAAGTAACTGAGTCACAATCTTGATCGGGAGCTGGCAGCTGACCTCGTACACTCTGTGCCACATGTGGCACTAAAGCATTGTGCGCCCGTCTTCTGGTTTAATCTTCACAAAGCCACTTCCATTCTGTAGCAGAAAAATACTTAGAGGACATGAACTTAGCCAAGGACCCCACTGCTGATGGGTGGAGTCAGCCTTTGAGCTTGGACCGTCTAACTGGAGCTCTGTAGCAGAGGCTTGCTCTTAGTATCTTCTGAACTAATAATTGTCACCGGGCAGTGAAGTGAGCAATGACACATAGGATGATTTCTTTCACAATTATAGGGGAGCCCCTCATGCTTTTGTTGTAGTGAATGACACTCAAGTATGCTGCTCCATGTTTATTTTTTTATTTTTTTATTTTAGGGGAGGGTCTACAGGGTGTTCAGGGTCTACTAGATTGGACTTTAGTGATCTGCCTGCTTACAGCCTCCCAAGAGCTGGATTACAAGTGCATGCCACCATGTCCAATCTCAATTATGTCTCAGTGCACTCCAGGGGCGGGGCCTGCACCGCAAGCCTGGGGATCGAACCCACGGTCCCTGTGCCTGCCTGCAGGCACTTTCACCTGCTGAGCTATTTGGCCGGCCCTTCATGTGTGTTGTTATGCTGGCGTGTTTCCGACCTCTTTGGTCTCCTTGCATGTTGCACTCTCTCGCCAGATAATTTTGCCAGAATGGAGTAGCCACTGTGTCTCTGCCCAGACCCCACGGTGGGTTGCTGTCACCACCAGTCAGCTCTGCGTTGGTAACTGAGTGCCTTACATTCATGTGTGTTGGGGCCAGACTCCTGCTCCCCTCTCCTTCCGTTCCTGACTGTGTGGCCGGGCACTGACGCACATTCCCCGTGTTCCTGGCTGGTGACCTCACGCTCCGCTGAGCTTCCCCTTGCCCCACTGCTTTCTGGACATGCTGTTTCCATCATTCTCTAGGCCTCAGCCTCCTCCTCCTCCCACGTTGGTCATCCTCCAGCCTCTGTGTCCTTTTCTTGCTTGTTGACTCTGTCTGGAATGCTTTTCATTTCCAAAGCTTGCCTGTCTCACTTCCTTGAAGTCTGGTTCAGTAGTTGTTTTCACAATGTGGCTTCCCATGTCTGCATTATGCAACAGAATATCCACTCCTAGCTGCAACCAGGGATTCCTGAACCTTCTAGATTCTGTTAGTGTTTTATATTCTGGGGGAAGGAACCCAGGGCTGCCTCCCATGTGCTAGGCAAGCATTCTCCCAATATGCTATGTGCCCAGCCCTTAAAAATTTGTTTTGAGACTGGGCTATGTTAATTTGCCCAGGCTGGAACATTCTGATAATAATTATTGCACCTTGGCCACCCAGGAAGCGGGGCTTACATGGTTGCTCTGTCGTTCCAGGTTCTGCTTTTCTCTGCAGCAAAATATATGCAGTTTGCTCATTTATTGTTTCCTTTTAGCCCCACTGATGTAGAAATTCTTACTTTGTTTGCTGTAGTGTCCTGAAAACGTTGTGTGCTCATCAGAGGTATAATAGGCATATAAATCTTTTCTGAATCAGTAAAGACATCCATAGCAGTGGAGGAATAGTCCTAGTAAAATGATTACTAGTAGTACCTCAGGTAAATACTTGGTTACTACAGTCCCCCTGTCTCTCTGGGGTCCTTGGTCTCAGCTTCTGCATCTGTAAATTGGGTCCCACTGCTGACTTTCATAAGACACTTGGGACAGTCCCAGGAATTCCATAGTCCAGGAGTGGCACACCCTGCCTGCTGAACCAGTGTCAAGTGCTGTTGGGTGAGTGGCACCTAATGGAACTGTGGTGGCCCTGAGTGGTTTCTCTCAGGAGTAGATTACTTATGTGTGCTGTGCCAGAGAAATCAGTGGCATGTTGGTGACCAGTAAGATTTCCTTTTCCTTCTCGGAGCCAGCTTACATTCTAGGTTTTATGTGTGTCTTGCTTGCTGACTCTCCTTCAAGCAGTTATAGCTCCTGCCTGTAATCCAAGTACTCTGGGAGGTTGAAATTGGGAGGATCCCAAGTTGGAGTCTGATCTTGGCACTGTAGCACATTTGTGAGACCCTGTTTAAAGAAAAGTTTAAAGATTTGGGTGTACCTCAGAGCAAAGGCCGTGGGTTTAATTCTCAGAGCTGAAGGGAAATGATACAGTAACAACAACAAAAAAGCCATCAAAAACTTTTTTTATTTTATGACAGAGTCTACAGGGTCTCACTGCATAGATCCGACTCATAGTGATCTGCCTGTTTACAGCCTCCCAAGAGCTGGGATTACAGGCATGCGCCACCATGCTGTCTCAGTTGCCCTCTCAGCGTACCCTGGGGGTGGGACCAGCACGGCAGTCCCAGGGATTGAACTCCCAGCCCCTGCGTCTGCCTAAGCAGGTGCTTTAATCTGCTGAACTATTTGGCCAGTCCTACAAAACTGGGTTTATGCAGACTTTGTCCCTGTCGGCTCCAGGGTTCAGGGCCTGTCTTCAGCCTGAAGAACGGCAAGGTGGTCACGGTGTTCCTCTGGTCTGTTTGCATCCTTGCACCTGCAGTCCTCGCTACCCACACTGCAGGATTCTTCCGGCTGGCCTTTGCCTTGCATGTGTATATGTCGTTGGACAAGACGGTGTTTTCTAGATACAGCTCTCAGAGTGCACTTTGTAAATGTGGAGTGGTAGAGTGTTGACAGCCTAGCCTGGTTTGTTTTTTTGTTTTGTTTCATTTTATTAACACACAGGAATATAAGAAATTTTAGTGAGGTGTAGGATTACTCAGGAGGCCGAGGCAGGACAATAACTAAGTTTGAGCTCAGCCTGGGGAGTGTACCAAGACAGACCTTAGGTCAAGATGAATTTTTTTTTTTTGGTGCAGGGTCTCACTATGCACGTTGGCCTCCTAGTAATCCTCCTGATTTCTGCCTTCCTAGTGCTGGAATTACAGGTGTGCGCCACCATGCCTGGACTCCATCACTGGCTCAGCATACCTGGGACAGGGTCTGCATGGCATGCGGTGCCCCGGATTGAACCCTGGCCCCTGCGCTTGCCTAAGCAAGTGCTTAGTGTGCTGAGCTATCTCACCAGCTCTAAGACAAAATTTAAAAAAAAAGTCCTGGGGTGCCGCTGATGGCAGAACACTTGTGTGGCTACGTAGGGCCATTTTGTTGATCTCTAGTAAAAGTGGTCAACATACAATATGTATATACGCAGAACCCAACACATGTGTGTTATGTATTGAGAGCATACACTAAAAGAAAGATAAATAAGTGGGGAGAATTGGTATTTTCTCCTCTGAGTTCTGTTAAAGTTATTTATGTACTTCTTTCTATCAAAAAAGTGAAGCTAATGGCCGGCGACATAGCTCAAGGGTATAGTACCTACCTGGCAGGCGCAAGGTCCAGAGTTCAATTCCTCGTACCAAAATAAAAAAATAAAAATAAAAATAAAAAAAAGTGGAGTTAAGTTCAGAAAAATTTTAAAAAATGACAAATATAAGTTCAAAGTAATGGGAACTAAAGGAATCTATCTGCTGTGCTGTGCTAATGTCAGTTGCTCCATGTCATTATTGATAGGAAAGATTACCAGACAGAAAGGAAGAAGAAGCGAAGCAGATTGCTCTGTTCTTGCCTTTTTTAAAGAGGCAGTTCTTGCGGACCTTTGCCCTGTGCTTGTGATTCAAGGGGGGATAAAGGCAGTGGCGGTGAAGGGCTGGGCTCTTCAAAAGGCAGTGCTTTCAGAAAGGCAGCACTCGGATGCCAGCGTAGGTAGGACATGCTTCTGAGAGCTGCTGTCCTTTTATTTTGTCTCAGTGCTGTAGGATCACCATGAGTGAAGAATTTGGCGTGGCGCTTGTGGGGTGACAGGAGTGGTGACAGGAGGGGACAGGATGTGGAAGAGGCCAGGTGTACCGCTTGCGTTGCTGTGGGGCCCACAGGTGAGGGAAACGGCAGAGGCTACGTCTGAAGGAGGAGCTGGGGTCTCCGTGTGTAGGACTTTGTCTGACATGCCACGGAAGGCATATGTTGTCTTGAGTAGGAGTTTTAGAAATTTTGATATTAATGTATTTGTGGTGGCAGTATGCAGGCTGAGAAGGAAAAATACAAAGAAAAAATGGTTTCCTTTTGTACTTACAGGATAGAGAAGATTTAGTAGATCATAGGCCGCTTGATAAAACTCTAGAAAAATAGTGGAAATATAAAAGAGATCACAGAAGCAGGTGAAAACCAATAAAGAAAGTGTGAGAGAGACTCTCAGATTGACAGTCGGGGAACATCATTATCGAAACTCCTTAAATTTAGAACAAATACTATAGGAGATAAGTTTGCCAAGCAGACATAAGATGTCAACACACACCCCTCCCCCCCATGATGAAATACTTGTTATGTTAAAAACTATTTTTTTCCTTATTGAAATTCAGATACTTGGGTGTTCTGTGTTTATTCAGACACTCCTAGAATCTGATATGAGGTTATGAGGAGGCTAGTGTGTTTAGCCTTCACATCTGATCCTTTCATTTGATGTTGGAGTTGGAATGTTTTGATGAGCATGGTATTTATTTGGAGATGTGAAATCCATGAACCAGTGAAACACTTACTTGCTGAGGTGTGATTCTTTCTGGTTGTCTGTGTGCCCTCATTCTCTGTCTGTCCCCCAGTGAGGAGTCTACCAGTCTGGAGCCTTGCCTGGGAGAGGTAGGTGGGTGTGTTGGACCTCAGCTAAGAACCTGGCATCATGCAGGTCCTGGTCCCTGAAAGCTGACATTCTTGTGGAAGACCAAACACTTCTTAGAACACAAGGAGAATCTTTTGTCAAGCCCTTTCTTTCTATACTTTAGAGACTGGGTAGAGATTTTATTTTATTAGATTGTTTAAAAAACAATGGAAAAAGTTTGAACTATAGAGAAGAAGGAGACATCCAAACTAATGAAAGCCTTGAATACTCAACAGACTGGAGGGATACTGTGTTGTGTATTGAAGGAACAGTAGGGGGTGTTATCTTGGCTGAGAAGGACCATCCAGTCTGCTTTATCAAGTGTGAGCAAGGCTGGCTGTATTGTTTTTTATTCCCTTGATACACAGTGGCCCTTGTATTCTAGCCCCTGTTTGTATTGGGACTGTAAAGACAGTACAAACAGTGAACTCGGCTAAGAATGTGAGGTCATAGTAACATGACCTCACAGAGAGCCAGATCCTCGGAAGGCCCTACACAACAGTAGAACCTGGAGCTCAGGGAGAGAACAGACTGCAAAGGAGCTTTGCAGAAGAACGATGGCTCAGGCGTGCCTTCGAGGAGGTTGTGATGGGTTCCTAAGGGTGTCTGACTGCTGCCGGTGAGTTGGATGGCTGGCTGATGAGGAAGGAGCATTTTCTGCTGGGTTGAACCAATCTTGGAAGTCATGAAATGGGATAGAATGAAGCCACCCGGGAATGGAATATTTGTCTCACTTTGTTCCTTTCCTGATTGATTTATTTGTTTATTTTTTGTAGTGTGGGAGTTAAACCAGAGTAGTCACCCTGGACTCCATCCCCTATCCTGATTTTAAAAAATCTTTTGTTTTTAAGACAGGCTCTCTGGAAGTTGCCCAGCCTGGGTTCAAACTTGTGATCATATGCTTCAGCATGGAGAGTGCTGGAGTTATAAGTGTGCGTCATCAGGCTAAATTCTGTTTTGTTTTTGTTCTTTTACTGTTTTTTTTGTTTTGTTTTTAAAGAAAGATCCAGAGAAGTTTTATATACTTATCTTATAAAATTACATTTTTTTGTACATATAAGGAACATAAGATGAAATATATGTTGTAACATAGTTTGAGGAGTAAATATTTTATATCCCAACACTTATATGGCAAAACACAAAATCAATTGAAATTACTATGAGTTCACTTACTAGAAGTATGAACATATTACCACAGGCTCAGTGTTTCACAAAAACTGCCCAATAATGTTAACTTTAGAAAGATAGATTCAGGATAAAAAAAATTTAAAATTATTTTCATGATGATTTCACCACAATGAAGTCATTTATTGCCATTGGGAGATATTTTCCCTTGGAAAATCAAAGTGGCTTACTGATTACAAAGGGCTCTACCTCCTGGGTCTGTTCCAGTTTATGCCAGTTGTTGTTCTGACATTGACTGTAGTTTAGTACTTGACTCCAATTTTTTAGGCAATGAAATAGTATTGATAGATGCAGTAAAATAAAGCAGCATGGGTTTGGTTGGTGTCTGTGTGTGCCCTGGTTTCTTCCATGGTTTCCTCTGGGAATGCATGAACTGACAATGAACTTTTTCGTATGTTGGAATCAGAAGGGTCCTGTCCCTCCTTCCCTGACACACACCCTGTCTTCCCCACTCCCTATTTCAAGGGCAGCTGCTGAGGTTCTTTCTGATGAAGGGTGTTTGCGGGGGGCCTTGCCAGGGGCAGTCAGTGCTCAGGAGCAGATGGAGGCTGGGAAGCGAGTTCTCTGCAGATACCAGTGCCACAGCTGGTCACCCCCTAGCCTTTACTGCCTTCCCAGTGATAGCAAAGCTGCCCGACCACCCTGGTGGCTGGTCACCACAGAAGATGGGAAGTTATCAGTTGGCCGGAATAAGTGGCACTATTACCTAGTCTATTTACAAATCCGTCTGTTCTTGCTTCAGTGGTCTTCATCATTGTCTTACTCTTCTCTCGTTGCTGGGACAAATACCTGACACTCAAAATGATGGAAGGAAAAGTTTATTTAGCTCACAGTTTCTGGAGGTTTCAGTCCATACTCAGCTGGCTCCAAGGCAGAGCAGAACATGGCAGAAAGCAACCTTTCTTTTCCTTTGTTTTTGGCAGAACCAGGGATTGAACTCAGGCCCTTGCACCTGCCGGGGGAAGTGCTTATTCCACTGAGCCATCTCCCTGGCCCCCAAGAGTTCCTTTCAGAACCAGGGATTGAACTCAGGCCCTTGTGCTTGCCAGGCAAGCGCTTATTCTACTGAACTATCTCTCCAGCGCCCCCCCCCCCAACCTTTTGTGGTGGCAGCAAAGAGCAAGAGCACAAGGGAGGGGTAGCAGCAGCTCACGAAGCTGGCTTCTCTTCCCACCCTACATTGTAATGCAGATTACCTGCCCCAGAGCAGGTGCAGCATCCACACCCACAGTAATCAGTCACAAACTCCAGAAGCCGCCCCAAGACTGCATGAGGCTTTGGGGGGACACCTAGACACAGACCATAACAACCATTATTACATTGTATGATTGTATAATATACTTTTCTATTTCAAATTTTGAAAGATCTAGTCACTAAGTTATCCCTCAAATATATGTACCTTTTTAATGTATAAACTTCAGTGACTTTAATACATTCAGTGTTGTTTAGTGTCATTATTTCTTTTAATGATATTGTCATCACACCAAAAAGAAACTCTGCAGCTATCAGCAGTATTATGTTTAAATCAATAATCCTTTTAAATGTTATAACAATTACAATTACATACATAAAACTTTAATCACTTTTCCTTCTTCAGAGTGTCTTAATTTAGACAGTAATGGCGACTGTCTGTGCAGACCAAATTAGAGAGGAACCAAGGGGCAGAGGAGTGAGGGGCCAATTCAGCTGAGCCCGGAGTAGCCGTTATGTTTGGAAAAGTGGCAACAGAACACCAAAGCAGAGTATGTGATCCAGGCCTTACTGAGACTCTAGGTTCAAAGTCTTTACTCTGTGGTTCATTCCATAAAATTCTGACTATCCTGATTCAAATAAACTCTGTGACATTGTACTAGAAGGCATTTATCGTGAACATGGCTTTGTTGCCAAGTGAAAAATGAGGGCTTAAATTCCTGTAACTTTACTGGTTTTAGTGTTATACACAAGGCAACGCTTTGCAGCTGGCCACAGGCCGTAGGTTGTGACTTCTCTTTAGAGCAGAGCTTCTCAAATGTGGCCCGTGGGGCTTCTTTCCTTCAGGAAGTTTGTAAGGGCGAAGATACTTTCTTCTTCACTGTGTTGATATTGCATAGCATGAAAGCAACAGGTGAGTTCTTAGCAGAAACCAAGGCAGTGGCACTGGACTGTTCTTGTCTGTGTGTTTTGTCACTGCCTTCCACTCATGAAAATAAAGGCCAGTTTCACCTAAAAATGTCCAGTGCAAGCTAATTTTATTTGATTTCAACACCTGAATTCTTTTTAGTTTATGTTTAATGAAATGGAAATAAAGCACTTACTCCTCCTGTTGGTTATCCTCAGGAAAAGCACGTTAAGGTAATTTGAGTTGGGGCCATAAACTTGTCACATTTTTCTTAGAAAGTCACTTTTCCGTGAAAGGAACTTTGAGAAAGAATAGATATTGCAAGCATTTTTTCCAAAGTATAGAGAGTATCTCCACTTTATGGAAAACACTGACAAGTGTTTTCAGCCAATTGTTAAATTTAAGCTTTTGATAAAAAATTCAAACTTCATGTACCATCAAAAGTTTTACGGTGTCTCATTACTTACAGACTCTTCTGAAGTTAATGATGGTGACATTAAAGGAGTTGATTTCTCTAACGTTGGGTAATGAAATTGCCAAGAGCAATAACCAGTGTATAGTACCAGGAAATAGATGCACATCGATAAAAGACCTGCTCAAAGTGTAGCTTGGATATGAGTGTAAGAGTACAAAAGGAGCTGCACCACAAATCTGGCTTCTATATTGCAGTTACCTTATAAGAAACTGACTTAGTGTCATGTTTTATCAGAAAGAATAGTTATCTGAACTATTTTTTCTAAGTGAATGTCTGTCAAATTTTCTTAATATACTTTATAAGAAAAATATGTTATTTCAAAGTAAATGTTGAGGTGACTTGGTGAACCCAGGTTTCTTCTGTTGAGCCAGTCATGAAAAAAATGTATACGAAATTTAAATCACTGTTGTTGGTCCTACTAGATTTTATACTGTTTTTGAAAGTATTTTTTTAATAAAATAGAATACATTCCAGGAGATTGGCTTATTACTTTTAAATTTTTATTTTAATTATTAATACAGAGCATAACTTTAGCCCAAACAAGCAGAAGCTTTTTGGAATCCTCTGTACTTTTAGAATGTCAAGGTTCTGAGAGCAAAATGTTCGATAACTACTTATCTCAGATTGAGGTAATTGCCTTGTTAATCTTTTGAAACATTGTAGCTGAAAATATTTTTATGACTATTAAAATATAATATGATGGTTTCATTTAAAGATTTTCATTTAGTTCCACAGTATCATGGTAATTTATTCAGATATTTCTCCATTTGACATATAAGAAGACTCTCCATTGTTACATCTTTTTTTTTATTAAATTTTATAGCAATGCTGGGGTGAAAAAGGCGCAGCTAGAGGATCACTCTGAAATGGGGAGTACGCACATTCTGGAAAAAGAGACCACAGAAAGTCTCAGTAACGGTACCAGCAGCAACGCGGAGGCCGCCAAAAGGCTGGCCAAACGCCTGTATCAACTGGACAGATTCAAAAGATCAGATGTCGCCAAACACCTGGGCAAAAAGTACGTTTTAACTCAAAACTAGCTGTAGTTGGAAGCGTGTGTATGTGTGTGAGCGCGCGCGCATGCATGCCTGTGTATATTTTAAGTTGTCACTTCACTAACCAAGTCTGTTCTGTTTTCTTGTAGTAATGAATTTAGCAGACTTGTTGCAGAGGAATATCTGAAGTTTTTCGATTTTACAGGAATGACACTAGATCAGTCTCTCAGGTATGATTAAACATTCACTTCTGTTGTTTGTGGCCTCCAAATAATGGATTCTTACAAAAGAAAGTGTTCTTTATTGTTTTAACCTGCTCAGTTAACTGTGGGACTTCAGATTGTATCGTAGATATTAAGCATAGTGGAGAATAATAAAAATGTATTGTTTTATGAAATAACACATCAGCTGATATGCACGTAGTAGGAAGCCCGAGTCCAGATGGCACAGCAGAGAATTGTGGCAAAGCAAATCTGGGGGAAAATGGGCTCGTTGAGAGTTTTCCTTTCAATTTGTTTTGTAATAAAATACATGTACCACTATTAGCTGTTTTAGTTGTAAGTGTGAAGTTAGTGGTATTAAGCACCGTCCTAGTGCTGTGCATTCATTACCACCCTCAGTTTCTCTGCAGCTCTTTTCATCTGTAATACTGAAATGCTGTACCTGGTAAGCAGTGCCTTCCATTTCTTTATTCCCCCATCCCTTAAAACCACAGTTGTTTTCTGCCTCTGTAGTTTTGATTACTCTGAGTTTCTATTGCATAATTGTAATTGTATGGCATTCTTCTTTTTGTGACTCATATTAGCTAGTATGTTGTGCCTTCATGGTTCACCTATATCATGACATACTGCAGGATTTATTTCATTTTAAAATCTGAGTAGTGTTATAGTACGTAACTGTACCACCATTTTCTTATTCATTTATCCTTCAATAACACAGATTGCTTCCACATTTTATATGATGTGAATAATGCTGTTGTAAATATGTGAATAGGTATCTCTTGGGGACCCTCCTTTCAATGATTTTAGTATAAGTGCTGCTGAAGCGCGCACACTTTCAATGATTTTGAGTAGGGAAATTTGGTTTTTGAATGATTAGTTAAAAAAAAAAAAACCTAGTTGAGATTGCAAAATTCTAGTTGCTTGTAATTGCTAGGTAGTCTTTTAAGATATTTTAATATTAATGCTTGAATGAAATAGAAATGATTATCATAATAATCAGCAGAAAATAATCTGTAAAATAGTTTTTAAACAATACCCACTTCTTGTTGATGACTTTAAATGAAGTTGCTTAAAGTACACTGATTTTCACTTTTTACGTCATACTATACTGCATATGCCTGGAGGTACCTGAAGGTAAACCCAGACAGCAGGTTTATAAATCCCTTATAAGATGTCAGAGGCTGGAAGAGTTCTGAGGTCATCGGGTACAAGTGTTCAGGTGTACAGATCAGAGATCTGGGGCCGGGGAAGTGGAGTGTATGTGATTGGGTGAGGGTGGCTTTTTCTATGAATGGAAGGTAACCACTGGTTTTCTAATGGAAATAGCCAAGCAGGAAAGAAAGGAACGATGTAGATTTTCATTTACTATGTAGTATGATGGTTTATTGTAACAAGGTATGAAAAACAAATTTGATCAGTATAACTTAGGCTAGCCAATTCTCTAATAAGGAAGAAAGCAGAATTTCCACAGGAATAAGGCTAATGGTAGAGTTTATTATGGTTGGATTTCTTAGAACACTTTAAATGAGTTTTTCCCCTCAGCATCACCTAGTTAAGGCAGTGTATCTACAATATTAAATGAAGGTCATCTGGATTAATTTATGCTAAAGAATACTTTTAGTGACTCTGATTTAGAATGGTGTAATTTTCTGGGTCTCTTTACTGTTATTACAAGAAATCTTGTACATCTTTTATTGCATAACAAAAAATAAATTTCTATTTCTCATTTTTTTCATATGACAATGAAATATCATAGTAGATAAAATTAACATAATTGTAATTTTAATACTGGTTCAGTGGAGATTTTCATGTAATAAATGATAAAAGGGACATTTTGCAAGTGGAATTGTAAAGCGTCCTGTGGGAGCATGCATGAAAGCTAAAGAGTTTTTTTGTTGTTTTTTTTTTTTAACCTTTTGAAGTTGGCTACTTGAGTTGGGTATGGTGGCGCAGCCTATAATCCCAACACTTAGGAGGCTGAGGCAGGAGGATCTTTGTAAGTTTGAGACCAGCCTGGGCTACAGAGTGAGCTCAATGTCAGCCTAAAGTACATAGTGAGACCTTGTCTCAAAAAAGAAAAAGAGGGGCCGGGGAGATGGCTCAGTGGAATAAGTGCTTCCCTGGCGAGCGCAAGGGCCTGAGTTCAATCCCTGGTTCAGAAAAAAAAAAAAAAAAAAAAGAAAAAGAAAAAGACAAAAAAAGCAGAGAAAAGAAAGAAGGAAAGGTGGCTACTTGCATTTAGTCATAATAGAAAAATTACCAACCATGTTTTTGTGATATATTGACTAATCTATTGTTACTCTCTTTTTATGTGACTTTTTATAAATTTTAAATTTTAATATAAATTTATATTGAATGGTGAACTATTAAGTTCTTTTTTGGAGAGAAGACAACTATATAATATCTTAAATTTGTATAAATTAACTTTAATTGATAAATAAAAATATAGTAAGTTCTAAAACTTTTTTCCCCTTAATTCTTTTTCTTTTTCTTTTTTTTAAAGGTATTTCTTTAAAGCATTTTCTCTTGTGGGAGAAACTCAAGAACGAGAGAGAGTTTTAATACATTTCTCCAATAGGTATTTTTATTGTAACCCAGATACCATTGCTTCACAAGGTAATATAAAAATTCTTGAATTTCTTTTCTGTAATAATGGTCTATTTCCTTATTCTGAAAGTTGTATTTTATTGTGAACATATAAGAAATTATACAGGAATATGAAGATCATCTAAATATTTAAAATTA
>NW_004524612.1:5163694-5171604 GCF_000260255.1 Octodon degus | reverse complement strand
TTAACTTATTTCTATTTATATAATACTTGTTGTCAAATTAGAATCACTGCAGTTTTCTTTCCTATCTTTTCATTTTATTTTCTTATATCACTAAGTATTCTTTAAAAACATTGTTAATGATAGTATATTTCTTAGTCTTATTTTATTTTGCAATTTGAAAGTATGCTAGTTTATTTTTTAAGTTGATCAGCTTTGTCACTCAGAGATTTTATACAAAGCATGTTATAGTAAATTATTGAAAGTGAATTTCTTACCAGGAATGGTGGAATACACCTGTAATCCCAGAGGGCTAGAGGCTTAGGAAGATTGTCAGGAGTTTGAGGCCAGCTTGGGTTACAAAGTGAGTTCGAAACCAACTTGAACATCATAGTGAGACCCTGTCTGAAAAAAATTTAAAGAAAAAATGTGTGATTTTTTTTCTTCCCCTTGTATCCCTTTTACTTATACTTCCTGATGAAACTTCACATATGTGTGGTTCTGTGATTTGTTTTGGAAATGTTTACAGACCTCTCTGAGACTGTTTCTTTTGGTGCTTATTAATTATAAGAATATCAACCATGCCTTTCATCTGTGATCTTAATGAAATATGAGTTTATCTTATTGAACTGGTGTTGATAAGGATAATTGAGAGTAGGCTGATGATGAGGGATGGGGAGTTAGCTCAGTGGAGTAAGTGCTTGCCTGGGAAGCACAAGGTCCTGAGTTCGAACCCTGGTACAAAAAAAAAAAGAAAAAAAAGAGAGTAGGCTGATGATTTGTGTAAAATTACAGGAATTTGTTTTAAAAATGTGTGGAGTTTGGGATAATAAAGTGACACTGCAATAAATATACTTCTAAATATTTAAGAGCATGTGATTAAAAACATGGATAGTAGAAATGGCCTACAGTGTACCAAAAGGTATACTTTAAAAAGTCTTTATTTAAATTTATTAATTCAGTAATTGGATGGTCCCTTTTGTACACTTGACATCGATTAATAAGATTTTTCTACATCTGAATCTGCTAATTCCTACTATGCTTGACTTCAAAATTCAGAGGAAAAAAATAAAGAGGACTAATTCTGATATTTGGGAATGAGTAGCTTAACTCTTTAAGCTTTTTCTTTTACTGTATAAAGTAAGAAAACAATCATTTTTGTTCGGGCAGCTTTCCTCCTTGAACATTTAGTGTTTTGATCTTCACAGATTACTTAATGTTTTACTTTTGATTTGCAGTGTCGTAGACAAAACCATTCAACCTAAATGCATTGATTTGAATGAATTTCTAGGGAGATCACAGCCATGAGGGATTTTTTCTTGGTACTGAGGATCGAAATCAGAACCTTGTGTTTGCCAGGCAGGCATGCGTGCTACTCCCAGCCTCCATGATTTATATTTTCTTTGAATTTTGCTTCTCAGTTTATTTGCCTCTCAGGTTAAAACAGTAACAAAAATAAGAAATTTTCATTTTTATATCATGTATATGAGAAAATTAAGGAATAAATTTAAACAGAAATTTTAATCACAGGACAGAAAGAAAATCTCTTTTAATGCCATGTATATTTTTCTAGATGTTATTTGTATTTAAGTTTGAATTATACTTTATATGTGATTTTGTATAAAAATTGTCAACTATCTTTCCATTTCAGGTGAAGTTGGGCAACTTTTTAAATGGCCTTCACATAAAAAGATTGTGTTTTGGAAGGCTGTGTTTACTTCTCTCTGTGAGATCTCTCTCTCTCTCTCTCTCTCTCTCTCTCTCTCTCTCTCTCTCTCTCCCTCTCTCTCTTTCTCCCTCTCTCTCTCCAATCTGTGCAGCGAGACCTTGTAGACCCTGGTACAGGGTCTCACTGCACAGATGGACTTGTAGTGATCCTCCTGTTTGCCACCTTCCAAATGCTGGGATTACAGGCACGCACCGCCATGCTCAGTCTCAATTGCGGTCTCAGCGCGCCCCAGAGGCGGGGCCAGTACAGCAGGCCCGGGGATTGAATTCCCTGCCTAAACAGGCTCTTTAATCCGCTGAGCTATTTGGCCTGCCCTGTATTGCATCTTTAGATCTTTATTTTCTTAGTGTGTAGTCTTGAACTTCATTTGCTGTGTGAAAGGACTTTGGGGGGCCATTTGACATTATGTGTGTACAGACTTCAGGACAATTTATGAACAGTGGAATCCAACCCTTCACATTAAGGTCCTTTCGGTAAACTTTTTACATGTACTTCCTGTTGCCCCAGACACGTACAGCTAGTTGTGTTTTAGCCCAGGCTGTGTTTTCGTGAAGCGGGTCGAATGGTAAGCAGGGCACTGATGTTTTCTGCCTGCGTTTCTGTTTTCAGATGGTGTCCACTGCCTGACCTGCGCCATGATGCTTCTGAACACGGACCTCCACGGCCATGTGAGTGCGGCTTTGTGTAGCTCTTGTAGGAATCCAAGCCTGGCAGGGGCAGCTCGTGGCTTCTGCACGCATATACATTTTTTATTCCTTACCTAATCGCCACGGCAGGTAGATAAAGAAAACACTTTTTATTTTACACAGGAGCACAATTTTCCCTGTCTATCACATTGTGCACAAAGGTGGCTTTAGTGGTGTCGCCAGAATGTGTATGTTCCGTATCTTCTTTGTCCACCAGATGGCAGGCAGAGGCTTACTTACAGGCTAGGCATTTTAGTGGCTGAAATACAATGCTGAAAAGAGAATCTAAGTTAGGTGTGAAAACTGAGTAAGGGAGTCCACCCTTTAACCTGTTACTCAGTGCATCTAGTTTTTTTTTATCTAGTTAAAAATCGAAATAATGTAAAATAACCTAATTATCTTCTCTCTTAGAGAATAAGCTTCTTAAATTCATAATTATAAACCTTCACCTTTCATTGAAGTGACATTCTTGGGCTTACTTACATTCTTCACATTACAGAAAATCATAATTTCTTGATTGAATATACATACCTGCAGATTAGAGCTGCTGCTCCATCGGTTTTGGAGCATCATGTTTCTCTGTAATTGAAGAATCCATCATCCTTTGATTTGCTATAATACAATCTACTCACAGTTTAAAAAGTTACATTAAAACAACTGACTGTATTTTAGATACTAAACCTACTACTATTCCAAAGGCCAGCCATTTCCCTTAATTGAAACTTCAGTGCTCCTCAAAACAAACAAACAAACAAACAAACAAACAAACAGGCAAACTGGACCTGCGTGGGACTGCTGAGTGGCAGTAGTAGCAGAGTTGGGACCACTGAGGTGGAGGAAGGGCTGCTCCCGCAGCACGGTGAAGGCGAGGTGCGCTGCTACTGCAAAAGCTGAGCTTGGAAGCTCCCTTTGAGGAATTGTGATAGGTAAGTTCAGAGTAACTTAGTGCGACAGTCCTACCTTGGTTCACAAATGCTTTTGTTTGCAAACAATTTGGTTCACAAATAGAAGTACTTTTGAAAAAAAATGGTTTGTGAGCTCTGCATCAGGTGATCAACATGACTGGGTCCAGCTTTCTAACACAGGCACAGATGGAGCCTCTTTGCCAAAGTCATAGAGCAGGAGCAGGTGGGTTAGCTCAGTTGTTTAAGCGCCACTTGGACAAACCCAGTCGGGCGCAGGGGACTGTGGTTTGATCCCCAGCTCCATATGCCTTACCAGACCTGCCTTTTAGGCAGCCTGAGCCAGCCTCATGCCCCCCCACCCCAATCCTTCTCAACTTTTGTGCTTGCTTTGGCAGCACACATACTAAAATTGGAGTGATACAGAGATTAGCATGAACCCTGTGCAAAGATGACTTGCACACTGGTGAAGCATTCCGTATTTTTTATTAATATTGTTTAGACAAGATATCTTGTCTGCATCTTGTACTCTGAATAACTACTATGAAGACAATATGCAGTGTATTAATTATCATAACTAACCTGTTTTAAAACTGTCTCATTGCTATTTCTTTCTCATTAAAATTAATAAAAATTAAAAATTAAAAAAAACCAAAGTCATGGGACAAATTAAGTCCATACCACTTTGTAAGTAGCACATTTCCAGAGGTTATACAGACCACGAGTATTGGTATTTTCAGGGAACACTTCTAGGGAAGAGAGTGCTGCTATCCTGTGCGCAGTCAGGCACTGCTATTCTTGAATCTTGTGAAGGGGATGACCAGTCTGTGGGGTATCCTGACTTCTATTTTTTTCATTACCTGGCCAGCAAGTATTCATGACTTTCTTTTGTACCTGTTTTGCGATAACATTTATACCCTGCCCTTTTTCAGTCCTCAATTTCTTAACCTAGATTTATGGCCCAAGGAGATAATTTTGAGTGTATCTACATGTAACTTTGATCAAACCAGGGATTCCTAGTATAAGGGATATTGAAACTTCAGTGCTCCTCAAAGCAAACAAACGAACAAAAAGGCACATTAAACCTGACTGGTCGTCTTCTTATCAGATATTCATAGCAGATATTTTCATGTCCCATCCACAGATGATAGTTTTATATTTAGTATCTGTTAACTGAGCAAATGTGGAATAACTGGAAGGAGAAAAAAGTTTCAGAATCTCAAAGATTTTCTATAGAGGATGTTATTTAGGGGACTCTTTTCTACTAAATTCTAGACAATTTTTTGAGACAGGGTCTCACTATGTAGTTTAGGCTAGCCTAGACTCACTGTGTAGTTCAATCTGCCTTCCAATTCATGGTGATGCTCCTGCCTCAGCCTTCCGAGTGTTGAGATCATAGGTATGTGCCACCACACTTGGCCTTCTAGATTGTTTTTTAAAAAAGCTAATATAACTATTTAATAATACTTTGAAATCAACATTGCCTTGTTATTCATAATAATTTGAGGAACAGCAACAAATAAAGGTGAAGATTTATTTGTTCAGATAGCTCAGCATGGCTGATGACCGGATGAACTATGGGTTCCCTAGTGTCCAGAGCCCTTGAGTTCAGAAGCACGGATCTAGTCCACTTCTTCTTGCCCTATCTTTAGACAGTTTTGAGGATTGTAGGGAAATGATATAAAGTATTGAACTTCATTTCTGGTGCCTGGGGAGGAAGGGATGGTTTATATAAATGGACATTTATTTTTCTGGAACTATGCCAAGTATGCCAACTATGCCAAGTATAATTAACAATTGGCTATAGTAGCAAAATTAGTGATATAAAGGGAATATAAATAACAGTGTGTCTCCTTATCTTCCGAATCATATTTTTGATAATTGATTCTCAGTTTCGATTTTAAAATCGCTTAGAGCTGCCCATTTAGGTTTTATATATGAGGTTTCTTTATCTTTAATGCATGTTATTACAAGTATGTTGAATGAATGGTTGCTATCATAAACATTAACCATGTGGAATTGTGTTTTTCTCATCTCTTCCCTGTGGATCCATTTTTAAAATAAATTTTCTTTCTAGGTGGTAAGTTTTCGTCCCTGTTTCTGGGTGAGGCTTTCTTGCATTGTGCCTGCCTGGTTTGCTGTGTCTGTGTCATTCGCCAGCATGGCCCCCGTGAGGTTGGAGCATTCGGAGATGAAATGATTTTCTCACATCTGCTTTTTGTCCTTGCCCCTTACTATTCTACTGCGAAGGCCATCACCATCCACTGCTTGATCCAATGCCAGAGTAATCTTCTTGGAGAATAACCTGATTTTACTAATTTTAAACTAATAATCCATTTGCCCTATCATGGTATCATAAAAGCTAAACAACAGCATGCATTTTCTAAGACGTGCTAAGACCAGCTTATCTTCCTGCTTTCTATTGGTGAGGGCTAACTTGGTATATTAATTTATTTTGGCTGCTTCTGAGAATCTTTCCTTTAAGAACTGATGCACTGAAAATGCCTGTGTGATCGGCTAATATTACTAATACAATGAAGGAATGTGTACTAGTAGGTAACTTCCGATACAGCTTCCATGTTACAAGGTGGAATCCCTCCCTTCCTTTCTCTCTAAGTCCTTCTTTCCTTCCTCCTTCCTTCCTAATGCGTTTTCTCATTCAGCAAGCACCGACAGTGTTTCTGATTCATTCTGAGTGCTGTAGCATTTGGGCAGAGATCGGAAATGAACAAGATAGGTTTGTGGAACTGTGATAGTGTAGGCTGGGTTGGCCTCCGTTAGTCAGGCTGCATGGAGAACATCGTTAGCAAGGGACAGACGCTGTGGTGGAAAAACACTGGGAAGGTGTTTTAATTTTTTGTTGGATGATAGTGAAACTTCATTAATTAAGCTAGAACACAGTAGCCTGAAGTATATGCATTTTTTTTTTTTAGAATTATATTGATGTCCTTCACCACTTACTTTAAAATATACATGAATGCTTCATCTTAGCAATATTATAAGTTTGCTTCTACTTGTCTGCAAGTAGTTTATTCTCTTACATTGAGAAAATATAATTAAGGTAACATGTCTAATTTTCTGATTAGTTCCTTTTATTCAAGATGATTTTTCATTGAAAAATAAGCAAATTAAATATGTGCACATATAAATTTTGATTAAAACAAATCTGAGTTTCTTTCACTCTGTTGTAAATAAGTGTACTGAATATTGCTTGAACTGTTAGCAAAGAAAGACTTGAAAATCTTGTCACTTTAACATTTATTGGAAATGTTATAAATGAAAAGTATTTGACATGTCAGAATAACGTCAAGCCAGTTCCTTTTCCTGACCAGTCTTCACACATGTTCTGTTGTCGCTAACTAGCTAGCTCTCCCATTGGAAGTTAGGCTTCATGCGCCTAGCAGGATTCTGCACTCTGAAGACAGGTGTTAGGTGCAGGACGAGGTGGGGCCTCTCCACAGGGCAAGGTGTAGAGAGTTTTAGACAGACTGGTGCTGTCCTGAGGCGGGGGATGGATATGCACCAGTCATCTGGCCAATTTCAGAGCTAGCCTGTCTCGAGAGATTTGCAAGTCGGTGCTTGGCCCCAGTTTGACCATGGTTAAAAGTAGTAGCCAGGACATTATTTTTAATAAAATATTTTGTGACAAAAATCTATCATTTAACTTTGTGGCTGGAGATTTTTAGTAGCAGTTTCATCCAATGTCTCTCTGGGCTCTCTAGTATTGGCAGAAGCCAGATTAGCACTTGACAAGTTTTCTTTTTACTGAGAGTAGGCTGAAGCCTGTCCTCTGTGCTCTGAATTTCATGTAAAAGGCAAGACTTTTACCGACTTTTTGTGTTGAGTATAAATTTTTACAAAGGTAAAACCATGGCTGACATACTGTATTGATAGAGAGAAGAACAAGACTAAGGAATAAATGGAGTTTTAGAAGAGATTAGTGTTAAAAAGAGAGGTGGAGTTTAGATTAATGTAGGCCATAGGAATTTATTATTTTCTAGTCTGTAAATTGAATTCTTTGATTAATTTTATAGGAGCCTAGAATTTTAAATGGTGGATAAATATCCATTTTACTATCAGTAGTAGAAAATGACTGTTATAAGAATTATAATGAAAGCAATTTAATGATTTTATTTTTTTTCTAGAAAATTCTACTGCATACTAGTGAGAGAATGAGAGTGAAAAATAAATGCGTTTAGCATGATGTGAGTAAGCTTGTCCTTCTGAAAGCCTGGAGCAGAGTGTCTGGAATACTAACTACTACTAAAAATCATTGGGCTGAGTTATCTCCATTTCTGATTTTTTTTTTAATCACTTCCAGTTCCTTTTTCAAAGGTTATATATTATAGGAGAGATAAGAAGGATCACACTAATATTTCAGATGTCCATAAAGGTTGAACTTTGAACCACTCAAATTAGTTCTGTGATTGGGCTTTACGAAAGAACGCGTTTCATGTCATAGCTACCTGCTTCAAAAACGTACAAAGGATTATTTTCCCACTGGTCATGTATATAAAAATGAACACCAGGGGGCAGCATAACACAGTCGCGCTTACTTAGCAGCGCATCATATGAAACAAAAGTGAACCAGAAGCTTTTTTTTTTTTTTTTAATTTT
>NW_004524612.1:5129040-5163574 GCF_000260255.1 Octodon degus | reverse complement strand
GGCATGTGGTGCTGGGGGATTGAACCGCGGTCCCTGATGCTTTTGCTAAGCTTGTTCTAAGTAGGTGCTTTAGACCACTGAGCCATCTCTCCAGCCCCACCAGAAGCTTTTTAACAGAGCAATTTAACTGAGGTAATTACCAGATCAGTAGTATGCTTTTTCATCATTTATTGTAACATGTTGGAGGAGATGGAGTTGTTGTGCGGGCGGGTGTGCCTGCTGTTTTTAATATCCCAAGATTTATGAAGCCAGATTTTACCAATGGACGATGAACGTTTTTAGTTTCTCCGAAAGCATGTTTTCCACAAAGCGTCCAGACTCTACATTATTAAAAATGAAGAACATTGGGATCTTGCTTTCATCATCCTAATTTTGGTAATGACTTGAGTAATCTTTCAGCCTCCACCTGCGAGTAGGTTCTGTGATCCTCTAGCAATACCTGACTGAGAGTTGGCTTCCTTGGCAGCCCTCCCAGGGCTGAGCTGAGTTAGGCCTCCTCGGTCAAGGCTTCATGTGGAAGGCTCCGTTCCCTGGACTGTGAGGCAAGGCTCAGCACAGACTTGGGGGCGTGTGTTCAGAGTGTTGGACAGGATCTTGGGTGCTTTCCAGATAACTCTGCTAAGAATGAAAGCCTCTGTCTTTGCCTTTTGCTTTCCTGATTGCCACAATGATTGGGAACTGGTTCACTGCCGAAGGGAGAGAAGTGGCTTTGACAAAGTGAAAACCTGAAATAAAGATACAGAAAAAGAGAGATGGAGAGGGGGAAAAGTGGAATAAAAATAATGAAGATGTCTTGTGCACACACATCAGCTCCGCACAATGAATGTCATCTTTCTGTACTGCAAACATGTAATAAAATCATACATTTTTTAAAAGTACAGAATACAGCAGGATGCTTGATTTGTTTGCATGCTCCTTCGTGTTTCTTCAATACCATTACCACTTCCTTTGAGTTTTTTTTGTTTTTGTATTTTCTTGGTTTTAAGGTTTGACATTTATTTATTTATTTTTTGGTGGAATGGAGCATTTAACTCAGGCCTTTGCACTTGCCAGGGAAGTGCCTATTTCACTGAGCCTTCTCCCCAGCCCCTTTTTTAGATTTAATATTTTTATTTTAAAATTTATTTACAAAAACATGAAAGCATTGCTCCTCTTCTATTTTGCCAAACTTTTGCACCCCAGAAATAGCCTCTACCCTAAAATTGACACATCTCCTCCGTGAATTTTTCTTAATTTTTAAAACTGTGCTGAGTACATATTTGCAGATCATAGTGGCTGCGTTCACATAGGGAAGTTGTTACATGTACATAAGGCATCTTAATCCCTTTTACTTCATCTCCTCACTCCCTCTTAGCTTTCTTTTAGGCAGGAGTTGTAAAGGATAGCTCATGAACGAAAGTGAGCTGGAGTAGTCTCCTTTTGAAAATAAAGTTCATTGAATGCAGGCGTTTGTATACGTCTTGACACTCTCGTGCCGATGTTTGCAGAGACTGCGCGGCCTGGAAAGCTTAAGAATACTGCGTGTTCTTTGCAGAGACGTAGAACTTATGTTTCAGATTGTTGCCTGAGGTCCATGAGACTGCCTCCAGTTTGGAGATTTCCTCTCTGACACCTACATGCATGAGATTGAGAGTAATCTTCATAAAACCTTAATGGGAATGCATTCAAGTGAAGAATTTTAGAGATAATAATTTCTCTCTAAAAGGCACTTGATATGTTTGGTTTTAAAAGAGAAACTAAAGAAAACATTTTTTTTTTACTGTAAGAAAATATCTTTGTAATGGCAAATGTAATCAAAGCAAAGAATATACTTAAATTTATTTGGGAACATCTTCCTACAGGAATGGGGTGTTTTGACTTCTTGATTAATATTTTCTCTCATTAGATAACCTTCATTAGCTAAAAGTGTAAAATTTGCCCCTGTCTGATACTTTGAGGTTTCAAATAATAGACTTTTTATTTTGTGTGGATTTTCTGTTTCCTGTATTATCTTTCTAGGTTTGATTAAAATGCCTCCTGATTCCGAAGCTAATGAGCTAGAGAGTCATATTCATACTGTCTCTGACTTGATTGGAAATGCTGCATTGGTTTCAAGGGACCATTTCTGCGCTTTTCAGTGCATCAGAGACCTTTTCAAAGCTCTGTGCTTTATTGATCTAATGGGAAGGAATTTAGAACAGGAGAAAGTACTGTGAAAGCACTTCCTTGGCAAAGAACTGACCAGCATTTATTTCAGAGCAGGCCTACTTTTATCCAAAATGATGAAAAATCTGGAAAGAAAATGAGTAGAACATGACTGGGAATATGTACTTGTCTGTAATACCTAAGAATCTTTGATATGCAAAGCCAGTGACTAGAATTAGGTTCATCCAGTGGATAGTGACGCAGTAATTGTATCTGAGAATTGAAGCAGCCTGGTATGATATAAGGGATAGTTCTGGATGACAAAAACTTCCTTTTTATATTACTTCCCTAAATGTGGCATTAAAAATTTGGGGGAAAGAGAATTTTCTAAGTACATATTCTACTAGGAAGCACAATAGGTTAGTATGACCTTTCGCCTTTAGTGCTGAACCTTACCTGAAAGAGTTGACAGTCAGTCAGCAGGACAACAAATGACACTTAGCAGCAATTCAGCCTAATCAAGTGTGCAAGAGCTAGGGGATCTCTTTGTCCCGCTGCAGGCCGCATGCCGTGCTTGTCTTTGTTCCCGTCTCCGTGGTAGGATGGACTGGCACACCGCAATTGCTCTATGGCTTCTTACTGTCTTGGTTTGGGTTTTTTGCTAGGGAACAGTACAGTGCAGGACATGTTATATAGAATGATTTCATAAGGAATTATGCAGAGAAACATATACAAGAGTGCAGGGTATCTGTCCCCACATGAAAGGCCAAAAAAATACAGCTGCGCATTTGGATCCCACAGCAACATCCTGCCTGTAAGAGTGCTGCTGAAGACCTAGAGCCTGTAACCGTGCCTGTCACCAGTCCAGTGGAGGCCTCGAGCCCACAGCGAAGTCTCATGCAGGCCTGCTTCATTGATTTGTGCTGGGAAGGCCCCAGGGTCAGTGGTGGAAGCTAGAAGGTCTGCCAGCACCCTGGGGAATCGGAACTGGAGCAGGAAGCAGTGATTAGGGTAAGAACTAGAGCTCCCCACAAAAGCGCCACAGCCGTCCTCAGTAGCATTGAGGTCCTGATATCCTCCACGGATGAGGAGAGCTAAATTCCCATCAGGAAAGCCAACAGGACGAGCTTCTCCAGAAGACTTAGCTGGGCACCATCTTCCCCTCTGGAACCAGGAAGTGATGCTCAGAGTGACCAGCGCTCGCCCAAAGTGAACCATATCCATTCTCAGCAACAGCGAGGTTCTGCGCTCCTCCCCTCACACAGAAACAGCCAAGGTCATCAGGACAGCCAGCATGACAAGGTCCTCCAGTGGAACAGCCCGGGGGGACCAGCAGCTTCCAGCAGCTTTCCATAAGAGCTCCTCTACGCAGCTTCCCTAGCAGCCTCTACCCGCTCATCTCCAGTTCTTCCCCTTATGCTTTGGGAGACAATCCCCAGGTGGGCCTCCCACACCCAGCACACGCTGGTTCAGTCCAGCTCGGTGTAACTAGTTGACCACCAGGTGCAATCCGCTACAGTTACTATAGGTCCAAGGTAGATTTGTCCCTGCACATCAGCAGAGGGTGATCCTAGGACCCTGCATGTACTGAAATCTTTGAATACTTGTCTCTTATGTAAGAGAGTAGAATACGTGCATTTGGTTTAAACATCCCCACTTTAAACCTTCTCTAGGTTAATTATAATGCTTAATATAGTTTTCTTTTCAAATACTTTATATTCTAATGTTTCTAATGCAGAACATGTAAGTTCTGAAGGTCAACTGAATTTCAGTTGCTTTGTTAGGTCTGAATTTACATATCCATTCTCCCCACTAATTGCTGTTTTACTAATTGATATTTCATACATCAGTGTAAAATTGGTATCTTCATTACCAGTGTAGGTAATGATGGGGTTGCTGTTGAAAGTCCATGAAATGTAGTGCAAAATGAACGATTTTTCTTTTGAGACAGAGTCTCACTGTGTAGTTTAAAGTGGACTTAAACTCTCTATGTAGCCAGGCTGGTCTATAATTCATGCACCCAAGTGAAATGAGCAATTAAAATAAATCTTGAGTGTAGAAAGAAGTATGATTTTATAAAATAAAATGACTCCATAAACTTTAAAATATTACTGAACATGGCAGTAGTTTTTATTTAAATGAAAGTTTTATTTACATTTATAGACATTTATGGTACCCTGAGAAAATATTTTTGCCTCAGTAATATTTAAAAATCTTTGTGATTCTCCCAAAGAATTTTTGAAAAAAATCAGTCTTCTCTTTTCACTTAAAGATGCCATCTGAATTTTTAAATCATAAGTTTAAGTAATTACAAAGGAAAATTTTTGATGTGTGTAATAAATATTAATACTAAAATAGTCTTTCATTGAATTCTAAATATTATCATGAAGGAGAAGCATTTTCAAAGTGGCAGTGAGAATTTAAAAATTCACACACTCACACAGACACACACACACACACACACACACACAGAACACTGGCAAAATCAACGTTTTCAAAGCCTTGGAAATTGACAATTGCCTTGCAGTAATCTAATGAGCTTTCTTAAGGAGAAAGCTGAAAACAACTGAATCTTAGTAAGAACAGCAAGCCTTGTAATGATTTAACTTGCACTGTAACTATCCCCCTCACTCCAGTTCTGTCATAAGTAACTGTGAAAACCAACAGCCTCACAAGTGACAATAGCTGTGAAGAGCAGAAGCCTGGTATCTACTGGAGCCGTTGGAGGTTTCCAAAGGCCCCGTTTCTATGGAGCTGTCATTATTCAGTTGTCTAGCAGGTCACTGTGGCCCTTGCCTTTCTCTGACGAAGTTCTACACTCAGTATGATGACCTCCTCCCCGAGGCAAGTGGCAGTTGTTGAATAGCACCATTGCCTGAGGTGGTGAGGAGTTATGACAAGCAACAACACAACAGCAGCAACAAAAACAGACCAGGCCGGGGAGATGGCTCAGTAGAATAAGCACTTGGCTGGCAAGTGCAAGGACATGAGTTCAATCCCCAGTTCCGGAAAAGAAAAAAAAAAAAAAAAAAAAAAAAACAATAAAAAAACAAAACAGACCAAACTCCCATGAAGGGAAAAAAGTGGGGAATACGATATGTAAACGGTCTGTGGTAAGCTCTGACATAGTCTGAGCCGCTACAAAACCTTGGGTGCTTTCCAAAGGGACCTCTGAGACTGTAAGCTCCTTAGGTAGCTGACGGCAAGGCAGGAAGTTGAGGCTAAGACAGTGGTAAACTTCTTGGAGTATTTGAAGGTACACTGACAAGTACCCAGAGCGTCTTGGCAGAGTCTGTATTTTTGCCCTATGTGCTTTCAGTTTCTGCTCTGAGCTCAGTAGCTTGCTAATGATTAGATAGGGATTTCTTTAAATGCCAGAAATTGGTTCAGGAAAAGCCACTAGCCAAATCAGTGGCAAATGCCTACAGGGAGGGGGAAGAATTTGATTTACAGAATTGCCACACGATATTTAAAATCTCTGTTTTTGAACAAGAACAACAACAAAAAAAGTGATAAGACTTGGAAAGAACACAAAGTATGGCCCATCCACAGTAGGACAGAAGCCAATAGAAGTGACCCTTGCAGAAGGTCAGATGTTGATCTTAAGCATGTAATAAAAATAGATTAAAAACAGCCCATTATGTTTTCTTTATGAGGTGCACTTTAGATTTAGAGATAAAAAATGTTGAAAGTAAACTATTAGAAAAAGATGCACGTGCGCATCCCTAACTGAATGGTATTGAAGTTGTACTTCTACCTGAAAGAGTACAAGATTCACTATACTTACAGCAACAAAACATCTTTAAGACAAATTTTTTTATTACAAGATAGCACATTTTATCATAATAAAAGGGTCATCTCATGAAAAGGGTAGACTAATTTTAATCAGTGTAGGCACTCTAGGATGTTGCAAGAAAAGGAGAAGCATAACTTTGGTTTCTGCTCTGGTATCCTACAGAGGAAACTTTGCAGTTTACTTTTGCAATTCCGCCTTTGTAGATAAGAGCCCTAGAAGGATCTTTTGGTCATTGACCCCATTTTCTGATACACAGCTCCTAAATTCCTTCAGATTTCCTGGGCCCTAGAAACATCTTAGGAGCAAATCTTTGTTGACTACCGAACAGCTTCAGAATGGGGGCTGGCTGCCAAGAGAATCACCTATGTGAGTAGAGGGTTGAATTTCAGTCTCCCCACCAGTCATATCCCAAGTCTGGTAAGGGAGGAATGTCTACAGGTTGAGTTACTGCCAATGACCAGTGATTTTTTCAGTCATGAATATATAACAAAACCTTTGTAAAACCCCACAGGACAGGGTTGCTAGATTCTGGGATGGAAAATACAGGTACCTGTCAGCAGGTATTTTGACTCTCACAAACAGAATCCTCTGCACTGGGGACTCTTTATGACCATGTCCTTTATTTTCTTATCTCATTGTTATGTGCTCTCTTTATAGTATTCTTTAGAAATGGAGGGATCTCCTTGAGTTCTATGAGTCATCTTGAAAATTCATCAAACCTCAGGAGGGGGTCATGGGAATCCCTGTTTATGCTTGGTCAGCCAGAAGTGTGAGTGACTGCCTGCTACTTTGCAATTGGCATTTGAAAAGGGGGCAGGGCTGGCAGTCTTGGGAGTCTCCCCGGAGGTTTCACCCCCTCAAAATCCTCCCTAAGGGCTGCACTCAGCTTTTTCCAATATGTCTTTAGGCTGAGATTTTAGTCTCCTCCCATGAATTGCAAATGTTCTTGGTGGCACGTAGAGTGGTGAATAGTTTCCAGAGATTTTCAGTTTATTTTGCCTAGATTCATTAGGGAGATCAATATTTTCTTTCTTTTTCTCCTTGTGTTCATATATTCAGTCTGCTTTTACATAAAAATTTATTCTTGTGTGTTATGTTTGCATACTTGGAAGTATCTTTTGCTTATGCAATTCTTATTTGTAGTAAAAAAATGATACAAATTGTAAGTTTTATTGTTTATGAGATTTCAAGAGCTAAAACATTTTCAGCTAGAATGGTTTGTGTTTAATGATTATTACTGACAATGAATTGAAAACTAGATAATGTTACAAGCATTTAAATTTCTGATTATATTTCAAAAATATTTTGATGAATAACTGATGGTTAGGTTAGGTTGTTTTTAATTTTGTTAAAAGCAAAGAATTGGAAAAGAATTTGTTACCAAGTGATTATTCATTTTCTCAAATCCTTGGAACACGTTCAAAGAGGTCTTGCCAAGCCATAGCAAGATGACGTGATTAAACTTTTTGCTTCTTACCTTGAGGTACCTGACTTCAACGGGTACACTCAACAAGAATTGGGAAAATTGAGGTTTTGTCTTTTTCAATTTGCTGATGCAAAACAATAATTTTTTCATTAAAATTCCATGTGGGGCTTTAAATCAATATTAATCAGAATATTAGAACTGCAGATGTGATTTATGGGAAGTATCTACCAAAGAATTAATAGATGAAACCAATCATCCGTATCAAACCATTCATCCAGTCTTTGATATAAAATCTGTACCTTCCTTGTGGATGGAAGAAGCATGATTTTTAACAAATAGAATATTTAGCACTTTCACTATAAATATTTAGATAGTCTGGGTGGGAAGAGTTGTTTTGTTAAGTAGGAGAAAGGCAGCTGTGAAAGGGAAAGTGCGAAACAATTATTCCTAAGACGACACCGGGAGTGCGCTCTCAGGCAGTCCTGTGTTTTTGCAGTTGAGGTTCGGTATGCTACCTTAAAACTGTAGTAATTGCACATGCTGCTGCCCGTCTTTGTCTTCAGCAGGATGACACTTCTAGTTATATAGGCATGAAGAAAATTGCCTTAGAAAATGTTCTTTGTAAGAATATTGTGTACAGATATATTAATGTCATACCTTTTCTGTGCGTGTGGACCCGCTTTTGCCAGCGCCTAGGCCACTGTCACTGTTCGGCATCCCTGACCTGCACGTGACAGAGCTCTTGGTTTTGGTTTCCAGATTGGACCTCCGAGTCCTTCACAGCTGTAGCTTCTGCTTGTTGATTGGACCTGCACAGCAGATGATTCTCTGCAGTAGCAATTTCATTAGGTTTTTTTTTTTTAGTTGTCACATTTATATGTCTTTGCTTTTTGTAGTTTTACCTCTCTAATTATATTTTATGTACTAATGTAATTTTCTTAGGTTAAGCTTTATTATCCATAAACCAGCTGGAGTAATCTCAGGAAATAATTCTCTGTCGGCCTCTTGACTTTTGTACACTTTATGAGTGGAAGCTTTGGTTACCTTGATGTTTTGTCTTTTTAAAGCTTATTTCTATCTGAGCAGTTTTGAAAGACGCCAGTGACTTCAGAGCAGTGGTCAGGTTTCCTGAGTGTCGTGGCAGAGAGAGCCTTTCTTTAGCCTAGGAGGAAGTAGCAGACCCACTTCCTGCCCACCGTCAAAGCTTGTGCTTCCAGAAGCTTAGGATGTCTTTCCTGTAATGCTGGTGACATTTGGCCGTACTTAAGTAGCTGTGAGAATTAGGCCTTGGGGGAATTCGATAAAGATAATGCCGATATTCTGGCTTTTTCTATTATTAGAAGTATTTCTGTCTCTTCCCAGGATACTTTAGCCCTCTGAGAGCATCCTCAGAAGACTTAACTTGTTAACTTGAAAGGAAAGTAAATCTCAGATACTTCAGTCATTGACAATACATAGGAAACACAAATGACTATCAGAGTTCAACTCAGAAATCCATTTTTATCCAGGCTTTAAACTGAAACTGCATTATGTATTATATAAATGTAACATAGTTTTTTTGGATTATTTTTCTAAGTTAAAGTAAAGGTTTGGCATAATTTTGCTATTTATATATAATGACAGTTTGAAAGGCATAATAAGCCATATGTTTTCTTATACATTAAAACAATGTGTGTATATATGCACACATTTGTATTCATGTTTTCAGCAACCAAAGCGATTATTGCCCTGCTTAATCACATATTTCAGAACTCATCTTAATTTTGTAAATGTCATGATGATGTATTATTTGCCTCTGTTCTAGAATATTGGAAAGAAGATGACCTGTCAAGAGTTCATTGCAAATCTCCAAGGGGTAAATGAAGGTGTTGATTTCTCCAAGGATCTGCTAAAAGTAAGCACTGGATTAGTGGTTTGTAAAGTACGCTTGTATTTATTGTTATTGCTTATTTCTTCTGCTGCAATAAGCTGAGGATCACTTGCGTATTTTGCTTTTTGTTTCTGGCTTTAGTGGCATTGTTACTGGGCTTTGTCCCTCACGCTTCAGATGACACTTGTACCCTTCAATTAATAATCCCTAAAGGCCCACATTGGAATGACAAATACTGAGATAAGTACATTTGGAGTAGTTTTGGTCATAAGCATGGTCACAGTCAGTGAAAACATTTTCTATATAAGCAGACAGAACTTGGCAAAGGTCACAAAGTCAAATTCACTGTGAAAGTGACATGGAGGGACTGTAAAGGAGCATTTCTGACAGTGTCAGCTGCCAGTCACGGAGCCACTCAGATTGTTTTTGGAAATAGACTAAATTAAATTCTCAGTAATTGTAGAATGCCTGAGTTGTTCACAATTGGCTTTATTATTGATAACAATCAGCATGTTTTTCATCATGATTTTCAAGGAGACAGAATCAACTTTGAAATTCATACATGCTGCAGCATTATAAATAAGATGTGCATTTGATCAACGCAAAATAATGATTGGTAATGGATATGAATATTTTACAAGTTGTAGGGTAAGTAGGATGTGTGTATTGAGCGTTTGACTTTTGCAGATGGATTCTAGCCTTCTCTTTCAAACTTAGTACATGTGCAGGTTTCACTGGGGATCAGCCCCTTTTTTGAGTGAACTTGCTAAGAAGTGACATCTGAATTACACTAATCTGGCCATGCACCGCTGAGGGATAAGTCTTTAAGTAAGTGAAGACAAACATACTATAGAAAATGAAGGGAAACATTTAACGAGCTATTCCCAGATTCAATATCTTACTGACCTGAATTTCAGCTGCTTAAAAACAAATGGAAGAAAACAGGGAGAAAAAATTCAGTTCACCATATAAAGAAGTTAGTTCTAGGCTGTTTGCTTGTAGAGTAAATGCTGCCCTTTCTGGTAGTACACATTCAAATGGGAAAGGGAAATGAAAGCTGCAGGATTGTGACACAGTTAAATGTTAGGTACCCTCTGTTGAGGCTACATGATCTAAGTCTTATTTCGGTCTAGTGGTGTTAGGAAGAGTTTCTCTGAGGATCTGTAAGGCTTTTATCAACTCATGTTAGAAGGGAAAATTATCATAGTGAAGCTGTTAGTCATTAGTTGTAGGCTTATGGTAACTTGTAGAATTGTGGGGAAATTATTGGGTAGACATGAAGAGTTTGATAGAGCTGTCTAAAACCAAGTGTAGTTAGTGTACTATCTAGTGGCTACTGTTCACCTTGGTTACAAACAGGTGCTATCATTTACCCTTCTAGGAGTTTACCTAATGATTTATTGGAGTTGTGCAATTGAGATTATGTTTATAAATCTCAGGAGGAAAAATGGATATTATGCCGTTCATTACTATGAAGATGACACTCCAGTGATTCTGAAAATGATAGTAGCATGTAGCATGAAAATTGTCTGGTGAAGTATTGATTTGCTTTCAGAGTAAACCTCAGCCATTTGTCTGGAATGGGAGTAGGAATGTTTCCTATTGTGAATTTCAATAACCAAAGATTTTTAAAGATCATTTTTGTGTTATTATTTTGAGGGCTGTTTCTCTTTCTTTATCCTTTCTTCTCCTTTCTTTTCTCCCATTGTTTTGATTTTCCTTTCATTTTTCTCTGGTTTTCTTTTTGGTTTGTTTCTTGTGCTTCCATTTCTCTATTCAGTAGTTATCTGTGACTGAAATAAATTTTTGGGTGAAATATTTATTTGAAATTTGGAGTAAGTTCTACACATGCCATACACATGCACACATATAGGCAAACAAAAGATTTTGGTATGATTTTACAGGCTTTCCATAATCTTGTTCTCTCCTCTCTTTCCTTTGGGCTGGAAATCGCATTTGGACTTACAGCACATTCTGTGCACTTGCATAGCTGTGGACATTTATTGAAAGTCCTCTATGTGATCACCAGGCAGTGTGGGACTTGGGGAACACATCTGTCTTTTAGAGATCACAAAATGCTGGGAGAGGCTTTCTCTCTTAAAATGGGCAGTTGTTGCACATCAAAATAAAAACATAAACCACATTCTGCTTTCTCTAAATAAAAATGGTTAAGAAAAAAATAGGCCATAATATATTTAGGTTTTTGAGAAATTAGAAATTTGCCTTAGGACTTTAATTCAGAGAATTCCTTTAAAGTTTGTTTCTACTTTGCCTTAGAGGATATTGAAAGGAGAGACGAACATTGTGTGTTTTTTGTAGTTTACAGTAATAATATAGTCTCCATTGCTTACTCAAATAGC
Organism: Octodon degus; assembly: GCF_000260255.1. Lineage (NCBI taxonomy): Eukaryota > Metazoa > Chordata > Mammalia > Rodentia > Octodontidae > Octodon > Octodon degus. The sequence continues at coordinate 5,151,998 of NW_004524612.1, read as the reverse complement.
CTAAACAGAGTTGAGTGCGATAAGAACTTTTCCACACTTGCTTAGAGTATCAGTTTATGACACCTAGCATTCAAAGTTGCATACAAGAGACAGCTGGTGACAGGATGTCATTCAGAGCAGAAGGACAGAAGTGTTGTTTGAAATGGGTCTTTGCTGTGTAAGAGGACTAATTTTTACTTAGGTTATTAGTCTGTTTCATCTCCAGCCCCTTCTGCCACCATAAACATCCTCATACCCATCTCTCCGTAGGAGATGATCAAATCAAGACTGTAATTCACTCAACTAAGTATGACAAAGCACCTGTCATTTTTTGTGGCTTTACAAGGCCTGCCCATCTTAACAACTGGAGGTGTTTTAAAACTTCAAGCGTCATTTTGGACAAGGAGAAAAGGAAAGCGGGGGGGGGGAGGGGAGTTCTGCTTTGGGCTCTCATAGACTAAGTGCAATATTCCTGGACTTCAGTAAGTATTCAAGATGGTAGGGACATGACCAGAGCGGACACAAAGATAAAAAGGCTGATGTCTTTGAGCAGCCACATGGCATGATGATTATAGACCTCAGAGCTATCCTGACCAGGCTCTATTATCAGCTCCTCTCTCTTAATAGTTAAGGGCCTGTGGGCAACTTCATTTAAATGATAGCAATTTCTTTTTCTATAGAATGGGAGATTTTATTTATACCCCTCCACCTACTTTTATTTTATTTTCTTCTCTGTTTCTTACTCCATATTAGGAAGTGAAGCCACTGCCTCTCACTTGCCAATGAGGTGCATTTCCACCCCTTAAAATTTTGAGACATAGTCTCATGAACTGCTCACGCTGGCCTGGGACTTGTGGTCCTTCTGCCTCAGCTTCCTGCATAGCCGGGATTAGAGGCATATGCCTCCACACCTGGCTTGCCTAGTCATTTTAATCATTGAACAATTTAGTGTTTTTCATGCTTTAGAATCCTAGCATATCATAAATGCAAAGAGTTTCCTATTTTTTGGCTTTAGTATTATTTTAGTCATCGTTTAGTTCACAGTTTGCTGGAGTGACATCTCATTCCTTCTTGTAGGTATTTGGATGGAAGGTATAATATGTCTTCAACAGCCAAATGAGATTAGTGCTACAAGAATAGAGCTGCATTATACTGCACTCTAAGTCTGCTGCTTTTTAAGAAAACATGTTATGCTCAATGGTGACAGCGACCTACAAATGAATCTTCATTAACCATCACCTTATCATCCTTACCTTTTTATCAATACCCTCATTCTCTTCCAGGGTTCATCCCTCATTCATATGTATTTATATCCAAGTGAAGATGTATACACTTATATAGATACCTATATATTTATATGTAATGTGCATTTAGGTCATTAGTCACTTCCTCCGTGTTCCAAGAGTAGAGGGTACTTTGGAAAGTTGGGTCTTGAAGAATCTTTGCCAAGTCAAATTAGTTCTTAGGCTTTGGACATCTCAGTGTAATCCTGGGATACCAATGGATATGTGAATGTGAATTATTTGGTATGAGTAAAGATCCTTGGTGGTTGAATACCTGCTTGCTTGTGTCTGCCCCAGTGGAGAAGATCAGTTCTGAAGGATCAGGATTAGGAGTTACTGAGGTGGTCCCAGGGACTCATGACTCTTAGCTTGGGAACCTGTTTTTTCTCAGGCACATCAGGAGCCTATGCCAAGAAATGAATGAAGGGTGGCTTGTCATCATGTGTCTGTTTCTGAAGCTTTTTACACTATCAAAAAGCTTTGAAAATTCATGATTGCCCAGATATGGAATGAAACATCAGGGGATGAGTGGATAAAGGATTACATATGTGTATGATAAAATACTATTCAGCCTTTAAAAGGAAGTGCCTGTTACTTGTGACAACATGGATGAACCTGGAGGACATTATATTGAGAGGTATAAACAAGACATAGAAGACAGATTTCTATGTGTGGAACTAAATTGGTTGAACTTAGAATCAGAGAGTGGCATGCAGTTACCGATGGCTGGGCTAGAGTGCTAAGGTCAGTTAGTGTGGATGAATTCTGTTACAGTACGGTAACTATAGTTAATACAATATTGTATTCTTTTTATTATTATTATTTTATATTTTAGGGAAGGCCCTAGATGTTCAGGGTCTCCCTACTAGATCACACTTGTAGTGATCCACCTGTTTACAGCTTCCCAAGAGCTGGGATTGCAGGTGTGTGCCACCACACACAGTCTCAATTGCCCTCTCAGTGCGCCCCAGGGGTGGGGCCAGCACAGCAGGCCTGGGGATCGAACCCTCGGCCCCTGCACCAGTGTGCAGGTGCTTTAATCTGCTGAGCTATTTATTTGGCCAGTCCTTCCTATTCTCTCAGTTGTATTTCTTTTGGGTTTCTTACAGATTTTAAAAGGGCATCTGCATCTGGATCTTTAGTTCAATTTGTTTTTCATTTCTAAGTCTGGAGGTTGGTGTCTCTATTCTTCATGATATCCAGAGCAAAACAGAGGGACTTGGGGTGATGGCCACCAATTATGAAATACGGAGTGGTGGAAAGGCCACTTTAAAACATTTCCACGAAAAAAGGAGGTTGCAGTGGGAACAAGGAGGAAAGGAGATGTTGAAGAAAGGCATAGGGACACATAGGGTAGAGGGTCTTATGGGCTGCATGGTATTTGCCTTTTTATGAGACATTCAGATCAAAGATACTAACAGTGATGGATGAATCCATAATTGTGTTCTGTCCCAATTTTCTTAATCCCTTCTATTTGTTCAAGTTGTGTTCTCTGAGATATTTATTCTCATGATGATTAAGTCTTTTATTTCCCTCCCTTCCTTCTTCCTTATGTTTTCTTTCAGCAAATGCATTTAGTAGATGCCAACAGGAGGAGAGAACAGAAACAACAACAACAAGCAAAAGCATAAAACTTGTCAGAATGTTTGTAGTGTATATTATTGAAAACCAAAGCCGGACACAACTTTTAGTGTCTCAAAACACATCTCCTCCTAAGCGTGCCTAAATAATGCAATAGTGTTGTGAATAGTTCAGTTACAAAGATTTTGTTGCAGAAATCATTAAAGTCTATGTGACATCTCTTTAAGTCATTGCTGTGTTAAAATGTTTGATGTAGGGGCATTCTTCAGAAATATAGTCACCTATTTTGGTAGAAATTGCCATTATCATTTCTGTTTACTTGGGAATTTATTAACTTTGAAATTAGCTTATAATCTCTTAGGGAATGCAAAAAGTTATTTTCCTTACTGATCTGTAGTTAATAATGAAGTGTGTGTGTGCCTGTGCATGCGTGTGTGCGTGTGCGTGTACATGCATGTGTGTGTGTGTGTGTGTGTGTTCCTGTCTTTCTGTATGAAATGGGAGTAGCAGTTAAATGGAGGACGTGAATCATAAATCAGTATGCCTGGCCAAGGGGGATTGAAATGCTTCATGTAATTAGTGGGGTTGATAAATAACATGTGAATTAAGTCATTGCATAACCTATTGGTCAGCATATCACTTAAAGTTCTTTTTCAGGTGACTTTGTTTTCCCCTCCTTGCTTAATGGGCAGAATTTAGGCAAGACTCTTTTTAGAGGAAGTTTTTAAAAACATACAGACCTGCACTCATTCCTTAAGGATTCCAGTTGACCAAAACCATTTCATATGTTTTTTTTTTAAATGAAATTTTTGTATTTAATATAATACAGGCATCCCCGGTTCCACCAAAATAATAATAATAATAATAATAATAATAATAATAATAATCTTCAGGATAACTATTTGATAAAAATGATGCAAAAATTAGCCAGAACAATATTTGAACAGAAAAGGTCAACAAAGAACAACACATTTTTAACACAAAGATTAATGCATCTTGTTGGACAAGGCAGAAGCATAATTAAGAAATATAAATCTGCATTATGTGAGTTCATTACCCATTAGTTGTGGCTGTGTGTAAAGGGAAGCAACAACAGTGAAATCAACCATTAAAGACTTAGAGATAAGCAACTTTTTATAACAACAAACTCCAAAAAGGTCTTGTTCACGCTGACACCGAGAGCTGCAGTGTTCTTAAAAGAGAGCCCACCAGCCGGCTCACTCCCAAGCTCTGCCTGTGCCTCTAATCTGACCCTTTCTGCTGGGGAGAAGATAGACAATGGAACTCTGACGGTGACCCTTCTTTTCTGTGCTTTCTACTGGAAGGGTGACCTGAAGCCACCTGAGGTTGTCCTTTCTTTCTGCCTCCTCACCCTCCTCTTCATTTGCTTGCTCCTTTCATCTTTGCCTCCACAATTATCCGCTACAGGCTCGATGGGGCAACCGAGTAAGATCATGTTTTTCTTACAGTTTGTGATATTATACTATTATTTTTCAAAGGCTAACACTGGAAGAGACTAATAAAAGGTGCAAGAAGTCTATTTATTACACCTCAATATGATTCTACAATTTATAACTTTCAGTGAAAGAATAATGAAAGAAGATCCACTTAAAGAATAAGTGGACAGTTTCTCTGTTCAACTAGAGGTTGGCTATCATGTTTTATGAGTCTAGTGACATTTCACTCAGCTCACTTTTATTATTTATTCTTGACCATTCTTTGAAAGTATTAGCTATCATTTATTTTTTTTTGGAGGGAGGCAGAACCGAGGATTGAACTCAGACCCTTGCGCTTGCCCGGGAAGCACTTATTCATTGAGCCATCTCCCTGCCCCGAGTATTAGCTGTCATGATGCATAGCTCAGATATAACATGGAGCATTATTAAAACTAATGATATATTAAGGAAAAGGACAGGGGATTATTTTGGAGAATTACAAATGGGAAATGACATGAAACTGTGACTGTTTGGTGCTGTGGAGAACTGCGTGAGCCGAGGGTAGAGGTAGAAAATGGGGCGGCAGTCATTGTGCCTGTGAGATGTGGCGCTCGCGTGCAGGGAGGAATGGTATCTATGGAGGTGTATTAAGCGCTGAATTATTCTGAGCTTGTTATTGGAGCTTCTGTTGCTAGACTGTGTTCCAGATTGCCCCTTTGTCTCCTTTTTTACCTACCCAACCTGCACGGGTCAGATGAGAAAGGGTAGAAGGGCCTGAAGCCCGTCTTCCCGGTTAGTGATGCTTGATCCATCGGGGTTTGGGAGAGTAGGAAATGCCCAGTGGCAGCTCTGGAGTGCAGGCCCAAAATTTACCTGGGTCAGGCAACTTTGTTTGTCAGTTTCTGGCATATGAAATGGGACAACAATAAGGTGAGATGGGTTAAGAGCTGGCATCGTACCCATGTAGAAAGCACTAGTTTTTGTAACTGTGGGACCTTGAAGGCTGCCATGCGATGGAACCTTCAGGTGATCATTTCACTACTTCATGCCCTAGTTTCTTCGTTAATGAAACAAGATAACTGTCCTGTGCCTGTCGTTTTCAGGTTTTTAGCTTGTAAAGCCCCCACTGTACCACTGTCCATTCACCTCAACCTTCTTTCCCATCTGGGCCAGTTGCTGCTTTTTTCTTTTGTGTCCAAACTCCCTTAGGCACTGTCTTAGAAGAGAAATGTTCCTCGTTAAAAAAGAAGTTGGAGAAACTCTATAGGTGATTATAAGCATGCTTTCATTCTAAATACTTGGAGGGAGGGTTCTTTGCACCATTTCTTTTGGAAACTTGTTTTAACTTTCCTATTACACTCACTGGGTAAGACAAAGACTTGTATACTTACTAATGCAGCTAACACATGTTTGGCTTTAAAGCCAAGAAAATTGCTTTACTGTAGTAGTAGCAGCGTTCTTAAACAGAGTGCACCCAAAGGACTGCATGAAAGGAAGAGGGCCCCAGTCCGAAACAAGCCTAAACTTTTTTTTAATAAATGAAAAGCCTGAAGTGAATTCTAAAAAATACTTGATCTGAGTTATATTTGGAGTATGTAGTTGAGAATAGGAACTTATGGGTGGTATTTAAGTGTAGCTATAAAAAGAGCATCAACTGTTGCTTCGAGTAGGTGAGCTCTCTCGAAGAGAAGGTCACGGAAACCTGGTAGCAGCGGTGTCTCCGGCAGAAAGGGCTTGGCTGCGTATCCCAGTGTAAGGAGCGGAGTCCTTGAAAAGAGAGCAGGCTTTTTGAGCTTTTTGAGCTTCGAGAAGCTTTAAAGATTTTGGCTCAAAATGTGGAATCTTGCTGCTTTTTCAGTAAAGCAAGTCAAGCCGAGGTATGCGATTAAAGGCGCGCGGCATGCTTTGCTTTTGTCTTTCCCGCGGAGGTCTGCAAGCGCGCTGTTGCTCTCAGGCATGTGATCACCACGCACAGAACAACGGAGCTGCCGCTAGCACAGTCCAGGCCTTGAATGAAAAATGGTGACGATAATGAGGGTAATACTTAGAAGTAGCTGAATATCCACAAATCATGTTCATGTTTTAAAAAACTTCTCCCCAAAGAAGTCTGTTAGAACGTTTTGACAGAACAGATGCTGCTTAAAGAGTACAAACAGATTTTTAACTGAAAAGAAAAAAAAAAAAAAAAAAAAGGAAAAAGTTTGAGTGGGGGTGGTAGTAATCGTTAAGGGTACTGTAATGGAATATTAATGACTCCCAAACAGATTCTATTTTTAATTTGATCAAGAAGAAGTGCTACAGGATTTCATACGCAGATGCTTCCATAGAATTTTGAATGTTTGTAAGTGTGGAACCTTTTTTTAAACCTCATAATATAGTGCACTGGGATTGCTGCTGCTATCAGTCAAGCATGAACATGTATAATGGATATGAATTTAATTGGTCACATTGTGAATTTCAGCCATCCTCTTCGTGCTTATGTGTACCAGAAGGGAGATGGATGGGTTCCGTAGCACTGATACACTTCTTTCAGAAGGCCTACAGTCCAAGCTTAAAAACACTGTCACAGCCAGTCATGTGCCCTGTCGGTGGTGTCTGCTTGTCCACTGTGTAACAGAGGAAGAAATTTCAATTGGAAGGTATCTGTAACTGTTCAGTAAAAGTATCTCATAAAGGAAAACCGTTTGTTCTGTAGTTATAGTCATGCTTCCCTATGTAGCGGTCAGGTGTACTGATGACTGTGAAAGATGAAAACAAGCAAAAAGCTAGAACTAAAAATAGCCAAATAGCCGGGATAAATGGATGTCATAGAATGTGTGCAATTAATCCCACATATTGTACTCAGACCCTCATTCAGTGCCTACTTTTAATAACACTACAATTTTTACTTCAGAAGTTTTGGCCTGGTCTCTTCCATGGTACATCACAGGCGGATGGCTCTGCAGCTGCAGGTGCACACCAGTAGACCAACAACTGCTTGAAGTTGGAAAGAGGGCTGGGCACATGCCACTGCTTGGCTCTGAGCCAGGTCTCCATTAACAAGACAGTAGCCACATACAATTAATTGTCTTAGATGCAAGTCTTAAGATTCTTACTTAAATTTTCAGTTGAAGTTATTTTGCTGAGAAAAACTATTTTCTCAGTTTGGCCATGAATTAGAAAGCTGAATGTGAAGGGAGTGCTGCCGCTCTGATATGTGTTAGTGGGAGGTAAGAGTTGATCTGAAAACCTGAAAAGGGCTCTTGGTTTCCAAATGGGAGAGCTGGAGGGGACTGAGCGGGGCAGGCAGATCCGCGCAGCCAGTATCAGAGAGTGGCCTAATGGATGTGCGCAGTGAGTCATCAGAAATGTCACATTGTGTTTACTTAGCTTGATTAAGGAGACAGAGAGTGTGAAGTAGCTTTAGAAAGATTGCCAAGAAAACTGTTTTATAAAGGTTTTTGGCATTTAAATAATTTGCTTCAATCACAAAATGCACTGATATAGAATAATTCACTTCTTTGCCCTTGGATCATTCTTGAATTCCATCCTGTCAGTTTTGGATTTTCATTATTATGGTCAGCCTTCTGCATCTGCCATTTCAACCAACCTTAGGTTAAAAACATTTGGGAAAACGATTATATCTATACTGGACAAGTAGACTTTCTTATTACTATTCTCTCTACAGTGCAGTACAATAGTTATTTACATAGCATTTGCATTGCATTAAGTATTATAAATCATCTAGATATTATTTGAATTATGCAAGAGCATATGCGTAGGTTGTAGGTAAGTAGCATTGTCTCCAAGGAACTTGAACATCTGTAGATACTGGTGCGCTGGGAAGTGTGTGACCTGGAGTCAATCCTTTATGGGTACCAAGGATGGACTATAAAGGTTTTTTTTTTTTTTTTAAATTTTAGTTTCTAACTCTTCCTTCAAACTCTCCATACATAGGAGCATAGTTTTATTGCTTAAGTGTTGGTTTCTCAGAAATACCCATAGCTGCCAGATATGGTGGCATAGTCCTGTAATCTGAGCATTGTGGGAGGCTGAGGCAGGATTGTGAATTAGAGCTATGTGACTAGGATCAGAGGTACAGCCTGTAGTAAGAGAAGTGGGGCAACTTATTGACTTTGCTAGATGCTCAAACATAAGAAAGGGGGTGGGGACATGTAGCATGAAGACCCTGGATTCTGTTTCAATTACTACCAAGGAAAGAAAGAAAGAAAGAAAGAAAGAAAGAAAGAAAGAAAGAAAGAAAGACAGAAAAGAAAAAAAAGAAAAAGAAGGAAGGGGAAAGACAAAGGGGAGGGAAAGGGAAAGGGAAAGGGAGGGAGAAGGGGGGAGGGGACGGGAGGGGAAAAAGATCAATAGCTGGATTTCTCTATACCTTAGAAGGAATGTTTTGGAGATGATGCAAGTATATAACTGTCACCTCCCAGAATACTTGGTTAAATAGAGTCATTCGTTTCCCCCATCATCTAGATGAGCTAGTGAGAAGAATTTTGATACCCTTGTACTTTTCCCCAGATAGTGAACACACTGTCCATTTAGATTCCACTGCTTATTGATGAAGACCACAAAGGAAAGTATTTTAACCATTAGAGTGCTTAATTCTAGAAGCAGTTATTCCTTGAGGATGCAAGATAGACAACTTTTGTTACTGTTTTCTCCTTTTCTTTTAGAAACCTGAATCAAAGGTAAATCTAAATAGCTAGAATGTTACTTGGAAGGGTTACTTACATTTCCCATTGTTAGTTAGCTGTTATGTTGAAGGTTAAAAACAAATGTTTGAAGAGTTAAAGATTTTTGAGACACTGTTATTTTTGATTACATGATTATCTATCACTTGTTTGTCATTCCTCCCTGCCCCTATTCTTTGTTGTTGTTGTTTTCCATAATTTTATTGATAAACAAATAGCAATGAGATAGTTTCAAATCAAATTGGTAGGACAGTTTCAATAATTAACACATTGCATACATTCTTCCTAGTGGTTAATTGCTATACAAGATGCGGACATGATATCCTATTTACAAACACCATTAGAACAGATCACTCTATTCATTAAGAGAATGTAGCTATATATCTATCCTAATGACTTTGAATACGCAGATACAAAATGGACATTCATCTGTATACCCTTTTTTTGTTAAGTTCCGTTATTTGAATATTATAGGTGTGTAAACTCAGCAAAATATTCTAAAAGAGTCCAGTATCCCATAATAGTATTGGGTCTTCTGCTTGACTGGCAATGTCAGAAATTGTTGACCTGAGTCCCCTACAGCTCAGTATAACAGCATGGCTTCACTTCTTATATTTCATTTTTATACTTTTCTGCTGGATGGACTATGTCTTGTTGGGCATAGTTCCCTTGCCTCTATTTTAATTCCTAGGACAGATCAGAGTTTCAACAAATATTTTTTGAGGAAATAATTGCAGTGATAATAGTAATAACTAATTATGACACAGTAACAATGATTCTGGCCATGGAACGGCTTTGGAAGCAGCGCGTGACCAATGTCATGTGTGTGCAGAACTGGGTAGGTGGCTCAGTGCGTACATAATTCCACTTTTGTTTTTCTTGAGAGAGAAGCCATTTAGTCAGGGCAAGCTATGTTCTCCCAAAAGTTGAAAAGCCATAGAGTACTCTGCCAACATGCAGACTTGTGTGTTACTGTTTTGATTAAAGCAAACGAGGCAATATCCGCCTCAGCAATACACTTAGAGGAAGGACCTTTTCCTTCCCAGAGCACGCGGCTCGTTCATTGAGGCTCGTCTGTGTGCTAAGGTCTGTGGCTGGCTCTCGAGGCGCAGCCCTTCATAGGATAACAGATCGTAACTTCATGTGCCTCAGAATTTGGTACAGAGCATGTAGCGGATGATTACACAAAGTACAAAGTGCTGCATTCAGACCTTTGTACTAAATTTGATTGAATATTGTCTTAGTTACATTCTTGTCTCTGAGACACAATATCTGACACCTACAACTTACCTGAGGAGAGGTTATTGTGGTTCACTGTTTGCAGAGATTTCAGTCCATATTTGGCTGGCTTTGAGGTGGCTCATGGCACAAGAGAACTGTGCATGGTGTGGTACCAGGAAGCACAGAGAGAGACTGGGGGAGGGGGAGGGGAGACGGACCCGTGAGGCTCTGCTGCCCGTCACCCATGTCCTCTGGCTGGCTTCCCCTCCCAGCATCGCATCTAGCTGTAACAGATGAGCATCATGCCCCACGGTCTGACCGCCACCCCAGACCCCACCTGTGAGTACATGAGCTTTGAGGGGACTCGAGATATAAACCAGAACAGGTTTAAAAGCCATGCCTGGGGCCAGCAAGATAGCTCAGTGGACTGAAGTGCCTGCTCAGGCGAGCTCAGAGACCCCATTTGGATCCCCGGCTCCACGTGCTGCACTAGCCCCACTCCCAAGGCAAGTTGAGCCTGCCAGAGCCCTGCTTCGTGCTGCACACCTGTACTCCCAGCACTGGGGAGGCTGAAAACAGGAGGATCACTGAGTCTGAGCTGCGTAGTGAGGCCCTGTAACAACCAAATACATTAAAAAAAAAAAAGCCATGCCTGGTAGGTTTGCCATGTTTGGCAAAAGTCAGACGAAAGTTAGTAGGATTCATAATTTCTCATTTTGGTAAGAGCTGTTCTAAATATATTGGGTGAAATGAAGATGAGTAAGACATGAGTCCCTCTTTGAAGGAGTTTTATTATAATAGTTTTCAATACTGGCTATACGTTGAAATCATATTGGCTAAGGGGAGAAAGATTAGAAGACTGAAATGTTTGTTCTCAAATGCAAATCTGTTGAAAAAACCAACTTTGGAGAAAGGTGTGACTGTTTCTTATAAAACTATACATACCCCGTGATCCAGCAGCTCAAGAAAAGCAAAGCGATGTGTTTCAGAGATAGTCATAGCCCTAAATTGGAAACAACATAAATGGTCAACAGGTGGATACATACATGAGGTGTGTGCGACACAGCCGCACAGTGCGGTACCATTTAACAGTGAAAAAGAATGGACCGGGCATGCCCAGAGCACCAGTGAAAGGAGCTTCGGGCTGCAGCTTTAGGCAACGTTTTTTTATTTTATCTTATTTTTTTTTTATTAAGTTTATTGAGAAACAAATAGCAATGAGACAGTTTCAAAACAGGTTAGTAGGACAGTTACAATAATTAGTACAGTGCATATTGCTGTCTTCGTAGTAGGTTTTCTTATGTAAAGTCCTAGGTAGACAGAACTAAAGGATGGTGGTAAGGGCAACAACCAAGAGTGATTTCCTCCAGAGCGGCCACGATGGGAATTGCCTGGGAATGGATGTGTAGCTCGGAGGAGATGTTACAGAGAATGTCTGGTGGAAGATATAAGTAAAGCTTGATACCCTCCTCTGGCTGACCCTGCCTCTCCCCAGTTTCAAATATTTGTGAATAAGGCCATGTGCATTTTTAAGAAGGCATATGGGTAATTATGACACATGTTGGGAGACAGGACGACAGGTAATAAGGACAGACAAAAGACAATATGCAGTGTACAAGGGACCGAGGGGAACCTGTCGCCAGTGGACACGTGCACCCATCCCAGCAGTCAGCCTACTTTTAGTAGCAAGCCAGGAGCACAGGAGAAGGGGTGGTAGACTCTGTGGTAGACAGGGGAAAGCTGGTTGAAAACTCGTTCTTCCCTGTGCCCTGGATGCCGTCATCCTTTAAGTTGTCCTCAACTGAAATATACTATGGATGTGAGCCTTCTCCACACAGCCAGGAAGCAGGTCAGTTTTCTGAACCCTTCTGCTCCTAACAAGATCTTACTAGCCTTGAGACCACAGCAACCCTGTCGTGTAGCCTGTTGCTCAGCATAGTAAAAGGTTATTCATGTCCCTTGGTCCCCAGCACACTAAGATTTGAAGTATCAAATATAATAAAATACCAGAGAGTATATTTGTTTTCTATTGTTGTTAGATTGTCACAAATACAGTGGCTTCATACAGTGCACCATTTTGCAGGATTTGTTTGGGTTGGCTTCACTGCTTTTTCTGGTCCACGTTTCATAAAACAAAGTCAAAGATAACGCAGGGTGCATTTCTTTCTGGAGCTGCTGGAGGTGATCTGCTCCAACTCTGCCCAGGCAGTTTGCAGAATTCAGCTCCGTTGGTTTGTAGGGCTGAGGTCCATTTTATGGCTGGCTAATGGCCAGTGGTCCTTCCTAGCTCCCAGAGACCACGCATATTCCTTCGCTTGGAATGCTCTTCTTCCATCTGGGAAGCCAGTGGCAATAGGCAGTCTTTTTCATTCTGCGGAATGCTGATGAACTCCATACCCTGCACTGTCTGTCTTTCACCTCATTTCTTCTCACATTATCCTTTTGTGGTGCATGTCCATGTACTGAGTGGCTGTTCTGCCTTCCTCAGGCGTTCTGAAGCTCCCGCCTGGATAGTTCAGAGTAACCTCCCTCTATTAAGGTCCACTGGTCAGCAAACTTCATTCCACTTCCCAGGTTCCTTCTGGGCAGTGCCTAGAGGAATGCTTTATTAATCAGTAGATGGTAGTTTTGGAAGAACCAGCATCTGTAGATCTGCATAGAGTTACCCACAACATGTGAGGTCTTTCTGAATAAAGAGCATTTGGGAAGCCACACCGGGTTGGCCGCACTTACTTGTCTTTGCAACTCTAATGGATACTGTGGAGCCGACCTGGAGGCCTCTGGGCGGAGTAAGGGTGTAAGAGCCCGTGTGGAGAGCGGAGGCCATGGGGTGAGGTGCACTGAGCACGGCGCTGACCCACGATTGTGTTCCTACTAAGCTTGCTTATGGTGTGCTTTCCTTTTCTCCTTTTTCTTCTTACTTGTTGCATTACCTTCTCTGCTGCTGTTAGAACTGAACAGAATGACATGTGGAACCCCGGAAAAGCTATTTCCATTATTTATAGACTTCCTGAACTATGAATCCACTGATCCCAGGGGCTGTGGCCTTACATAAAAATATATTGCTGTCACTTTCTATTGCCCTGCAGGCCTTGTGCCTCTCACCGCTGTTGGTGGACTTTGTATCCCGCCTTGGGTGGGGGTCAGTATAATCACAGAGCATGTGGGGAGACCCTGTGCTCACGGGCCATCTCTGATGTCTGCTAAAAATTGGAGCCATGTCATAAAACTGATTTTTTGTATAGTGATTCCACATAAAAGGGTAGTCCTTTTCATTAGTGCTGCTCTGTGCCACTTATCTTCCTTTTTATCCAATTTATTTATAAACTTTTAAAAAGGATTACATATACTTTTTGTTTTGAAAGTCATGCACCTAGCCAAGAAAGTCATAACATACTTCCTGCCAACCTTTTAAAAATAGAAAGCGAACTGCCAACTGTTGTTTTTATTGTAGCTCCTAAAGGATGTATACATAAGGTCTAAAATAATGAAACCCAGCACAGCTGGATGCTAGTTTTCAGAAGCTGAACATGAGAAATAGAATGAAAAGGGGAAGATATAGTAGCAGAAAGCTAAGGGGTCTTTTATTGGGGATCAAAGCTTTCATTTTGTTGACACACATTTTACTCTTAAGCCCTGTCTGCGTTATTCACATTCCTGGTCTTTTCAGGGTCTTCTTTTTATCTCCAGCCTGTGTTTGTTTTTCTTCTTTCTCTTTTCATATTTCACGGACACCTGCAGTGTTGGTGACAGAGACCAAGGAAACCCATTCATCCTCTGTGGCTCTTTGCATCACCTTTGAGAAGAGAAATAGGCTCTTGCAGAAGGTGCCTTCCACCATCTGAGCGCCATCTGAGCTGCACGTAACTGATACAGCAGCTCCTTCAGCCACTGCTGTAGCCTGCAAGGGAAGCACTGGTCTCACCCTGTGGCAGTCTCTTTGTCACTGTCCTCCATCCAATTCTGCTGGTGTTTTGATATCAAATGGAGTATCATCCTGCTATAAAGAAGAATACACTTGAGTCATTTGTATGAAAATAAATGCACCTTGAATCCATAATGAGTGAAGTAAACTAGATACACAAGATGAAAATGAGATGGTTTTTCTTGTATGAGAAATGCAAAGTGCAGATAAATCAAAGAACAAAATAAAAGATAGCCAATAGAAAATAGGTCTTTGGCAAATGAGAAGGAGATTAAGAGGTGAGAGGGGAGATACAGGAAATGTAAAAAGAAATATGATGTGACATTTATATATACCAGATCTCCAGGGAGATGGATTCATTATGGTACCATAAACATGTACAGTGAGAGAGAGACAGAGACAGAGGAGAAGAGGAGAGAAGAGATTGAGGCCAGGAACTGTTGCTAATTCCAGTTGTTCCCATTCAGGTCTTCAGCTCAGCATCATAAGGTATATTTGCTGGTAGCTCTGAAAGATTGGTGATTTCTCTTCTTAGTCCTACATATTTTACTTTGAGACTATATTTCTTTATCCACTATGTAACTTACTTATGTTTCAAGTTTCTTTTCTCACCAAAAAAATGATTTTCAAAAAGTGAAAAGCAACTTTTAGTGGCTCTTTTGGGTCATTTCCTCATGTGCCCATGGACTTTTACTTCCCTTCTTTATAAAGCTAAAAATGAAAAAGCTGCTTGTAAGGATCGCTCTCATGCGACCTTCAGGAAGTGGGGTCAGCACTTCTTCTGGTACCCAAATGTATTTTTGTAAAAAGACCAAACTCCAACTTAGAATGTGTTTTGAAATTATTATTATTAAGTGAAAGAAATTTGGAGTCAGTATTAGTGTCTGAGAACCTCTTTCAGCCTTGAGAATCCATAGCTTCCTAAGCTTCACATTTCTGTGAGGTAAGGGGGCACCTCCATTTAAATATTGACGTTTACACAAGTACACACGCATGCAGCACATGCACACATGTGTGCACACACAGAGATGAGCATTCGTGGTCACAGGGATGTCCTCCTTGAATACCTCTGTCCCATTTGCTCTATTGACTGGCCACGATATTAAGGTAGAAGTGAGCTGTTAAATTCTGCTGTTACATCAGATCAAAAATAGAAAAAAATATATTTTATATAAAATACAAGCAATGATAAATAAGCTGAATTGTATTACAAAGAAAGTAATTTATAACTATTCTAAAGGCAATATGGAAGGGGGAAAAAAACTATTGTAAGTTTACTAAACAGTATGTTTACCAACCAAGGAAGACAAAACATACAAAAAAGTATAGAAAAACCCCATATATGCTCATAGTCTAATTTGTGATTTATCTTTCCTCCACAGTGATATAAACTAGTAATTCTGAAATTATTACCTTATCATTACTTTATGTATGTACTAGTTTTGAAAAATAAACAAATTCATCCAAGGAATAAGCCAGGACACTCCTGAGAGACTAAAGTGAATTACAGTTGGAGACACAATATGAATTCATTCTTTTTTATGTATACACGCAGAAATGTGATGCATGTGGATGTCACTGCATTTGGGCCAGTGTATGTGACATGTATTTCCTAGCTCAGCTTCCTTAGGGGAGCAGGAGACAGTGACATCTTAATAACAGTGACCACCCTTGGTTTCTGAACTCTGTTCACCAAGGAATAGAACGCTGATGCCACTGAGAAGAGGCTGGTTCTATCCTGTGGGAGGTTCAAGGCAGGCCCAGAGCATCCTGCGCCGCCAGCAGGTAAGGACGTGCTCTGATTGAGGAGGCCTGCCAGGGGGACATCCCCGCCAGCCTGGAGGAGTTCCTAATGGCCCAACCTGGAACCGCTTCAGCCAGAGAATGATACTGTGAGGTTATGCCTGGAGAATCAAATGAAAATCTGTTATTTGAAATGAAAATCCATTTACTTATTGAACAATTGTTTTGTGTGTGTGTGTGTGTGTGTGTGTGTGAGAGAGAGAGAGAGAGAGAGAGAGAGAGAGAGAGAGAGAGAGAGAGAGGTATTGCATGTGAATTAGCAGTCATAAAAGGAAAGAGGAATAGATAAACCAGTGTTAGGCAAGTAGCACAGTGATCATTGGTGCCCCAGGATCCTCTGTTGGAAGCCAAGATCAGTTGGTGAAAGCTTGAGGAGAAACAGGATATCTGCATAGACTGAAAGTATCTTTCCCGAGATGTTAATTAATTAGAATGGAGAAACTAGTTGCTTCTGTGGAGCCAGGGTCCAGCAGACAGCATCGGAGTGGATTTATGATGATTAACCTCACCACTGGTACAACACGCAGGCATCAGGAAGCCTGTAAAGTGCCAAGGAAAGTTCCGTTGCATCTCACCATCCTTCATCAAATGCTGAACCTTGTTGTACACGTAAGAAACCCTTGGTTAAACCCAAATGGAATGGCAGGCTACAGACTAGCTGAGCCATTCATTTGAGAGATATTAAAGTCCTGGGATTAAAAAAAAAAAAGGAGTAGTAGAAGGAAATTAGTGGAATTTCTGTCCTGTGGTTTAATTAGTGACACAGTACTAATTTTAAGTCTTAGTTTTGGTGATTATAGTATGGTTACAGTAACATTTTCACATGAGGAAAAGGTTGGGTGAAAGGTGTATGGGAACTTTTTGTACACTTTTTTTTTTTTTTTTTTTGTAATTGTGGTACTATTTAAAACGAAAATATGCCAGATAGTTAAATGTGCAAAATGCATGTACAAAGACATTAACTGCAGTGATGTGTATAATAGCAAGAAGTTGAGAGTAATACAGATGGCCACAGCAAAGCGCTAGTACGTTATGTTTAATACAGATGTTTAATACAGTTGTAAAAAAGACTACAAACAGTTGAAGGATGTGTGATACCTGCTCAGGGTGCCTGTGTTCAAACCCCTTCACTGATACCTAAAACTAATTTTAATACCTTGGGCAAATTTTCTTTCTCAGTTCTCTCCATCATTTTCCTCATTTGTATATTACTGAAAAGCATTATCTGGTTAACATCTGGTGGTGGAGATTAAATGTAAAAAATTCATGTGAAGCCCTCAGGGTAATGCTTAGCATATTATAAGATACTTGATGAAAATATTAGTAGCATGTTATTTTAAAGAAATAAATGCCAGAAAACCTCCAACACAACATTAGTAGAATGATGGTACTTCTGTTAACATTGCTGTGTATGGATTTTGAAGTCTAGAAACTATTGTGTGAATAGTGGGGTGTTGGGCTGCGACGTGTTAGGCTCTTTCCCCTTTCTAAGTTAATGTGTTAATATTCATTTTCCATAAAACTTGAACCTAGAGAAATAACCATAGCAATAATAAGATAAGCCTGCTATTTACTATTAAATACAAATAGCCCAGCAAATAGAAATATATCCCTAAGGCTGTAGGCATTGGGTGTAGGTATTGGGTGTAGGTATTGGGTGTAGGTATTGGGTGTAGGTATTGGGTGTAGGCATTGGGTGTAGGCATTGGGTGTAGGTATTGGGTGTAGGTCCTTGACTTACTGACACAGTGGAAAGCACAAGAGGCTTCTCTCTGCCCTCAGCCACTTCAAGCTAGTAGATACCTTCCATTCTCTGGAACATATGTCTTCCCTGGAAAATTAACTTACTGTCCTAGTCTGTAATCCCAGTGGTGGAAGGTTATCACGAGTGTGGGTGTGAACAGCCTTTTGTCTTCTTGGGAAAGAAACCAAGAGGCCTAAGTGTTAGAATTTACCCTGAAGTAATTCCAGTTACTTTTATCAGAGTGATTAAACTCTGGAGAAGAACAGCAGATTGGTGATGTAATCGTCAAGCCTAGGGTTAAATACAGGATGGATATCAATTGCTTTTTGCTCACTAGGTGGTGATGGTTTGCTTGGTTACAGTAGGAGCCACAATTCACTCATACATGCACAAAAGGCATCTATATTTATAAAAGACAGACAATATGTATAGAAATATATGTAACAACAGCACATGTTTTCAAAGAATATTTGTATTTATATTTTAACTGTGACATACAAAGTTTTTTATGATTATAAAGTTTTAGGTTTTGGTTTTTCTTTTCTTTTTTTTTCTTTTTTTTTTTTTTGTATTTTAGGGAAGGGTCTACAGGATGTTCAGGGTCTTACTACTAGATCTGACTCATAGTGATCCACCTGTTTACAGCCTCCCAAGAGCTGAGATTACAGGCGCGCGCCACCAAGCCCAGTCTCAACCTCAGTTGCCCTCTCAGTGTGCCCCGAGGGCAGGGCCAGCATGGCAGGCCTGGGGATCAAACCCCCAGCCCCTGCGCCTGCTTATAGGCGCTTCAGTCTACCGAGCTATGTGGCTGACCAAGGTTTTGTTTTTTTCTTTGCATGTGTCAATGTTTATGTGTTCTGATACTGTTTTAGAGTGCTGGGACCTTTTGCCAGGCCACTGTGATTTAAGTGTACACAAATCTGTGAAGCAAATTTAAGGCCTTTCTGTCTTTGTAGATTTTGCCTATACAACAATGGTTCTTGTTTTCAGAAAATATTTTATTTGACATAATGATAATACATATTTATGGCGTGGCATATGATGTCTTGGTACACGTATCTTGGTTGTGCAATCAAGGTATACTGGGTTTCTAAAAGGACCCCAAGGTGCAACAGGGATGGAATGTCCAAAAGCAGTTCAAGACAAGGAAATAGAAGGGCCATTCCAAGAAACTGGATTAGCAAGTAAAAGGTCCTCTTGTTCCTTGGCACTTTTGGTCCCCTCCCCCCTCTCCCATTCCTTCATTCTGCTGCAGGAGTCACTGTTTCACCTGCCACTCACAGGAGGGCAGAGTATTCTTCTTGCACAGTAAAATTAGATGCCATGTGCTGATGTCCATTTGTCTATGTCGCAATCTCGGGGGCATTTAAAGTAGGTCAGAGAAACCACCTCATAATGCAAGAAACCATGGTACTGGTGGGTAATCTGCCCAAGACGGAGTTTGAGGATATTACATTTTAAATGTACTGATACAGCTTCGCTGTTTTGTGGCACTTCCCCACTCATGTCCCAAAATTGGCTTCTTAAACTTTGTGCTTTCAAGGTGGGAATAAAGTTGGCCTGCTCTGGTGGTGTCGGTCACATGAACCAGTACTATGCAAATTGAGAGCAGACAGTAGTAAGCCCTAAAGAAAGAACAGCGGGCTTTGGGCCAGTCATCTTGCAGTTCTAACCCTGCCACTTACTGGCTTGGTGACATAGCTGCTTTCTCCAAAAGTAGTTTGGGTGTGGCATCCCTGCCGTATAACTGTTCCTTGTAACTTCCTCGTAGCACTTCCTTATGACAGTTGTTACAACGGCCAACTGAGATCTGCATGTAAGAAGTGTTCAGAACATCCCGTGCCTCCTGTCCTTCTTGTGGTCCTTCCTCACTTTATCCCAGCTTCATTTGTTCTAACCTATGTCCTATTTAGGGATATGTATTAAAAAATTTAACAACAACAAAACAAAATCTTTAGCCTGGCTTCCAGTACGAAAATGTCCTTTAAAGACTTCCCCAAATACAGGTTCTCTAACTGTGGTGGAACACCATCTATGCCAAAACAAAACAAAAAAGGGGGATATGTTGGGAGCCACAAAGCTAGGAAATCGATCGAGTATGTGTAGGTGGACTAGGCCCAGGGCCTAAAGCAAACAAGCTACCTTACTCCTGAGATGAACATCCTGTCTGGTTAAGATCAGCTATTACTCACTAGGCAACTTAGTGTCATGTGTTACTCACTTGGCAAAAGCGTAAATAAAGGACAGTTTTTTTGGGGAAAAAAAAGAAAAAATATATATGTATACACAAGATAGTTAGGATACATATACAGCTATTTTCTCTTAGTTTGTTGAGAAGAAAAGTTTGTACTAATAGTGTTTAGACAAGATAGCATGTCTGCATCTTGTCCTCTGAATAATTACTCTGAAGACAACAATATGTAATGTATTAATTATTATAACTGTCCTCCTAACCTGTTTTAAAACTGTTTCATTGCTATTTTATCTTTTTTCTCATTAAAATGAATAAAAAATTTAAAAACAAATAACAAGATAATTTAGTCCCTTTTTATATCTGGATCTGAAAATATCAGGATGTTTTCTTTGTCCTTTCTGTTCCTTCATTCCTTGCTGACTTTGTACCAGGATTCTTTTCTGGAGGGGAAGGAACCTGCTGCTTTCAGGAGGCACCCAGAGCTTCAGCTCATGGGAGTGGTGGGAAATCCTGGGAGATCTCCTGGGGGAAGGTGGAGCTGAAGGATGGGATAAGGACTGCTACAAGGGCTGGCTTCCTAAAGGGATGTCCAAATGAATTTAGGGCAAACAGGAAACAAAGGGTCAATGATAGAGGAATAGTGTGTTCCTCTTGCTGTGCCAATAGTGGAGGAGGATGATTTCTGGTTGGCTCCTGGTGTGCAGGTGCCTAGTTAGGGCTGTTTCACTGTTATTAGGAACGGAGAGCAGTTTTCTTAGAAATGGGAGTAGTCTAAAAGATTTTTGGTGCACACTGGTATCCCTGCATTTTCAGGTAAGGAAACTGAAGAATTATCAAGGGGGTGAGATTTTAAGAGAAACTGAGACTTCTTCAAGATCACCCAAACTCTTCCTGCTGTGACAGTAATACAATAATCTTTACTGATAGCAAGGCTCCTAGAGAACTGACTGCAGGTGCGATGTATTGTCCTGCAGGATTGTACAAGAGAAACACCAAGACATCTTTGTCTTCATCTCTAGAGAAGGTATCAAAACTGACAAGCAGAAGTTACATAGGAAAAGGAAGAGAGAGCTGTGGTCAGATTCTGAGGGGAAAAAGGTTAGGTTGCTAAAATTTAAACAGCAGAGCAGGGTGGAGACAATCTAGGATCTTAACAGTGCAGGAGCTGTCCATGTGGGCAGTGCCAGTGTCCAGTTCTGCAGGCCGTTTTGCCATCAGACCCTGAAGCAAGGAAAGCAAAGCCCAGCACTGCAGAGGCCTTCTCCCCCATGGGCTTGCTGCCTCCTCAGCGTTCACCCGGTAGCTCCCATCTTGCAGTTCATTTCTGCAAGCTTCTTCATGAACAACAAAGCATGTTATCTCTGGCTTGATGTTTCATTACTTATGGTTTCTTAAATCTTCTTTGGAAAGAACGTTTTAAAAATAGCTAGCAGTGGACCAGCCTGATAGCTCAGTGGATTAAAGCAACTGCTTAGGCAAGTCTAGGGACCAGCGTTCAATCCCTGGTGTGCCATGCCAGCCCCACCCCTGGAGGATGCTGAGAGGGTAATTGAGACTGGGTGTGGTGGGTGGTGGTGCAAGATTATGATCCCAGTGCTTGAGAGGCTAAAAACAGGAGGATCACTACAAGTCAGATCTTTATAGTGAGACCCTGTAGACCCTGTACTAAATACAGTAAAAAAAGAAAGACAAACATAGTTAGCAGTGTTATCTTTATCTAGTTTGGCATCTTTAAGAATATTTGGCTTAAATTGATAAGAGTGCCAAAAGGCCGACTAAATTTCAAATACTGTCACTATGCTTAATTTAGCATTTGACATTGTGACATTACTTTATTTCTCCTTAAATATGTACAATTTTACGTTGTCGATTCACAATGAAAGTTAAAGATTAGTTTATATTTTTACCACTAAAAATAAGATGGAATCCTATAACCAGGTTTATTAGTAGTGAATGGCACTGTACTTATAACATAAGCCTATTATCTATAGACCATTAGGCACACAAAAAATGGAAGCTAAAGAAATAGATTTCAAATTGTATAATCTTCTTCTTCCAACCCTATAATAAAACACAGATGTTTGGACCCTTTATGGTTTACCATCGAGTTCCAGTGAGTGCACTGTATTTACATTTGGTCCTTTTCAGGATTGCCTGGCCTTTTATTTCTTTAAATATGCTTGGTATTTCAGCAGCCAGTCTAGAACTAATAATTAAACGTAGGAACACTCATGTTTTTCTTTATATATCCTAGTCTTTTTTTTCCTCCACAAAGATTTACTTATTGCCTAATGTCTTTATTTCCTCTGGGGAATCATATGTTTCCTTGTTACTGATTATAGCTGTGAAGAATTTCCAGTCTGAATATCTTAGTGGCTTAATCTTCCTCCTTTAAACTATTCACCATTAGAATGTTATGAATCTGAAGTTTTCCTAGTTTTCCACCTATGCCTCCCAGAATAATTTGTGAACCAGAAAAGCATTTATTAATTAAATTACAAGGAGAACTAAGTTCTGAACGGTATATGGTACTTAAACAGCTAAGGTCTGCCTATAAAGGGAAAGATAAACAAAAAAAAAAATAGCAATAGCAAAAAACTTCATTAAGGTTTGAATTTTCAGGTGTTTATTTTGATTAGAATTTTTACAACATTTTTTGGGGAGAGGAGCAAAATAGTTGAGGAATTTTCTGCTTTCCAGTATTTTTCAAGCAATCCAAGAAGACCAAAAATAACATTTGTGGGAAATGACAATTCTGTGAAAGGTGCCGTCCACCGTTCACCCTGTACAACGTTGATGGCTGTGTGATGGAGTTGGCATTCTGGATTCTAGTATGCGTGTCTATGTTGATGCTCAGAGGAAGGTGCCAGTGCAGATCTCGCCCATCTGCCTGCTTAGTTAAACCGAGGATAGAACTTATGTTCCTTAGAGTGATGCATGCACTCAGAATGTAGTGTGTCGTACGTAAAGCAGGTCTGCTTATCATGTGGTTAGCGTATGGACTTAAATAATAATCTGTTGTTTTTGTTCCCAGAAATGGTGTAAAAATACCACAGCCCCGCACGTTCATTCTTTTTTTTTTTTTTTTTTTTTTTGACCCGAATGCC
>NW_004524612.1:5123872-5128940 GCF_000260255.1 Octodon degus | reverse complement strand
ATAATCTTCTTGATCAGAAAATTTGGGACACTACCGAGGTACAATAAGGTTTTTTTTTTTTTTTTTGCTCCGAATGCCCTCAGGGGTGGTTTGGCTGGCTGGAGTGTTGTGGGGATCGAACTACAGCAACCTGAGGCTGACAGCTTTGTGGAAGCAGCCACTTAAACAACTGAGCTAAGGCCAGGCCCCTCCGCACGTTCATTCTTGACAGTGTAGATGTTAGCTGATTGTGGGACATTAGAGTAGAAATCAGCCTGGGGATGATCTCAGTGAGCCATCCCATAAATGAGAAAAGGGGTTTTAAGGAGAGAAAAATGACTGACGTCCGAGACATTTATAGGTAGGAAAAGACAATAAAGAGAAGTAAAAATACTCTTTTTCACTGCCACAGATTTCCACCTGCTAATAGGCCTCTTCTTGGCAATGATAGGCAAATCTGATTACCTAAAAACTGATAGTTGTTGGTCATGTTGAGCTGTGGAAGTGTAGTACTCGGGCCTGAGCTTGTGGGTATTGTCCTGTGACTCCATTTCAGGCATTTGGCTTCCCTGAAGCATCTGTGCAAGGAAGCACATACTCAGTCGAGTTTGTCAGCGTGGCCACTGAAAGTGTATCCCATTATGTAAATTTTGTGTATCTCCCCTGATAAAATTGTGGATACTTAGGGCTGACAGCTCAGCAGATGAAAGCACCTGCTTAAACGCAGGGACTGGGGTTTGATCCCGGGCATGCCGGCCCCACCCCTGGGGCACACTGAGACAGCAATTGAGACTGGGTGTGGTGGCGTGGAGGCTGAAAACAGGAGAATCACTCTGAGTCTGGTCTGTGTAGTGGGACCCTGTAGATCCTGTACTACATACATTTAAAAAAAAAAAAAATACTGTGGCTGCAAAGAGAAAACCTGTATTGGGGAAATTTTTTTAAATATATGTTTTCTCCTTAAACTTGTATCTGCCAGACAACTCTATACACTTAATGTGCATCATAAGGCCATATGCTTTATGAGTAACCTACTGCACTGAAAATAACAGAGGCAACAGGCTTAGCTGAGTGGCAGAGCACTTTTCTGACATGCACAAAGTTTAATCCCCAGCAATGAGGGGAAAGAAAATAACAGAGTACCTGCGCTCCAGTTATTATTCTGCCATTTTACTAGTGGTAGGCCATGACTTCCTCATTTGCAAATAGCATTTATCAAACGTGGCGGTATACCAGATAGAACCTCATGGGAGCATCAGAAAGACCCCCCCAAAAAAAAAAAAAAAATCAAAAAGAAAAAGGAAGAAAATAATAGTTTTCTATCTCCCATAAAGCCTGAATTTTAGTTAATCTAGGATGCTGCTGTTCAAAGTCCTTAGGTGATTTTTAGTAGAAAAATAAGCAGCAACAACCAAAGCCTGTGTAGTTCTTTTTAAGTTTTAATACTCAGGAGTCATGTTTTTGGAGTTTCACCACATCTTCATCTCTTCACATTTGTAAGCCGCCATCCTCTTTCTCTGTGAACATCCATGCTGAAGTTACCTGTGGAAAACTTGGAGTCTTAAGTTTTTCCTGATAGCCAAATTTGGTTTTGAAGAAATACCTTCCTTTTTATTTGGTGATCTTTTAGTCCTTGAAGATTACCTTTAGGATTCAGCAGACTTGGCTCTTGTTATTTGACTTTTTATTTTTATATCCCAGCAACCACTTTGTTTTGTTCCATCCCCTTGGTAAATCAGAAGAGGAACAAAGGGGTTTTTGATGATTGTTTTCCTCTTAAATGTTGATTGAGATAGAGTTAGTAAAAGACTCTAGTAAATATTGTTTACTGAAACATAGTGGTCTACATCTGAGTCTACTCATCAGTGTAGTAGAGGATGAGATGCCAAGGATTAGAGTGCTTACTCTATGCTAGAAATACCATTCTGAGATTTAGATGAACACAGTTGATTTCTGCAGTGACATTTATGAAGCAAGTATCACTATTGCCTTTGTTTAATTGGAAAAAGAAGGAATAGTTGGACCAGAGCAAGTGAGCACTTTGCCTCTCCACAGAGTGGCAGAGCTAGCAGGTGTGTTGATGTTGTACAACAGCCTTCTCCGGAGGCTGAGGTGCTTAGCCTTTCAGTAGAGATTTTTCCATCTGTAAAGTAAGAGTGTTGATTTCTAAATGCTTTACTAACTTCAATCTCATGCAATTCTAAGTAAGTTAAGAATAATACCTTTAAAGTAGTATATGCAAATAAAATCTTTAAGAATTTTCATTTTTATTTGATTTAATTCTAAATAAAAAAACACCCTTTCCTGAATTTACATGTAAAGATAATGTTTTTATTGTATAGTAAAACCTAAAGGAGTTGAAATTCTATTCATTCATTCATCTGAAAATCAGGAGAGTGTCTGGATGGAATCTGCAGAACTCTAGAATCTTGAGTTTCCAGGAAATTTGTGATTTCCTGAGTCTGTTACAAGTTGCAAGTTGTAGAAAATGTGTAGATAAAATAAATTTTTTTTATGTTTGATAAAATAAAATTTAACAGTGTGCTGTTACAAAAAATTTCAGAAGTGCTTTCCATAAAACAATTGATACGCTAAAGATAAGTTATTTTTATCCATTCTTTATAATAGATTTTAAATGACTCCTAGTAGGCAATCTTCGTTAAATTTGTCAAATAAAAATTTTAAAAGATTTTCTTGTTCAGAAGACTGTCTTTAATCCCAGCACTTGGAAGGCTGAAAACAGGAGGATCACTATGAGTCTGATCTGTGTAGTGAGACCCTGTAAACCCAAAAAAAAAAAAAAAAAAAAAAAAGATTGCTTTTATAGTTGACTCAAACCCAAAATTTTCTGACTATATATGTCACTGAAAAATATGTAAATAACCCTTGTTTATATCCAGTAACCCCTGTGTTCTCATAGTTTAACCATCAGAAATTTTTATTGATACTGTCCTATATTGTTTCTTAGTCTTTGTGTGATTCATTCTGAAAGCTCTAGCTTTTTGTCCAAGGCTTATATGTGCAAATCATGGTACAGAGGAACAGAACATTTCAGAGAGTAGTGTTTGTGGAGCTTCCCTCCCTCCATCTGATGATTTTAGCTTCAGATATCTTTATAGGACTCATAAAGAATGTGAAGTGTGATGTCTGTGAATAGGGGATTTCTGTCCATGGTGTCTCCTTGGACTCATTTGCAGTTCATCTGTCAGCGCAGTCTGCTACCCTGAGGACGTAAGCATTGTAGTTATCACTTTGGACACATCTGCTAAGGCTTGGGTGGTCTTGCCCGCATGTGGCAATGTTACTCCCTAAATGACTGGGTTCAGAAATATGAAGAAGAGAATACGCTTTGATGTGAAGGTCTGATTTTCCCTCTAACAGCTTAGTTTTCCCTTTAACAGCATAATGTAAAGTTCTCGTCTCAGATGAGGACTGTTGCTTTTGTAGTACAAAAAGCCTTTGTAATGACATTACTGTTCTTCAGAAGCTTTTGATTTTAGCTGTAGCAAAAAATGATTTAATACCTTAAAACATCAGAATGAGAAATTTTGCTCTTCCTTTTTGCTGACATTCATGTTTACAGTTGTAGATTCGTAGAATGGAATATAGAGGGGGCTGTGAGAAACATAATAGCCCAATCGTCTCATTTTATAGACACCACTCAGAAGTATGCCTTTGTTTTGTTGTGTCTCATTAGGCAGTATTAAACTCCAGGAGGGAAAGGACTTGATTTACCACATTTAGTGTTCATGCCTTAGTAGGAGCTCAGTTAGGTTTGCTTAATGAATCAACTGAGAACCTAGGATTTAGGAAAAGATACCAGAGTTATTTTCCCAGGAAGTACCAGAATATGACCTACAAACAGTACCCCTCTCTGCAAATTCTGTGCATTTTCCTAGGATTTGAGAAAATGGACTTTTACTTAGAAACCTTAGTGTTTACAAGGGATCTCGTGTAGCTTATATCAGTGCTAATTTTCAGACATGTAATCTATTTTATTAAAGCTTTATAGTACCAATTTTGAAAATAGTTTTATCCATGTTTTTATAGATGAAGAAACCTGGGCTGTACAGATTCAGACCAAAAATACAAGTATGGTTTTTCTGCTCCAAATTGAGTGATCTTTCTATGTTTGCCTTTTATGTGGAGCACAGTTGTCCTTAACGAATTGTATCATTGTTTGTCTCTGGATGTCCCCCAGAGCCCCAGGCAGTCTTGGGGTGGCTTCTAGAGTTTGTGCTTGATTCGTGCTCCATTGCTGGGATGACGGGTGTGAGTGCTGCACCCACCGTAGGGCCTGCAGCCTGCATACAAAATAAGGGACAGAAAGAGGCTTGCTCTCGCTCTCCTCCTTTTTTGCTGTGGTTGCTTTTGCTGTCTTCTATCGCCACAAACTGGTTATCTCAGCCGGGCCGCTTGCCTTGGAGCTTGCCGATTACAGTTTGAAAATCCGCAAACTGTGAACCAAATAAATAAGACGTCCCCCTCTTTAAGTATGGGCGTTGGGTATTTTGCAGTGAGAGAAAAGTAACCAAGACAAACTGTAACTGAAGCCATGTTTTCCAGCACCTTGTATCTTAGAGAATGTAGTACCTGTGCTGGTGTTAAGTGCTAGCTTCGCTCTAGGGCTCTGTATTGAAAAGGCAGCATAAAAGCATCGCTTCTGAGCTCCTCGGGGGTGTGGCTGTGGCCTCCTGTGTGGCCTGATTTGAAGAGCTTCTGTGTTCTTTTTTCTTTTTTCTCTTTCATTTTCCCGTAATTAGATTTTCATTTCCTACTTTTTGTTCTAAGTGATTTGTGAGCTTCAAATCTTTCCTACCAAATTGCAGATACTGCTGGGGAAAAGAAAATGGCATTAAATCTTAGTTGAGGATTAACATCTAGAGCTGGGAGAGAACTGTGACCTTTTCCGGGCTTCTGTTATGGCGATAGTAGAGTGAATGATGAATGCGGGAAGAGGTTGAAGCCACTGTGACATGCCACTGACAAAAGGCTTCTTTGTCCAGGCTCAGCTAGGCTTGTTTCTTGGGCACTTAGAATAATCTCATTATATCTCTACTTGTCTATGAAAACCCATCTGCCAGCCATT
>NW_004524612.1:5098881-5123497 GCF_000260255.1 Octodon degus | reverse complement strand
TTTTGTAAAAAGGACTTTTTTTTTTTTTCCCATCTAAAAATTTCTATATTCTTTACCTCATAACAAGTGCTTGCCGTATACCTTTCTGGGTAAAGTGTCTGTTTACCAAAGCTAGTGTGAGACTCAGTGATGGATCTGTAAAGTGGCACGTCCACTAGGCTCTCCTGCTGTCTAGTTTGCAAGTATAATCTGTGCTCCGTCTTCCGTTCTGTCCTTTCTTTTTTATTCTTTATTGGCTGAGGTGTCAAGGGCAAGAGGTGGACGTGTTACCGAGGAAAGGCACTTGCTGGTTGTCTTTTGCTTGCTGCCTTCTCATTTCCTTGATGTTCCTTTGGCTTGCAGTCATGGGGGGCCACCTGCTGTTCGTCCCACGTGGTCTGGTCTGCAGGCTGGTCTTCCCATCCAGGCCGTGGGGTCTGTTTCCATTCCCCTAGAAGTCTGAGCTGATGTGTGGGAGAACGTGTGGTAGAAATGATGCTGTGTCAGTTCTCTGTAATTCTTCAGATATCTGGAGGTTCTGAGTCAAGATGAGGCAGGGAGCTCCCTGCTGCAGAGAAGAACCCCGCGTAGCAGGCCTGGGTGCAGCACCTCGCCACCCGTGCCCTGGCCGGCCAGGCGTCTGCAGGGTCTTGGATCCTGCTTGTAACGATAGCCCAGCCCGTCATGTCATCCCAAATCAAGCTGTCCTCCCTGAGTTCTGTCCCTGGATTCTCATGTACAGAGCAAATATTGTAAGCCACTGCGTTTTGTGGTAGCTGTGACAGAGTGATGGATTACTGAGTTGGGTTGTATATCTTCCCAATCTTTCTTTTCTCACATCTGTTTGCTGCCTGTCCAAGCACTTCTAAGACCCTGAATTACTTAGGGACCTGCCAGCTGGTCAGTATTTTCTGCATTGTAGTGCAGATCTGCTAAACGTAGCAGCTGCTTCTACCTACTAGTCAGGGCCTTCTTAAACCATCTTTACCTCTGCCCTCATTTGGAGCAATTGTGTCTGTGGGCACAGGCAGTTTTTCTTATAGCTATAGATAGGAGTTAGACCAACAAACCCCTCTCTTTTCAAAAAGAAAAATAGGGCTGACTAGATAGCGCCTGTAATCCCAGCACTTGGGAGGCTGAAAACAGGAGGATCACTATGAATCTGATCAGTGTAGTGAGACCCTGTAGACCCTGTACTAAATATATAAAAATGAATGAATGAATAAATAAAGTGATCACATTTTTCTGAAGCGTCTTTCCTGCCACCATGGTAAACCTGCCTCTCAGACTCTGTGAAAAGTTTACAGTCTACCTAACGATAGACAAAGAACAACACAGAAAAGATCTGAGTTTAAAAAAAGAAAACAGCAAAGACCAGAACCAGGGAGAGTTTGAAATGTAAATCTTTTGTTCAAATTATAAGTGTTCCCAGGAAAACCTAGAAGGTAGTTATTTAGTTTTATTTTAAACTTTGTAGGAAGACTCTGCAACCATTTTTAAAAGTACAACTTTTAATTTCCTGCCTAAAGTGAATGTTTGTTATGAGGTTCTTGTATCAGCTTCTGGAAACAATTTCCTTTAAAATTTCAAGGTAGTATTTTTCACATTTTGTTGTCAAGTTTTTGTTCTTGAGTTAAAGATTTTTTTTCTGTAGTCGTTCTGCCTTGCAATTCCTTTCCACAAACTGTCCTACACAGTTGACTAAAATAGACTAAGATTATGTTTGATCTGAGGGCTGTAGATTTTAAGTATCAGATGGATAAAAGAGGAGCCGTTCAGAGGATTCACGTTGCTTTTCTTGACAGGGAGGGTCATAGCAAGCTCACCTTATTGGTTTGCTGTTTACCTTGCTTTCAGTCATTTAATATTAACGTTGACGTCAAGGGTTTGCACATCAGTACATACGATAAGTTTTTTGCTCTGTGATGAAGTGGTCTTTTATTTGAGTAGTGAGAGAGTGAATTTGTGAGGATGGGGTGCATTTTTTAGAGAGAATAGGAATGATTTTTAGGAGACAATTCTTTTATTTTTGAGGTTTGAATTCAGTGAATGTTTATTTAAATTTTTAATTTTATTAAGACATGTTTACAGTCCATAATGACTACATTCATTGTAGGGAGCTTGATATAAGTACGTAACACATCTTCTTTTTGCATCCCCTTTCCCTTTCCTTTTCCACTGTCTCTTGGTACTCTTCCCAGTTGCAAAAGACCTCTCTGTTTCCCGGTGTCAGTCTCGTAGGAAGTCTCATTAGTTAGCCTCATTAAAAAATAAAATATTATTTTCAACTTTAGCTAGGAACATGTGACTTTGTTTTTCATCTTACAAATCTTACTGCTGAACTTCTATGTATTTGCAAGGTGTTTTCCTACATCCTCAGTGCAAATTCGGGAAAATGATGGCTACGTGCCCTTAGTCTTTGAGGCAGTGGTTTCCACAGGACATTGGGCAGCATCTGGAGATCTATGTGGTTGTTACAGCTAGAGCATTAGCTGTTACTGATGTTTTAATGGGTCAAAGCAAAGTGCTGGTAATAATTAGTAAAAGTTCTGCAGCGCATAGGATCTGAAGACAAGGTGATCCTGAAGTGCTTTCTGAATGAATGCATGACAAGGTAGTAAGTGTGACAAAGAATATTGTGTATCTTTCTTCGAAGATACTGAGATGCTTTGTTAAAAATCAAATTGCTAGCTCAGAGATTATGCATAATTGTCTTAATATTACTCATACATAGATGGTTTTTGCATTTTCTGCACACAATAGAAATGAAAACTAGTTAACTTTAAGGATAGTATGGGAAGTAACTTAGTTTATGCTGGAGAATGCTTGCTGTATGTCTACTGGAGAAAGATTTTAGCAGATGGAACTGATGATGGGTTGATGATTATGCCAACAGACATTCGTCTTTAACTTAGGTCCTACTTTTATTGTGTTATGGTAGTAGAATGAATGCATATTTTTTTAGAACTATTTCAAAGTAGCATTTCATATTAGGGACAATCTTCAAAGAAGTGCAACATTGGGAAAATATACAAGATACTCATGATTACAAAAAAAGCAATACTTTAGTTAATGTATTTTGCATTTTTGCAAATCAGAAGCTCATGTGCAGTGTGATCTCCATCTTTCATAAATGAGGAAGCTTTTATGCTTTATGGTGTTTGCTTTTTTAGTCTCTCGGAAATTTAAGTTTTGCTATTTTAATGAAAGAGGAAATAAATGGATGCAATTAGTTACAGGATTTTTTACTTAGTGTGAAAGCATTATTTAACATGTCATAGCAGCACTACTAAGAAAAATTGAATTATGGGCTTCCTCAGTAGAAAAGTTTAGCATGGGGATTTATTTCCTTCTCATACACTACAACAGAGAAAGGGATATGAAAATTTTCTCCCAAATGGCAGTTACAGTTTTTCATAGTGGTCTTGATTCATTCCTGTCCCATAGTGAGAAGAATCATTTAGAGAAAGATCATGTTTAAAGATAATACATGAGATCGAGGCCATACTGCTGTTTTAGGTGCACAGTTACTAAAAATTGTTTGGTAAAAATCTACACCTTATGAATCTATAATTTCTTATTTATTTTTCCTTTAGTAACTGAATTTTATTCCTTTTCATTTACTGCGGTCTGTACTTGGATGTCCCTACAAAACCTTGTGCAGTTTTAGGTGGGGCTTCTTCCGACGTGGCTGGATCTAGAGTGTGTTGTCGCTTTGTGACACCATGCTGGGATCAGAAGAGGCTTGGATTAAGGAGTGATCGTTGGATCACTCTAATGATTAGGTTGGCATCCCCCTAATTCTGGTGGACTGCATGCAATGTAAGAGACAGACAGGCTTCATTTCGTTGCTTTTCCTGTCTTCCACTGCCATGCACAGCTGCCCGCTGCCACGCCACCCTGCTTTGTGGCCTGCCGATTATAGGCTGAAACCTCTCTAGACTGTGACTTTGTAGAGGTTTTAATTTTGGGTATTTTGTCTCAGCAATGAGATAAGAGTGTCTAAGGCATTGTTGCACACTTTTATTTGTCAGCGTGATATCAGATTTTTAGGAGTACCACAAAAGTCTAGATTCAGTCCCTTTCATCTGGAAATAATACAAGATGAGATACCATGCAGAAGGTACCATCTTTGGCTAGGACTTGATACAGATTGCTGGCTAATTTGAGGAATGGCTGTGGGCCTAAGAGCCAGTTAATTTGGTTCCAAAGAGAAAAAGGGAGATCAGAACTAGTTTGACCTAGTTCCTTAGTGCATTGCTTAAATTATTGGAATCATTGGTCACTGTGAGATTGCATAAATTGTAAATTCTGAGGGGAGTCCAGTTCAGAAATCTTCGCGGACCAGTAGAGGAAGTTTGAAGTCTCAAAGGAGAAAATAAAATTACAGATTTAAAGTTCATGTGATTAGTTAAATATCTCTCTCTCTCTCTCTCTCTCTCTCTCTCTCTCTCTCTCTCTCTCTCATATATTTGGTACAGGGTCACACTATGCATCTCACATTCATAGTGATCCTCCTGTTTTCAGCTTCTCCAGTGCTGGAATTACAGGCATGTGCCACCATGCCCAGTCTCAGGGGGCGGGGCCAGCACTGTATGTGGTGCTGAGAGTCAGACTCCCGTCCCTGTGCTTGTCTAAGCAGATGCTTAGTCCGTTGGGCTATCTCACTGGATCTCCTGCATTTAAAATGAGTAGTTTTTGTGTTAATTTTTAAGTTACTTCTCTTCTTTGGATGAAAAAGGAGGAAGAAGAATCAAAGCTGTCAATCAACAATTATTTTTAGATAGGCATTTTGAATATAGAGAATGTAGAAGACCAGGGCTCTGCTTTTCCCATAAGGAATTTATTCTTGAGACTGAAACTGACATATAAGAGTCCAGGCTTTTCTTTGCCCCTTCCCAGCTTCCCTGGAGGTTATGGATTTTACATATTTATCAAGTAAAACTTAAAAATATCTAGAGATTAGAATGATTAAGTCAAGCTAATTAACCTGTTCATTTCTTTGTGTACTTCGCATTTTTAGCTCCTTTTTGATGGCACCTCAAAAGCCTTCGAGCTCTGCCTTGTGCCAAGCCCTGTAACCAGTTCTTTCCTATGCTCCTCGTGCTCTGGTCCCACTGAGCAGCTTCCCGTGCCTAAGCTCCATTCTACTCTGCCTCTAGGTCGTCGTCTGTCCTGCTGTTCCTGCTGCTTTGTGCCCTCTTTCCTTTTTTGATCTGACCAATTCTTCAGGTTTTCTCTTAGACACTTCTTTCCCTCTGAAGCTTTTCCTGTTATTGAAATCAAATTAAAAATCTCTAACTGTGCCGTAGCACCTGTAGCATGTGAGTGGGCTATTCAATGTTCATACTAGATTCTTTGTAAGTTTGGCACACGCACAGGCAGGGATGGTTGTGTTCAGTCATGCACAACAAGTGCCTGGCACAGAGCTTGGCACGGTGAGCCTCTCAGCTGTTCCTTGGATGGAATGTTTAGGTGTTAGACTGTATGGTGCAGAAGTACATGTAGAATTAGAGAAGGGAGAAACGAGTATGGAAGTGATTAGTGGAAGTATGGATTTAGTGAGATCCTGTCTTAAAATAAAAAATGAGTAAAAGGTCTGGGGTGTAACTCAGGGTGAAGGCCCTGAGTGAAATCTCAGTACTGGGTGAAAGAAAACACGAAGGCTTAATTTGAACTTTTAAGTTTTAATGATAAACTCTTTCATGGAAGAACTTAGCATACTTATGCTCCTGTTTTCCTTCTTTCTGTTTTTTCTGTTCTTACTACGATTTTTTCACTTATCCAGCAAATACATAAATGAATTTTGAAGACTGAATATGTTTCAGGTATTGTTTGAGGTCCTGGAGATAAGACCATGAAAAAAAAAAATCCTTGGCCTCATGAATTTACTTTTTAATCAACTAAATGCATAAAATGGGCTAAGGTCAAGTATAATGTATTGCACTTAGTATACTTTCATTGATGAGCACACACTGAAAATAAAAAGACCAACATAGATAGGCTTCGCAAGGTATGGCTGATGACAGCTGGCTTAGAATGGCTTGGTGGCAGGGAGGTGTGGATGACCAGAGGAAACATCTTTTGTGGGCTTTGTATGCATTTGAATTATTTTCATTCTAAATTCAACAGTGTTGAATGTGTCATCTTATGAAAATTTCCGAGATGATGAACTGTCTGGGTAGAGGAAATGAAGGAGAGAGACTTTGAATTTAGAGCCCAGGTGAAAGGTTGGAGCTCAGAGAAACAGGCTATAGTGCTGTTTGGATGGAATCTGAAATTTAAGCAACCTTAGGTTCCTTTAGTTACTGTTATTAAGCATGCTGCCTGGATTGCAAAGGTGGGATACAACAGACAAAGGTCTCTGATGTCATAGAGTTTATGTTTTAGTGGCAGGTGAAGGGAAACCTCCTGTGACATATATGAATTGAACTCATGGGAATAGATAGCCATGTGGGCCTAGTTCCAAGTGGCAGGTAATCCTGTAGTTTATTTAACTTTTATATCAGTGCCTTACTATGGTAATGTAATAATTGTAGTCAGCTATATTGCAACTGATAGCAAAAGAAAGGGATGAGAAAAATCAGGAAATTACATGCAATCTTTTAACCAGCTCTGTTCCTTTTCTGAGTGTAGAATTTTAAAAGGCATTTCTTTGTCTTTAAATTTTAAGCTGTCATTTTATTAAGGTTCAGTAACTCAGTGTCTCTGGCTGCTCATTACTTGGCAGTATCTCACTAGCTCATCGATGTCAGTGTAGGCTGGTCTCGAAGAAATGCATGAAAGCAATGGAGGTCAGTGATTCATATGAGTTTTAAACGGATTTGGCACCGCAGTGCCCTTCTCAGTGTAGGGAAGTGGTGGACAAGAAAGGGGGAAAGGGATGCCATGATCTCTCCCCTTGTCTTTGTCTTTCGTCTTTCCATAATGGCCACTACCTGCTAGTCTTGGCTCAGGGCTAAGCATGGCTTGGCACGATTCTTCTGTTGCTACCTCAAGCTGCTTTCGCATCCCCGAGAACAGCACTCTCAGTGGGTGTGGAGGTAGGCGGGACGTGAAGCAATGGTTTTACATTGCATCGCCTGGCTACAGCTTGGCATTTCTTTCCTTTTTCTTTTTCTTTGCGTCATTGCTGTTGGTGCCATTCATTTTGCTTACCTCTTCTACTCTTTTATAAATTGTTTGTCAGCATTATGTTTTCTTTGGAGTTGTCCCTGTGTTTTCAGTCAGTAACCTCAGAGGTGCTATCCATTCCCTCTTACAAGGTTAAAGCTGGGGGGATTCATTAAAGATAAAGGGAGGAGGAAGGAAAGGAAGAGGGGAGGGAAAAAGAGAAAGAAAATGTCGCTCTTAATTAAGTTCTAAGTGGATCTTGCACATCTTCTCCCTGGCTTTTACTTTGAAATATATACTAAATGCTTATACACTAGTGACCAATCTGTCAAAGGAGGGGAAGTAGAACATAAGGTAGGAGGAAGGTAGAAAAGAATGGCCATGTGATTGTGCCAGTGATTCCAGAAATTACAGGTTAGCCTACTTGGTGGAAGAATAAAGGATTTGTACCCCCGGAGGACAATGTGTAATTATGTTTTTCATCATTCTTTTGACCCCAGGCAAGGACATCTGTAATATTAGTTTCTTCTAAGCTCTGAGCTAACTTGTAGTCTTGTCTCTTAATATATTTCTGTGCCTTCTCTTACTTGTATCCTCTCATCTCAAAAGCAACCATAAAACAAAAGTTACTATTTTTTAAATCCCCTAAAGAAGAAAGCATTTTTGGAGATTGTGTTGAGTTAAGTCGTTAAGGATGTTAGAATTGGGTTGGGTTGGAGTAGAGGCTTATATTACAGCCATGGGTTACAAAGGAAACATCATTATTTGGAACCAATAAATACAACACATTTGCTGTGCTAAAAGTTTAATAGAAAGTTATTTAACAGAAAAGAAATAAGAGACTACATTTGCTTAGCCATATCCAATGTGAGCGAAGTCAGTTTGCTTTTATCTTTTAGACTCTTCATGCCTTTTCTTTTTCTGGAGGAGGGTTATCCGGACTTGAACTCAAGAGCTCATATTTGCCAGGCAGACACTGTGACACTATGCTAAATCTCTGACCCTCTTATGGTCTCTCTCTCGTTTTTTTTTTTCATTCTCTCAAGCTCGTTACTTTACTGAATCCACCTGCCCATTCAGATCATCAGGAGGCTATGTTTATTTAGGATTTTTTTGCTCATTTATTTCCTCTTGTACCTAGGAGTTTATGCTATTAATTAGTTGGATCCTTTATCTCCTTATTCATTTTATTCATTAGTCATGAGCTCATTTTTCTAGAAACATGTATTCACAACATTTACCTGTCTCTCATTAAGCATGATTCACATTAACCCATACCATACCAGTAGAAATAATTATAAAGACTTCCAGCCCGTATGTTACTGCTCTTTCATTTGTTTGCCCAATATGCTTTTGCCAGATTTCCCTTCTGTTAATAAGCCCCTATAACAGACTTGGTACCATGCATTCTCCCCTCTACTTGTTCTGGTGCCAAGATTTCCATTCCACATAATCTTTTACCCTCAGCTGCTTGTGTAGAATCCACATTCTGGGCTCATAGGTTTCTTCTTTTTAGTGTTTCTATTCTTTTTGTATCTGTTGTCATTAACTCCCAGAAGAATCTTTTCTTTGCGTGTAGGCGTGTACATGTAAGTTCACAGGTCTCAGTGCATTTACAGGAAAGCTTACATGTTTCAGTACAGGTATGTATGTTGAATAACGTAGCATTGCTGCAGCCTCAGGAACCCTGCATAGATACGCTGACATGTATAGGTGCAGAAGTTGCTCATCCAGT
Organism: Octodon degus; assembly: GCF_000260255.1. Classification (NCBI taxonomy): domain Eukaryota; kingdom Metazoa; phylum Chordata; class Mammalia; order Rodentia; family Octodontidae; genus Octodon; species Octodon degus. The sequence continues at coordinate 5,114,670 of NW_004524612.1, read as the reverse complement.
TAACTTCTGCCTCAGATAACGTGAAATTTCAGATTAATAAATGGTTCCTCAGTGAAATATGTGGAAGAACCAGCTCTTCTCTTGAAAATGAAGTCAGAAGGAAAGGTTGTGTTGTTAAAATAAAATAATTTACTTTTGTGTATTTGGCTTTCATGTGATTATTTATGTACTTGGCTATGTTTGTGCCTACTGACTTCATTATTCTGTAAACAGTTCAGCGCCCTGGGAAATCTTGAGCTGTTACTGTGTGTGCAGCCCTGAGAGAGAGAGAGAGAGATGGCACTGCAGATGCAGAAGGGACAGGGTTTTGTTCCTTTCCTTAAAATAGAAAGGGAACTCTGTCGTCTGTCTTTCAGCATGCTGCTTGGTGCTGAACATTTAACCAATCTTCAGCAGAGAAATGCCTATGGAACTAACGTGGAGTGCATTAAAATAGCTACCGAGGATCTTTCTAATGCTTGCTGTCGGATGAGAAAGTGCACTGGATAATGAAATCCAAAAGTGAAAGAAAAATTACATCCATATGTGCACAAACGCATTTGATGAATTTGCATGGCAGCTCATGCCTGCATGTAACTTGGGGCACTTAGCTTTTTGTGAAGATGAATATCAGCAGCAGTCACATTGATGATTATATCTGGCCTTTGCCAAGGAGCCGCAGGCCCCGTGTCATTTATAGCCATGTATCCTCACTTGCTCCTGGGTCTCTGCACACTCAAAGGAAGAAATACTGTGGGTCAGTCCTGAGAGGCTTGAATTCCATTGTGTTAGTCCAGTGGAACATGATTTTTTTCTTCAAGGACCTGTCTATTTACATTTTAGCATAATGGCAGATGTTTTAAAAATATAAATTACGGTACATATTCACAATCTTACTGTTTAAGTGGGGAACCCAAACTAGCAAAAGACATTCTGTGGTTGGTGCTCACTATTAAATGCTTGATACATTTATTAATAACAGTTGGTAGATGAATTTGGTAGATGTTGTAGTACTCCAGGAGAGCTTCGTAAGGTGATGGAACTTGGAGGGGTCTGCATAGATAATTGGGTTTAGATAGGGTAAGGGACGTACATCCGTGGTGAAGAGGAAAAGGTTAGATAAGAGCAGGATTTGGGAAGTAGGTTCTAAGCATTGGTTTTAGTGGTGGTTGGCAGTGGAGACGGCAGGCTCGCTTGCAGAGTGCCCTGTAGTGGCTATTTCTGAGACACTACAGCACTGACCAGGGAAAGTGGGACAGTGTCCTGGGGTGGACAGAGGCCTGAAAGCTGAGGTCATTGTGCTTTTCTTAACCATCTAACTGCTGCTTCTTCTTCCTGCTTGGATGTAAACTTTTGGAAATGAAATTGATGCCTATCTCTCTGGATTAAATTCAGATTGATTTAGGGAAAGGAAATGAAGGGAATACTAATATTTATCCATTTTTTAAAAGGAAGTATATTCCTAGTATGAATGTCATATTGCCAGGTGATGGGAAACCTTTTATAAAGCCATATAGGTAAGAGAAAAATCTCACATTATCAACTAGGATTACAGAACATTATAAGGACATGTACATTTTTAGATTCTGATTTAACTCATTTATTATATTTGTCTTCTCTAAAAAGCAGACCAAGCAATGGTGGGGTGAGGATTGCTTCTTTAAAAGAGGGAACATCCTGCTCCTTGTCGAGTTAAGGAAATCTCTTAAGACTCTGTCACATACATTTTAGTCCCACTGACATATTACTCCCACATCCTTGTGGGTAGTAAAGTTAAAATTTAAAAAATGTTCTTTGATCTTCCACCCACTGATCTAGTAGACATTTAAGTTCAATACTTCATATGGGACAAAGGGGAATTGGAATATAATTTATACTGTTAAGAAAGCCCCTCCAACCAGTCTGTCTTCAGTAGCTTAGAAATTATAACAATAAATTTTCTTCCATTTGAAAGTGTTTTGTTAGTCATCAGACTTTAAATTACATAGCGTTACTATTTGTAACCTACTTCAAATGGTTGGCCCTTCATCGTGAAAAATACACGTGCGGCTATTGGTTGATTTCTAGATTTTTTAAAAGCTGTCTTTTAATTGCAACATTATTTTGAACATCAACAGATTAAATAAATACTGAGTGTTTTGTCAATGGGCTGGCTTTTATTGTGATCAATCTTTGTCTAGTGTACCATGTAGTAAATAGCCTACTAAGTCAAATCCCTCCTTTCTGTTCTGGCTAAAGATAGGGCATCATTTCCAGAGTGATCATTTATCCATACAGAGTTATTCCTTGAGTAGCAGTCAAAGAAGACCAGGCTCTTCCCTGGCCTTGCCTCTGCTCTTAACCTTGGACTCCTTGTTCTTTATGTTTAAAGTGAGAAGTTCTGCTGTTGTCTTGCTAAGTGTCAAATTTGAGGTGTTTGCTACAAACACTGGGGAGAAACAAAAGGATTAGCCCTGTTTCATGTGGCTCAAATATTGGTGACCAGCCACCTCAGGCACAGCTAATTTACCCAGCTGGACATTTGTAAGCATATCTCAGAATGAATCTTAAGCCTCACCAGTGCCTTTCCTATCCCAGCTAGAGTTTCTTATTACAACTTAGGTAGAATTGTTCGGAAATAATGGACCCTTAAAGAGAAACCATTATTTGATAAGACCATATCAGAAATTGCATATACCTTATCTTGCCAGCTACAAGTGAGAGCTTTGAGGGGGTGTCTGAGGGACAGATGGCACTGACATGATTCATTGGGGCTCTTGGGGTGAGAGGGCTTTTGTTTCCAATGGGATAATATGGACAGCACACTCCACCGCAAAAATACCAGGTAGAGTGTGATTTAAATGGCTATGCACAATGCTGATGAAGCATTCTTCTGCGCATGCATATTTCTATCTTAATGCTTTCTTTTTAAGTATTATTTAAATACTGGGTTATTTTAATTTCCCCAAATTCTGGTGATATACAATTAGAAAAATTAAAACCTTTAGAAGAGCACCACAAATAATGTCACTATTTTGGAACGTGACCTTTTAACTCTGTTTTATTTTCTTGGTGACTGGGTGCTGTAATTATGTGTGTGTTTAAAATGCATTGAGTGAGTGCATCTACGCTCCTGTGACTGGGTTTTGTGAGCCATCTGCACAGCCCGTGGGGGTGTTTGGGCAGGGAGGAGGGTTCTGTACAGGAGACCGGCTTTGCTTTTAATTTTCCTGGCAAATTCAGTACACACATCTTTAAGGATCTTTTCTGTCATTTTACTTTTTGATCTTTCTGTGTGTATAGTTTGTATTTGTATCCCACTTAAGATCTTACCAATTATTAAGTGCTGTAAACGTATATAATTGTAGGTGGTTTGAGGATATGGATCAAGTTTGAAGAACTTCTAAAAATTCCTCGTATTACTTGTTCATTACGTGACAAAATGGTGTTTTTCCAGATATTTCATTAAATGTGTTGTTGACCCAAAGTCTTCAGAAGCACGTGGAATGCAATTGTGGTAAATGCATATTTCAGTAAATATCTTGTGGTTAATGTCATTGGAAATGTTTGGAATGTGCAAGTGTACTTTAATGATGAATTCAACAAAATATGGTTATGTTTTTGTATCCAAAGCAGAGCTTTGGAGGCCTGCCTCTTAGCTCAATTCTTTAAGTGGCTGCTTCAACAACGCAGTCAGGCTCAGGTTGCTGTGGTTCAATCCCCACAACTCCAGCCAACTACAGATGCCCTGAAGGCATTCTGAGCCAGCCCCCCCAAAAAACAAAACAAAACAAAACAAAAAGCAGAGCTTTGTGTTTATTTTACATTTTCCAATCTATTCCTCTTTTTACAGTGTCTGCAGATTTTCTCTGTGCATGTGAATTCCTTGTATGTTGAATATTCTTAGTGAGTTGAGTCAGAATGGGATAGTCAGGATTGCTTAGGCACTTTGGTTTTTATAATTTTGGACACTGAGGGAAAGAAAATAAATTTATTTACTTTTCTTTGCTTCAAAAAGATTTTATCACAGAGAAGAGAGATATGATTTGTGTTTAATCCTTGTTATAATTCATAGTATGCAAAATATTTTCTTTCCTGTCTTCAGAATCTTTGCAAAGGCAAAATATGAATAGCTGTGTTTTTGCTATATATCTATATGCTGCATTCCTATAGAGTGATTTGGTTAAAATGATACTAAAGCTAAAATGCTTAGTGTGGTTATTTGATTGACAACAACCCAGAACAAGCAAGGCAGACATTTTCAAAGTTGGAAGTATCTATAGATAGAGTTGGTATTACCTTGTTTAATAAGTTTCTTGATATGCAAGTATAAATTAGGCAATTTATTTTTTTGGTGATAACAAAAATGTTTGGACTATATCACTTTAAAGTCTTGTCCAAATGAAGTTCTGTTGTATATGCTTAAATTTCATAAAAAGGTGAATGTTGTTTCAAAACAAGATATCTAGCAGCACATAATAAAAGGCCTGTATTTGATCATCTTGTTGCGTGTTGCATGCATTACTTGAGAAAATTCTTTTGCATTTGAGTCCCATCATACATGAAATAAAGTCTGGATTTAGTAGTTTGTTCAAGCCAGAAACTCAATTTCTGAATTTAAAAATTTTATAAAATAGTCAAAACCACACAATGGAGTAGTACTTTGCAGTAAACAAGGATGAATTTGAGTTAACTGTAGCACAGTGAATGTACCTTAAGACCACAATGTTAAGGGAAATAAACCAGACACACAGCTTAAGTATGGCAGGGTTTCTCTGACATGAGCTACTCAAAGTACAAATAAAAGAGCAAAGTGAAAGGCAGATATCGGGACCAAGGAGACAGGAAGGGGAGACCAAGAGGTGAAGGGGGGGAGGAGAGAGGGAGGTGGCGGAAAAAGAATCTGGATGCCTGGGGTGCAAGCCCCAGCTCCCCACAAGGAATGTGATCATCGCACACTGCAAATACGTGTGAGTAAAAACAAGAATTGAAGGGGAAAAAAAGCACACTCTGGTTTAGCAGAATTTTATGTACGGGTAATGCGTCGAACATTTTCCTTCGACAGATGGGTGTCCTTACTTCTGTCTTCCAAGGTGCCGTCTAGAAACTGGTTCACCAAGCAGTGAGAGCAGCGGGCCCTGGCGAGGAGGTGGCCGGACTGCAGGAAATCACAGCCACTGCCCTCTTTTCAACCCTGGCCTGAGCTCTCCTTGTGATCCAGTCTCCTGATCCGGAAGACTCCGTCATCCCTTTCCTTCTTGAACCCTTTATTCTCACAAGGTCTCTCTCATCAGCCTGCTGACAGTGCCATGGACTGTCGCAGTCAGGTGTGGAGCTCCAGTGATGTCTGCCTGTGCAGTTGTCCAGGCCTGTGCTAAGCTCTGCTCTGCTTTCTTGTTGAAGACTTGATTTTCCAATTCTAGGTTTTTTTCTTTCACCAGATCCCTTTACTTTCAAACTGATGTTATTCCTGCATTAGAAAATTCCTCTGACTTCCTGCATTCTTCCCTCATCCTTTCCTGTTTTTTTTTTTTCATACCATATGTCATCGCTTATACGCTCTTAGGGTTTTTACTTCAAATTGTATAACATTTCAGGTCCTAGAGCTTATGCTCCAGAGTGCGACCCTATTTGCTTCTTTTAGTTTTTTTCTGATATAAAGTGTATTAAGCATTTCTTTTAGAAAATCTCTAATATATTGAAAGTGCTCCATTATTCATATAGCTCGGAGGTACTTCTTTACATATTTTCAGTCCTTTTAATGCTTAAAGCTAAATAATCTTTCTTCCACTCTCTCCCTTTTCAAGCACAATAAAAACAACACGTACACATACACACACCTCACATACACAAAATAAAGTTAGACATCTCATGATGAAGATAAAAGTTCATCCAAATGTGTAATGTAGCATGAAAAAAAGAGGTAAATACTGCTCTGTGATTTTTAACCGAGTAGATGTGAATAAAAAAGAGAATGACTGTAATAAAAGAATGTGAAAATAAAATACTATTCCATAGCTTGTCACTTCCTAAGGACGCTGCCATAGGAAATGCAGCCCATGGGGTTTTGGTGGCTGTAGCTGCAGGGGTAAAATATAGCCAAGCCAGCTCCCATGGAAGGTGCTTTCAAGGCTCAGAGGACAGAGCTGATATGAGCCAATCTACTCTCTAGGGCATGTACCTGAGGAAAACATGCTCAGCTCTTAGACTTAGGAGTGATACAGCAGCCTGTGAATCTCAGAGGTGGCCCTTCTGGGTGCCATCTGGGAGGCTGGCTACCAAGATTCTCTCCGAGCGTCTCTGGCATTTAGTCTAATCCCAGGGGCATTCTATTTGCATTTTTTTTTTAACCTACTGGGTCTTGCTTCAGCTAATTCAGTGTGTATGGGGGAGCTAGAATCGCTGAAAGTTTGTATGAAAAAAGAATGTTTCGCTCTAAGTTTATGTGGTGAAAAATCTTAAGGCAGGCTGTGTGGACAGAGCACAAAGGAAATAATGTTTTTTAAAAATCTTTTGGGCTTAGTAAAATTGGCAGGAATTGACTCAATGCCATCATTGTAACCCTTTGTCAAGGCCAAGACTGTGACTGCTTTGAAGAAGGGAAAAGAAATTAAATTTAGTGTGCAAATGCATAAAATACAGAATATAGCAAATGTGTTTAGAATTGATTCTTCTTCTTAATTCCTTGTGAAAATACAAACAAAATATATTTCGGCTCAAAAGCCTAAAACAGTATAAAAGACAGGCAAATTAGCACATTGACTCCTCACTTATAACAAATGACCCCAAACCAATAATGGGTTCTCGAGGTAGAGCATGGCGATTGCTAAACTCGGCCAGGACTTAGGGCCGGTTCTCCTTGCGCCCATTCTGGACCACTTTTAAAATTGACACAGTGTTTTCCAGGGGCTCCGCCCCTACAAAAGAGGATCCACCGCAAGTGAAATCTTAGCAGGAAGCGCTAGACAGTTTATCTGGCGATTTTATTTTTCCACCTTGTTTTGGATTTTAATTGCTTGATCTTTTTAAATTACATAGTCGAGGAGGAACCAAAACACTTGTCTTGATGATTCGACCTCTATAAAATCAGTGAATTTTTTTTTTTCCCAAGCTGGCACCTACATTTATTTATTTATTTATTTATTTATTTATTTATTTATTTATATTTTATTGAGAAACAAATATCAATGAGACACTTTCCAAGCTGATTAATAGGACATTTTCAGTAATTAATACATTGCACATTATTACTTTCTCAGCGGTCATCCACAGCACAAGAAGCAGCCAGGACATCCCATCCAAACACCACTACTACAAATCCTTCCTCTCACTGAACCAAGCGAAGGCAGCCGTACGTCTGTCTTAACCATTCTGTATATACAAATACAAAAAGGTCTGGGGGATACAGAGGAAGGACCATTTTGTAAAATCAATGAATTTTAGCGCTCATTTTTTTTTAACTGATGAGAAATAGTGGTTCCTGTGTGTAAAATCTTAAATTTTGCAAAAAAAAAGGATTGAGAGTTGGAGGGAGGAAACATACTGAGGATTACCATGTGCCGTGTACATGTACCAACCCCTTGTGAGAAATGAAATCCTTATATACCACAAATGTGTACTAATAAAAAATAAAATTTTGAACATTTTTCTAAGTTCAGGGTTGTGAATTTTTTTAAAAAGTGCAGCCTCGATCAGCTGCACCCCTGTATCTGCGAGAGTCCTGCACTGAGAAGGGTTGGCTTGTGGGCCTTTTGTCTTAAAAGCCTGTTATTCTTTAATAACAGGCTTTTAAGTAAGATCAAATTAGCCATTTAAAGTTAAGCGTGTTTGTAAGCCGTTGGCTTAGATCAGGGATGGAGAATAGGATTTACTAGATCAGTCTGTCAAAAATGAATGAATGGTTATCCCGTTGCTCAAACCCCTTCATCCTGTACCTTCCCTCCACACCAACAAAGGTCAGTCAGGCTGTCTATCACAGTCTCCAAGGCTCATACTGATCTGGTTCTGGGATCCACCAGAAAGCTGCAGGCTTACTTCTGGGCGGTAGGTGAATGCAGGTCATCCCTACTCTCAGCTTGTAATTGGTTTTAGGTCTTCCTTCAATTGGAGCCATCTGATTAAGCAGGGGCCTTCTCAAATACTATGTTTCATAGGGGCATCTATTCCACTGCAGAGGCTGGAGATAGACACCCTGTGTCTCTACTCCCTGGTTCTGAGGCATCAGGCACAACCTATGAGATGTGTAAAGGGAAGGTGAGCCATAAGGATGCCAGCACTGTTCAACACTAACTTTTTCTTCAGCTTCCCCAGTAATCTGTATTTAATAACTGATAGGTCAAGTTCTCGAACCAGCTGAGTATTCTGATCTCTGCATCTGCACCCTGGTCAGAACTTGTGCCATATTTACCTTCTCTGAGCACATCCCAGCCTGTGCCATTCTACTCTGTCCTGTTTGTTACTTTGCTTTATGATCTTAATGCCCTTGAAGCAACCTGGAATGAATACTGTAGCTGCTTACTCCTTGGCCACCTCCCTGATTAAAATATATGTTCTATCAAGGAAGATGCTTTGCATTTGTACCACCATGCGTGTCCCTACCTAGAGAAATGCCTAGCACATATTAGTCCTAGTAAGTCCTTGTTAAATGAACTTATGTGCCAAGCTCAGGTTTTTGGCAGCTATTTAGAGGGTTGGGATAGAAGACACTGAAGTGCTGCCTAGGGTTTAGTAAAGGAGCAGGATAATTATTAGTAAGTGGTATTTGCAATGAATGTGGAGTGACTGTGTTTTGCTTTCTTACAACAGATTGTTAAGAACAGAGGCAGCACATTAATATGGTGTTTGAGAAGCACTTTCAAGTGGTCTTCCTATTTAATTTTTTTTTGTTGTATTTACTATATGAGCCTAATTCTAAAGCCTTCTGGTATCTAGAACTAAAATGCTTGAAAATTGCTATCAATTTAGAAGCTAGGTAAGTTTATAAGGTACTTTCTTGAACAATCTGAATTGGAATAATTCAAAAACTAATAAACTGTTGTTTTCCCTTAGAGTGTTAGAATTCATAAATAAGCAGTGTCTTAGTGTGGGGTTTTTGCAAGGGTAGTACAATACAGAACACATATTTTCTAGGATTATTTATAATAATTACCCAAAGAATCATATGCCATGAGTACAGGAAATCTGTACACACACTGAAGACACAAGGAATCCAGCTGAGGGCCTGGATTCCACGATAATGTCTTGTGTGAGTCCAGCTATAGACCTAGGGCACGTAACAATGTCCCTCACAAGTCCATCTGGAGGCCCAGAGCCCAGGGCAATGTCTCATGCAGGTCAGTTTCATAGATCTTCACTGGAAAGGCCCAAAGGTCAGTGGGGGAAGCTAGAAAGTACGTGCCAGTGGGATGTGCATGCAGGCTGAGGGATCTGAACTAGAGCCAGGAAGTGATGCTCAAAGAAAGAACCTGAGCTCCCCAAAAAAGTACCACTGCCTTTCTCAGCAGTAGTGAGGTCCCGAGCTGCTCAGATGATGAGGAAAGCTGAGTTTCTATCAGGAAAGCCAACCTACAAGCTTCTCCAGGAGACCAGGCTACACACCATCTTCCTCCCTGGAGCCAGGAAGCGATGCTCAAAATGAGGACCAGAGCTTCCCCCAAAGTGAACCATAGCCCTTCTCAGTGATAATGAAGTCCCGAGCTCCTCCTCCCATGAGAACAACCAAGTTAAGTTCATCAAGAAAACCAGCAAGGCAGACTCTTCCAACAGAACCAGCATCTCTTAATACCTTCTCCAGAAGCTTCCCAGCAGCTTCCAGGACCTTCCAAAAAGCTTTTCTTCTTCTCCTCCAGTTCTGTCTCTTGTGCTCTGGCAACAGTCCTCAGATGGGCCTCCCACATGCAGTGCCAAGCTGATTCAGTTCAACTGGGTGTGACAAGTTGACCACCAGTTGTCAGTCCACCACATAAAATCAGTAACTATTACATACATGAATATATTATGAAAGTTATTTTTGGATTTATTTAATCTAGAGTAATTCTGTCTAGTCACATTGTGAACTATTACTGGATCATTAAATTAATCTATTACTTTGTGAGTAGCATTTCTTTTATAAAGTGGAATAGAAAGTGGTGTGCGCTTCACATAGGAAGGGTGTTACTCCCTAAAAGCTTTGTCTCATATACATTGGTCATGACGAAAAACGCTATCACTAAAGTGTGGGGTGAAATTAAAACAACACCAAAAACATGGAGAGATGGTTGTGTGGCCTGTATTTCATAGTGGTGGTTCTCTCTACTGAGGATTTGCTAAGATTGAAAGTTAGAAATGTTCCTATGGAGAAATTTGCTGCCTTATTGTGTTTGAAACCTAGATTTAGCTTTCATAGAGTGATGCTGTGTTCTGCATTGACATAGGAAGAATGTGGGGAGTCAGCAGTCGATCCCACCCTATGATACATGCTAGATTCTGAGCCACACCATAATTTAGGCCTTTTACTGCAGCTTTGAGAAATTGTTGCTAACAGCATCATTAGTTGCAAGTTTTAAACAAGTTTTACTCTCATTTTTTGTCTTTATTTTCTTCTTGCCATATGAGTAAAGGAAGAAGAAGCAGTTAAGTTTTAGGATGAAAGTGATATCCATTAAAACTAAATTACACATGATTCCTGTCTCGTTTGCCCTTTCCCCCTCCTGCAGTGCCAGGCAAAGAGGTGTCAGGATTGTAAATAAATGTTCTTCACACTATTGCTTAATATTTCTGTAGAAGCATGATCGTTGGTTACCTGGAGCAAGACCAAGGATGGTAAATGTCAGTGGGAGTGCCTAGTCGCTTCTCTGTTGTTTTTAGCAGTTCAACTCTGGGCCAAAATTTTATATCCAAAATGGGCAGAACTGTGGTCACTATGACCTGCCCAACAAAGCACACAGATTATTATTATTAGGCATTATTCAGGCTTGTCCCTTTGGCATTCCTTCCATCTCACACTTTCCAATCTCACACTACTCTTGAAGAGGCGTATCGCAATTCTTATCTATCTTGTTACAGTTCTGGTGAGTCGTACATTATTATAAATGAGCCAGAATGATGCAAAGGGCCATAAACATGGACTCGGAATCCCAGCTGTACCAGTTCTAGCCTCAGGGATGATACTGATCATCTGAACCTTGCTGTCTTGTCTGGAACATGGCGGTGACGATAATATCCATCTCTTAGTGGTACGCTTTCTGTTTTTCTGAGATAATTCATAAAACATGCTCAGAACTCTGCCTGGCAGTGGTGTGTTTGCTGTGGGACTGCCAACCATAAATCCCACACCTCGAGTCTGCCAAGATAAGCAGGATAAACCCTGCCCTGAAACTGCCAGATTAATTTGATCAGAAATTAATTCCACAGATATTTTCGGAGGATCTGCAATTCACTTTGTGCTGGGAGGAATATAGGAAGAGATTTCAGGGAGTTTGCAGTCATGCTGAAGGAAAAAACCACCTCATCCTTGGCATTTCAGCAGAGCAACACAGAAGCGTCATGCTGGGCTGGGGTATAGCTCAGTGGTACAGGGCCTGCCTGGCAAGAGCAAGGTCCTGAGTTTGATTCCCAGTTTAAAAAGAAGAAAAAAAGTGTAATGCTGTTGCAGGGAGTTGAAAGGTAGCTTTCTGGAAAGAGGAGGGTGAGCTTCATGGTGTTTTTGAAGGATCAGTATGATTTGGATAGGCAGAAAGAAATCTGCAAAAGAAACAGCAAGATGAGACGGTGAGAAGAAGAGGTGTAAACATGTATGGGATGCCTGTAGAAGCAAATAAACATCTTGGAAGTATAGAGTTGAAAATGGGGACCAGTTGAGATCAGATTGAGTCTAATGCCAATTATGGAAAATTCTGAATAATTGTATAAGGATTTAAGAATGTCTGCAGATTCCTTCCTGCTTTTTTAAAAAAGAAATCTAAATGCCCTTTTATTAACTTAAATAAATTTTATCTAGTTTGGTTTAACCAGCATGTTCTTCACTGATGGGTAACAATATTAAGAAACCACATAATACTCAGGAGGTTGCTTAAAGGATGTGTGGCATCATGACAAAGCACATGAAGAAACGGATTGTCTAATGCCGGAGCGCTAAGACAGCTTCACGGGGCCCTTTGCAGGGCGAGAAGTTTGTCAGTAGGCCACACACTCCCAAGTTCCTATCTCTTCTGTAGCTAGCTCTGTGGTAGGAGATTGCTGGTCAACCAAAAATGTGTCAAGGACCACTGGTTCAGGCTGCTTCTGGCCTCAGCTGTGCATGGCTGGGTGCTGCTGGTGCTCCTTTGAAGAGTTCCCTTGCTGTTCTCTGAGAACTGATGATGAGCATTTTTCTAGCTGTTTTAATGTATTAAGTCTAGTTTGAGTCAGCTCCTTTTATTTTGTTGAACTGTCCTTGTTTTGGAATCACTGAATGTTTATGTTGCAAAGTTTTATACTGTATCAAAGATTGAGAACTATACATCAGCAAAGCAAGATAAAAATAATTGTCCAATGAGACTGTCCTCATCACTTTTCTCACTGCTCAGACAAAATACCTGGCTTTCAATGTAAGGCAGGAAGGGTTTATTTGGCTTCTCCCTCACCCCAGATCCAAGGCAAGATGGCATGACAGAAGGTAAATGCAATGGAGGAAGTTCATGGCATGCAAACGGTAGCAAAGCAAGCAAGGGACCCTACAGCCTCTTTCTGCCTTTTGCATACTCCTACACTCTTATCTAGTCTACTGAGACTAAGGCAGTGTAAACCAGTCAGTGGGCTGATTTAGTAATTACACACCCTTCATCCCAGTATCACACCATCTAGATTTAACCACCTCTGAAAAAGCCCCACTGTGATCACATGAGGCTTTGAGGGAACATCCAGACACAGATCATAACATTCCCCCCTTGACACCTTAAACACTTAAGTATATTCCTTTATGCAGAAGGTATTTAGCCCATCTCTAAGAGTTAAAAAGGTCCTAATAGTTTCAGCATTGCTGAAAAGTCCAAGTCCTAAGTCTCCTCTGAAATTTAAGGCAAACTCTTAACTGTGAGCCCTTGTGCAAATGAAAAGAAAATTAAACCCTTTCAACACACAATGGCACAAAATTAAGTACTACCAATCCGAAAGATACAAATAAGGGAATACAAAGGAATGGAACCAGAGTAAATGCAAAATCCATCATGGTGAACATTAACTCCTGTGGTTCCATATGCAACATGTGAAGCAATTTGGGTCAAGATATGAACTCCAAAGAAAGAGGGTGGCTCCACCCCTGAGGCACTGTGGGTGGTTGCAGCTCCCATGGCTTCTTATTTTGGCTGACCCTGCTCTGTCCTTGGAGTTCTCAGTTGATCCAAGTTCCTCGCTTCTCCATAGTTCTGTGGGCTTCAGTGCACCTTCAGCTGCACACTCCCAGCTTTACACACTGCCCCTTTAGGGGAACACTACTCTGCCTGACCTCCCTAGCCTCCTTCTGAAGTCTGGTTGGAAGCCTTCCTGAGATCACAACCCTTGCATTCTGCATATGCCAAAATCCAGCATCTGGTGGATGATCCCAGGGTCTGTAGCCAGCTGGAGCAGTAGCCAGGTTTCCTTCTTTTGGCTGTAGGGGTCAAGTACTAGATCACTGAACACTCTGAAACCTAATCCTGAGTAACAAATTTCTCTAAGCTTCCACCCTTCTGGAACATGGTGCTCTGGGGCTCTCTTCTCAAAGGGAATCCTTTCATCTTTGTAACACTGAGGATGCAAAGACTGGAATCCTGCTGCTGCTTGTGATGTCCTGAGGCCATTTTCTGTTGTCTTCTGAAATACTTGGATTTTCCTTGCTAATCTTTTCAGCAAGCAATTTCTCCTGTTTCATCTTTGCAGACTTCAGCTTTACTGGGACTTCATTTCTGGCAAAACTCACACTTATTTGAATTAGTCTACTGGGCTCTTTGCTTTTGATTTTCAACATAAATCTGGATAAAATCCCCTAATAATTGCCATGCCCCATCCTTAATATTAGACTGTTTTGAAATTTCTTGCACAAGATTGGTCTCCTCCCCTTAATCTTAGTCTGAGGCAAAGTCTCCGGACACGAGCAAAATGCAGACAAACTGCTGTGGTATAACACACGTTGGTTAGAGTCTAGCAGCCAGTGCAGTCTTCCTTTCCAGCAGAAACTTCCCAGTGCTGCTCTTTACCAGCAGGCTTTCTATCAGCAGTCGGGTCTTCTGAGCTCTGGCCAGCATGCCCATGAAGCACAGCCTAAGTGTGCCAGCTTATGCCTATGTAATGCCAGCTCTGTCTTTGCAGCTAGCACTTCCAGGCCTTTGCCAACCTTGCCTTTTCCCACAAGCCAGTTCCAAAGGCAGGTCCTGGGCAACATGGTCAGGTTACAGCAATGGCCTGTTTCTCTGGTAACAAATATTGTCTTAGTTCCTTGTTACTGAGACAAAATACTCAACACCCAAAGATAAAGGAGGGAAGTTCTATTTGGTTCACAATTTGTAGAGGTTTCAGTCCCTAACTGGCTCCAAAGCAGGATAGGGCGGCAGACAGGAATCCAGAAAAGAAATAGTACATGGTGAGCGGAATGTGGCAAAGCAAGCAAGGGACCTTATCAGCTTCTTTCTGCCCCTCTTGTACTCTATTTAGGCTACTGGGATTAGGGTGGTTCCAAACTAATCAGTGGACTAATTTAGTTGTCACACACCCTAATCCCAGCATCATCCTTTAGATCCAGCCACCTCTGAAAAAGCCTCCTCTTCAACTCTTGAGGCTTTGTGGCAACATCTAGACACAAACTGTTAGAAATAACGTTTTCCAGAATAGCATTGTATTAAGCATTTATTGAACACCGTCTTCGTCTTCGTCTTCGTCTTCTTGCAAAGCATCTTAAAATCTCAGTGGCTTAGAATGCATGTTGATCACTTGGACAGGCTCTTGTGGTAGAAAGGAAAAACTAGAGAGCCTGAACCCATCCGCACATGCACTGACAGCTGCCTCAGGATGTGACTGGGGCTGTATTTACTTACAGTCTGTTGTCCAAAATACATTACTTGACAGTGACAATCAATGGAATAGAAAGTTTTCTACCCTGGGAAGTACGGTGTATAATACATATTTATGAAAACTAACAGTTTATGGTGGTCATGAATAGTCTCTATATTATATATATATATATACATATATATATACACATATATATACATATATATACACATATATATGTATATATATTTATATATACATATATACACATATATATGTGTGTGTATATATATATATATATACATATATATATATATATTTCAGCAATAGTATTTAAACATACCAACTATATTTCATTTTATTGGTCATAAGTACATAAATACAGATTTCCTTCCACAGGAAAAATATATTCCTTTTCCAAAGAGAAATCATCCAAATAGAGTTTATATTATACTCTTAAGAATTTTACACTATAGAGACCCAGAGCGCAGGCCCGGCGAGTGAGTGAGACGACCGGGGCCGCAGGATCCTGAACAGACCCAGAGCACAGGCCCGGCGAGTGAGTGAGACAACCCAGGCCGCAGGATCCTGAACAGACCCAGAGCGCAGGCGCGGTGAGTGAGTGAGACAACCTGGGGCCAGGGATCCTCATTTGACCCAGGCTGCAGACCCATCGTGGAACCCTTCAGCAGAACTCCCTGCAAAGAGGCTAGAGGCAAGAACCACCCAGCTGATTCAGGAGCAGAGCATCTTTCCAGAGAGACACAAAGGGTTCAACTCTAACGGCTGCAGCAGAAAGAAGTGGAGCACAGCAGCCAGATCCAAACAACACCCACCTGGAGGAATCTG
>NW_004524612.1:5049840-5097606 GCF_000260255.1 Octodon degus | reverse complement strand
TTGTGTGATCCTATCCTCAAACTGTTAGAAGTGCTGGTCATTTACTTGCCATTCCAGTATTTATCTTATGTTTTACTCTTATTACTTCTTTGCTATCATGAAAACTTTTCTTAGTTCAATTGTTTTGAAACATTTAATTTTCTGAATATTGCTTAATCTTAATTTTTTTCTAAAATCTATACTGTATCTTTGACTTAAAATTTATTTAAAAGAAAAAAATAAATAAATAAATAAAAAGAATTTTACACTATAGATATAGACTAACAAAAAGTTCAGTTGTTTTGGTCAATTTTTCCCCCAATTCATGTATCAAAAACATCTTTATATATCAATAAATGTTTCAACAGAGTTTAGTACTTATAGTTTATCTCAGTATATAGGCTATAAGTTACCTACATGGTAACTTCACTTTTAAAAAAAAATTATTTATTTGATACAGCATCTCACGATGCAGCTCACATTCATAGTGATCATCCTGTCTCAATCTCGCCAGCACTGGGATTACAGGTGACCATGCCCGGGTTCAGGGCTGGTTCAGTGCGCCCAAGGTTCCAGCCTGGCATAACATATGATACCGGAGATCAAACTCAGGTCCTTGCACTTGCCAAGCAGGTCCTTAGAGCATCACGCTCTCTCTTCAGCCCCCATGGTAACTTCTTGCTTTGTTTTTATTGCTTTTTAACTTTTAAACATTTTCCTACTGCCTTAGGAATTTGTGAGACAGAGAATACATACTTCTAGTGCTTTTTTGTATTTAGTATAAAGCTATCGCCTGTAAGCGCTATTATGAATGATTTTTGTGGGTCAGTTTGATGTTGGTAAAAATTTAGGTTGGTATAATATAGATCATTTGCTGTTGAGGACTGAACCTTATTTAATACTGGATTTTAGCTTTTATTATTTGCATTGAAAATTTGTGTTTCTTCATGTTTGAATTGCTTTTTCTAGTTTTAAACATTGAAACACATTTTTTTTTCTACTTGAGCTCTAAAATCTTTATATATTAAGGATTTTTTTGTAACTGACTCATATATGCTCCTGATATTTTTGTTCTGGTTTGTCTATGTTACTTTTTAACCTGTCAAATGTTGAATCTGAAGCAGTGCAAGGTCACTGTGAATAAGGCATCATACGAAGGAAAGATGATGTGGAAGGAAAAAAGACTATGGAGGCTGGGAGGGGCATCAATAACTTGGCAAGACTGAGGTGGAGACTCCCTGGAAGAGCAAGCTGGGAGTCTCTCCTTTCCTTTTCCGCATTGTGGCTTGGGTTCTCATGTTAAAGTTCATCTTCCCAGAACTGTTTCTTTTAGAAAAGAAATCTTCATTTACAGTCTAGTAGGAGGAAAAAACCTCTCACACAATACATCTGTGTTTCACCAGAAGTGTTCAATAGGGAGTTGTGCCATTTTTCTTTTTATTTGCAAGTGACCTCAGAAGCATTAACATTGAAGAGACATAGAAATTCATGTTTTGTTCAAGGAGGGAGGGTAGTTTTGTAAATTACACTTTGTTTTGTTTCCTGCTTTTCATCTTCTGGCATCTTTTTTTTAAAGATGGGAGTTCCTCTCAAAGTGAATTTGTTATTTTTTTTGAAATCAGCGCCATAATTCTAGGACCAAATTGGTGATGCGGCAGTATTTCAAGAGTTAAAAGTACTTTGGATGTTGTGAAACTTACTGTTAGTATGTGTCAAGCCAAATTCTGGAAATGATAGTTTTGAGATTCTGCTATATTCATTTCTATTTATATAGTTTTTGCATGCCAGGTTTGCTTATTAACTTTCAGGCTTAGCATTACATATAATCACATTAGGAATGAATCATGGTGTTTTACTTTTTATATGGGTAAAGGTCAGCAGTTTTCATCTCAGCAGTGACATCCATTGTACTACACTCACCCAGTCTTCTGAGGATGTCTGTTGCATCTTACCTGTTTTAACCAAGAATCATATTTCCAAGGGCATTTTTATGTGGAGAACCATGTTCTACAGATAACTGTTTACACCAACAAAAACTGTAGCTTTAGCTGTGTCACTGGAAATTTGTTCTAAACTTTCCCATGAAAACTAAATGCTTCTCTGTGAAAGCCTGAGAGAATGTTTTCTCTCCATTTGAATCTCCTTAGGCACACTCTACATCATCGATCACTTTCCTCTGTGGCCCCATATTCCTTGATCAGAAAATTTGGGACACCATTGAGTTACAGGATGTCACAGTACAGGTTCTCTTATGTCCTGAGTCCTCACCTTGAAGGGCTAGGGCCAAAATGTTGGCTATCCTTGTAGCTCTTCTTTTTCTCTAATGTTTTAGTCTGCAAGCTTAAGTTGTTAACCCTCCAGAAGAGAAGCTTAATGATATTATTACCCTATAGTATAGGCAGTTGAGCTTCACCTCACTATCTGTCTGAATATCAAACGCCTAAGACATATCATGGAACAGAGAGCAAATTGGTCAAGCAATGGCCGTGACTCATTCACATGGCTTGACACTGACAAGGTACCTACAAACTGTGGTACAGGGTTTCAGGGTAAATCCTGAGAGGATTTGACTGACCTTGTCAGGTACAAAAGTTACATTTTTGTTATATAGGTCTTGCTTTATCTTGGTCTTAACCGTCCAGCAGAAAAATATAAAAATGAGGTATAATAAGTAAAGCCATATTAATATGCTGAGCCGTAAAAGGCTCAAGACAACAACTTCAGACATTGCCAGTTCTACAGATAACCCACCACTATACGGACTACTGGACTATATTGGATTATTTTGCTGAATTCACACACATACAGTATTTGAATGGCAGTGGAATACCCATTTCTGACAAAACTAAACAAAAAAAGGGGATATAAATGAAGGACCATTTTTGTAGTACATATATATAGATACACACACACACACACACACACACACACACACACACACTAGGATAGATATACAGCTACTTCCAGTTAGTTCAGTGAGAAGAAATATTTTTACTAATAGTGCTTAGACAAGATATCATTTCTGCATCTTGTACTATGAATAATTACTACGAAGAGAACAATGTGCTATGTATTAATTATTGTAACTGTCCTACTAACCTGTTTTGAAACTGTCTCATTGTTATTTCTTTCTCAATAAAGTTAATTTAAAAATACCTAAATACTTCATCCCCTCAAAATTCCAGTGAAGCCAAAAGAAGGAACAATGGTCGTGACAAAAACGGCTGGGGTCATGTGCAGCCTATTTACTGCATGCACTGCTCCTGGTGTGTACCGAAGGATAAGGCCCCTAAGAAGTTTGTCATTTGGATCATAGTGGAGGCTGCCACCATCAAGGACATTTCCAAAGCGAATGTCTTCGACGGTTATGTGCTTCCTAAGCTGTATATGAGGCTGCATTACTGTGTGAGTTGTCCCATTCATAGCAAAGTGGTCAGAAATCGATCTTGAGAAGCCCGCAAGGACTGAACTCCTCTACCCCGATTTAGACCTGCTGGTGCTGCCCCACGACCTCCACCAAAGCCCATGTAAGAGGAGCTGGGTCTTAATGGACTGAAGAAAACTCTCTTGAGAAAGAAATAATAAATTGAATGTTACACTTTAAACAGCATGTTGAGTGTACCTGCCAGAGGTGGGTTGGGTTAATTCAGCCTATCCAAGTTTAAGTTTGTACTCTGAAAATGAATAAAGAGGAACACACTGGGAAAAAAGAATTCAAATTGTTTGTTGCTAATGAAGAATTAAGAGAAAGTTTTGATTTCAGCCTTATGCAAATGCTTAATCACCACTGTGAGGTACCCTTGGTGGGAGCAACAATTTGTGATTCCCCTTAGACTCGCTAAGAGCTGAGTTGGCTCAGGAGTTGCAAGTTTGTCTGTTCATCTCTGAACCTCTCTTTTATGTTTGTCCCTGAGTTGCATTCTATCTCACAGTTACAGAATGCTCTTGAATGAAATTTTTCCATGCTTCCTGAAGTACACAACTGCTAGGAGTTCAGAACACATAACAAGAAAAAGCGTGAGAAAGCTTAGGCACTAGGGGTAGTGCATTTCCAGCACTGAAGAATTAAAAAACACTTCATCCAGCTGTTGGTACTGGCAAATGGTCCATGCCTTTAGGTTGTTTTAAAGCTTTTACTTCTCTAAAACACAGAATTGATGTCAGAAGAATGTTTCCAGAAGACATTCAGGAAAACGTGAAAATGGCCCTTGCATCTAGCACACAAAACCATAATGTGCCCTTTGTAAATAGAGTCTTACTTGAGGTACAGATGAAATGACTTGAAGTAGATGTAAAGTTGTTTTACATGATTTTCTTGTAACCCTCAAAACATACACAGACATGAAATTTCCCTATTTCACAGAATTGAAGATGGAAACTTAGCTTAATAAGTAGCCAAAGTTCGTTCTCTCTCTCTCTCTCTCTGTCTCTCTCGTGTGGTACTGGGGATTGAACTCTGGCCCTTGCACTTTCCAGGCAAGTGCTTATTCTACTGAGCCATCTCTCCAGCCCTCTTTCATTCTTAATAACTGTATTCTAGTGTGATATAATTTATTTAATCATTTTGAAATTATATGAGTTATATTTGCATCCATTTCAAGATGATTTTATTTTTTTAAAATTTTATTTATTTATGTGTGTGTGTGTGTGTGTGTGTGTGTGTGTGTGTGTGGCCAGCTCAGCCCACCAGGCGGCGGGGCTGGCTGGCATGTGGTGCTGGGGGATTGAACCGTGGTCCCTGTGCTTTGCCAAGCTTGTTCCAAGTAGGTGCTTAGACCACTGAGCCATCTCACCAGCCCCTGAAGATGATTTTAAACATTGAGAAAGAACTCTTACTTAGACTGATCGTTTCAGCCTTCCTTTACAGATGGAGGAGCTCTCCATGAAATGTCCGCTAGCTGTGTATCTGTGTAAATGTCAGCCATGTATCTGGTGTTGACCTGGTCATTCTTAAGAAGCATTCTTCCTGGAGGAAAATGTTAAAACTAATGGAATCTCTAGAGCTTGTTTGTGTTTTTAGTTCTTGCACATCATGTCACATAATTTTCACCTGATCTGTAGGCAGAAAGTCCCAAGAGCCATAAATGGTCCTGTGAATATAGTATTTCATGCAGTGATGTTTTCATGATATTTTAAAAATTGAATTGAAAGGGCTAAGATGAAGCATTGTCCATATATCTCTACTTCAGAAGTTTTTATACCCAAGGTGAAGCTGATGGCTATGCACTTGTAAAACTTTCATGGTTGGTGATTAATCCTATTTTAAAGCAAGTATCTAGTTAAAATCAAACTCCAGACATTAGCAAATAAACTCAGTGCATTCAGAAAAATAAAATTTCACCTTAGCCTGACTTGTTGTCTACTACTGGGAAGCATTTTTTTTTTTTTTCAAATTAAGAAATTCCCTTACTCTTAGACTCCATGTAAATATTTGGGTTAACTAAACTATAATACTAGGTTAAACAGTCAACTATTTTGGTGATCAACGGGACCCTCCTTTGTTCTGAATAAGGGGTTTCCTTACATATAGTAGTTTTAAATTGTGTGGTCTTTACATAGCGGCTTATTGAAATGGGAAGGGGCAGTAAGAAGGATGAGGATGCAGCGTCAGTGTTCACCTGCTCCCCACAGTGAATTTATCCCTCATGTATTGCAAGCATACTAGTAAATTGTTTAAGAAGTAACAATTTGAACAAAACTTGTTTGGCTAGTGAAATTGTCTATGCCAACTCAAAAAATATTGTTTCCTGTGATTATATATGTGTATATATATGTATATATACATGCATGTATATATATATATATATGTATACATGTATATATATGTATACATATTCTGTTGTATGTAAGATAAAGTATTATTTAATAAAACTGTAGAGCTTTAAATTTACAAGGAGTTCAGTGGTTCCTACCATGTGTGCAGATGAGACACTAATGCCAGAGAAACACAGTGACTTCTATGAAGTGGAGCAACAGGATAGAGACCTTAGTCCACCCTCACTGAATATTGTTCCAGCACCTTTCTATTTGTGGGCAGAAGAAAGAAAGAAAGAAAGAAAGAAAGAAAGAAGAAAGAAAGAAAGAAGAAAGAAAACAGAGAGACAAGACAAAGAGTGAAGAGAAGGAGGACACAGTATTCTAGGGGTTGATCTCTCTGTGATAATGTGAGTGTGTGATATATTGGAATCTAGAGATCTAGGCTACGTTTAATTTCTGTTTCTGCTCTGCCCTTTTTTGGAAGCCTTGGAAAATTAACCCCATGGATTTGTTTTCTTAATAAAAGCTAAACTGACTTTATGTACTGATTTATATATCTGACCTATCTTTGGTTGGGGGGGGAGTTAATAAAAGATACTTTAAACATTCTTCTTTTATGAAATGAAAAAAAAATCTCAGTTTTCCAGAATACAGATAAATGTGTAAATGGATAACTGGTGATGAAATTATAGTAAATCAATGACAAAAATGTGGACCACA
Organism: Octodon degus; assembly: GCF_000260255.1. Taxonomy (NCBI): domain Eukaryota; kingdom Metazoa; phylum Chordata; class Mammalia; order Rodentia; family Octodontidae; genus Octodon; species Octodon degus. The sequence goes on along the minus strand of NW_004524612.1, from coordinate 5,091,150 downwards.
GAGCCAGGCATAGTAGTGCATGCCTATAATCCAGCACTGTGGAGGCTGAGGCAGGAGGATCATTGCAAGTTCAAGACCTACCTGGGCTGCAGAGTGAGCTCAAGGGTAGCCTGAACTGCACAGTGAGGCCCTGTCTCAAAAAGGCAAAGCAGGCTGGGGAGATAGCTCGGGAGCATAAGCTCCTGCCTGGCAAGTACGAGGTCCTGAGTGCAATCACCAGTACCAAAAAAAAAAAAAAAAAAAAAAAAAGGCCAGCCAAATAGCACAGTGCATTAAAGCTCAGGGGCAGGGGCCAGGGGGTTCAATCCCTGGGCTTGCCATGCTGGCCCTGCCCCTGGGGCACACTGAGATGGCAATTGAGACTAGGCGTGGTGGGGTGCCCCTGTAGTCCCAGCACTTGGGAGGCTGTAAACAGGAGAATCACTACGAGACTGATCTAGTAGTGAGACCCTGAATACCCTGTAGACCCTTCCCTAAAAATACAAAAAAAAAGGGGGGGGAATAAATATGTATGTTGACTTATTCATGAGAATCTGTATATCTGTATTTTAGCAGCCTATATAATAAATAATTGGACTTTATGCATTTTTTGCATTACACTTATGTAATTAAGAGATTAACCTGTTTTCAAAAAGAAACGGAAAATTTGCTGAATTAGCTTTGGCTTTATATTAAAGATATACTGTTTAATGTTAATATGAGAACCTCCCCTGCCCAAAAAATAGTCACTAATTTCAGGTCCGATTTTGCTATTGCCTAGCCTAAAAAAAGATACAGGGTTTGAGTGAAAGATTCTGTTATATATACTTGCAAATGAGTAAACCTCACATTATCAAATATTTCCTAGAATTTTATTGTTAATTACCTGCCTAGGGGGAAAATTTTATACTTGAGAATAATTTCAAAATGTTAACCATTTGTCAGTGGGGCTTAGTTAAGAAAGGAAGAAATAAGCTCAGAATTTGTAGTTTGTTTTTTGTTTAAGGGCATTGTTATAATTTGCAGAACATTTATGAGAACAATGCTAGTGAGCTGTGGATTGAATAATAGAAATAATTTAAATTCTCCACCTGTTATTTATTTATTTATTTAGTATTTTAGGGAAGGGTCCACAGGGTATCCAGGGTCTCACTACCAGAAAGGACTTGTAGTGATCTGCCTGTTTACAGTGTCCCGAGTGCTGGGATTATAGGGGTGCGCCATCACATCCAGTCTCAATCACTGTCTCATCACACCGTGGGGGCAGGGCTGGCACTGCAGGCCTGGAGATTGAACCCCTGGCCCCTGCGTCTGCTTGCAGGTGCTTTAATCTGCTGAGGTATTTGGCAGTCCCAGAAATGGAGGAGGATTTTATTTTGGTGGGGGTGGCTGACTCAGGCTTCCTCATTTGCGGGTTGCGTAAGGCATCTGGAGCTGGGGATTAAACTGAGTCCCCTGCACCTGACTGTTTGCCTGTGCAGGCACTTAAACAACTGTGCTAACCTGCAAGGCCCTATTTTCTAATCTTATCACATATCCACCATCTGTCCAGATATGCTTATCTAGAAATTTGTGATTAATTTATCATTTGAATCATTTTTCTATCATATGTTGCTCAGTAATTCTTTATGATACATGAGAAGTTTACTAGGAATTACAAACATATCAGAAAATATTTCTGAAAGGGACACTTCTTCATGTGGAGTATTTAGCTAAGTCAGCAGGAGACTAGTCCATTCATTAAATATGAATCTACAATCTTCATCACATGGTGAAAAGTTATTACTGTGGAATTAAAATCAAGAACAGAATGTTGAGCCTGTTTCCTTTTTATAACCAGTTAAGTCAACTTTGGTAGGTAAAGTGCATGTTAATTATAAAGTGTATAATGGGTGAAGCACAGCAGAGGTTTACTTCTTCCTGTCTATTGTGAAGGCAGATATTCTGAAAAGCAAATTTTTGTCTTCTGTATAGAAAAATAATAGCCATTTTTCATTTTGTAACTTCCTTGTCCCTAGAGACTTAATATTTCTTCCTCTGGTTAAAGAAGAGAAAATGTGGAGGAGCAACACCGATTCTTCAACAAAAAAATACAAGAACAAAGCAAAACAAAAACAAACTTGGCCTGAAGTCTAGCTGCAAGGGATGCTGCTAAGAAATACTTTCTGAATGATCTTACAAACTTCTCTACACCATGGAGAGGAAGTAGGGATTTTGGCTGACCAGAAGTTGTCCTTCTATGCTAGTTAACCCTCCAGCCATTTTCTTAGCAGTGTGGTTGAGCAGTGCTTGTTTGAGTCTTCTGTTACTGTGATGGTAACATTAGCTCACTATCCTTCATTAATGATAATTTCAAATGTCAGTATCTGTATTCTTGACAAAGACCTAATGCTGTTTTTGGTTGACACTCATCTCGCTCATCTTGTATGATCTTATGTTACATAAGAACTAACATACAACCTACCAATCCTTAAAAATAGAAAAATTAGTTTTAAGTCAGTAAACTTGATTCGGATAAACTGCATGCACATGCTGGCTTTGATGATACTAGTATGAAAAGTAAGTTTGTCAGTTTTGTATTTCTGCTGTATCAAATTATCACAGGTTACTGATATAAAGCAACCCAAAATCATTATCACCTAGTTTTAATTATCAGAAGTCCAAAATGGGTTGGCAGAGCTATGTTCTTTTTGGACAGTCTAGGGAAGAATCTGTTTGATTGCCTTTTCTGATTTCTAGGGACCATCTGTATTGCTTGGCTTGTTACCTTTTTCTTAGTGCTCAGAGCAGGCAGCAAGAGAGTTTCATAACTCTGCATGATCTCTTCTCTACATTGCATCCCCTCTGTGTCTGACCCTCCTACCTCTGTCCTCCAGGAAACCTCTGCCTCTACTATGCCCTCTAAGATAACCCAGGGGAATCTTCCCATTTCAGGATCCTGCACTTAATCCATTTGCAAAGTCCCTTTTCTTGAGGCAGACAACATATTCCAAAATAACATAAAAATCTCTAATCTAGAGATTAGGACATGCACATATGTAAGGGAAGGCAGTGTTTAACTTACTATAGTAAGTGAAAGATGCACAGTTTTCTGAGAAAGGCAAAGTAGCAATGAAATGGATCCTTGCTTGCTTTTTAGAAAAAAAACTTGCTGTATCAGATTCTGCCATATAGTCACAAAGTGTTGATGTTGTAGGGGACTGTAGAGAGCCTCTACATTACTCACTTCAGAGATGAGTTTGGCCTCCCGAAAGATTGAGAACCAAAAATTTGATAGAGGTTTCCACAGAGGTCACTCTGCAGAGATTTGGGATTTATGGAGATTTAAGGTAGATGGTAGTACTTTGGTCAAGCTTTCTTGATAACTTCATTTAAAATGCTGCTTTTTAAAATTAATTTCTTTAAAATTGGGAACCCTTTACTCCTAAATATTTGCAAGTCTACTTCTGGTGAATATAGCAAATGAATGTTTTATTGAATCATAGACCTGAAGCCTCAATTGTATAAGTAAAAGAAATAGCTCTCCATCATGTTCAGTAGCTGCTCTTCAAGTGCATTATCAAGAACACATATTTGAAGAAATTCTTACGAGTCTTATCACTTGTCAGGCACTTTTGTTGGTTAGAGAGGAAGTGCATGGTGGAAGTACCAGAAGCTCTCCAGGCTCATTCTGAGCCTTTGGTTTTCTGCTCTCTCTGCTTTACCTAGGTTATCTATCTACCATGGCAGCCACTGGCTCCATGTGGGCCCTTGATACCTGGCTGACTGAAATCCACCTTGAGATATTCCCTCTGTGAAATACAGCCACATTCTCGAGTTACTCCCCAAAAGGTCAAATGTCTCACTGATTTGTAATCATTTAAGTGGAACTAATAATATCTATATAATAAGAACATCGTAAGAGCCAATTGAAATAGTGTAAGTGAAGCTCCTTTCCCTGAGATACTGACTGAGTAAAATTGGGGCAAGCACACAGCAGGGCCAAGCAAGAGGATTAGCCTGTAATGTGGTCTGTCCGGATGCCTCTGTGACCTTTGCACACAGAGGCGGCCCTTCAGGAATCGTCTTGAAGTGCAGTGATGGAAGCAGACAAGCAGTGACTTGTCTTGGGATACAGCTCCTCTGTTCCACCAGGTAGTGAACTTGGGTAAGACAGCTTTCTTCAGCTCCCAGCAGTTCTCAGAATCGTGTGACAGGCAAGGGAGCATACGTCCTGCAGTTCTGAAGGGGCACCTGGGCTGCGCATCATGGTATCCACCCAGGAGTCTTGATCTCTCCTTCCTGTCACAAAACTGGCTTTACAAAGGAGAGTATCCAGTTCTGGTTGAATAACATTGCTACCATTATGATCCTCAGTTATTTGAATTGTTTCCTGCTCTTTCTTGTCATAAACAAGGACATTTTTCAGCTCATTTCCAGGAGTGTATGTGTGTTATTCTAGAGTGTAGTCCTGAGAAGAGAACTACAAGGTCATAAGGTAGACAAATTCAGCTTTCAAATAATGCCCAATTGTTTTGCAGAATGTGTTTTACTGAGGAGCAGCAAAGCCTTGTCATTGAACCCCAAGAAATCTCAGTGGTGATGGTCATGTTCTGTTTCACACTGTGAGGGGTATTAGATGATTTTTAATAGTAGTAGCATCTTAATTGAACCAACATTATTTTATATATGTCAGTTATTAATTATAAAAATGCTTTCTAAGAATGATAAAGTTATCCATACTTCTGTGAAATCCATCAGGGTTCTTCTAATGTATGTGGAAGAATTATAATAGTTTATTTCTGAAGTATAGTCAGTTTTCCATCTCTGGTTTCTACATTATAGATTCAGTCAACCACAAACAATAAATACTTGAAAAAGTTAGGTTTGTACTGAATGTGTGCAAACTTTATCATTATTCTCTATACAGTACAGAATTAAAACTACATGCCATTTCACTATATATTATAAAAAATCTAGATATGAATTTAAAGTGTTGGGGTGGCTCTGTGTAGATGACAGCAAATACTGTGCCATTTGCAGGGGGGCTTGAGCACCCACAGGCTTGCATAGCCAACGGAGGTCCTAGGACTGAGCCTCCTTGACAGCGAGTGGTGACTTGATTTTATATATTACCTAGGTGTACGTCTGACCTGAGCAGGAAGCATGAAAGATGCCAGTCTCCTTTTACTTCCCGGTTTCTCCAGAGTCTGTGGGGGTCTCTGGGGGTTGTCAGTTATCAATAACTGTTGCGTCTGCAGCTTCCTTTAAGAGAGATTAAGATTTAATTTAGATTGTCAGCTGTCACCTTAGCAGCTCAGATGTGAACCCTATCACTGAAGTATTAGCTTCCGCCAGCCCTTTGTTGTTCCTGCTCTTCGTCAAGAAGCTTTTTCCTTTTTTCTTCTGCTAGAGATCTTTAAGTCTTCCTACAGGCAGTTATCCCTGAAGAATGTGAGAATTGCTCATCTTAACTCAGATCCCTTTCCAATGCTATTTGTCTTGAATTCTCTCCCAGTGCTGTTAGTCTTAAATTCTGTCAGTCTACTTCCTTCTCCCCCCATCTTGTTTATTGGTTTCTTCTCATGTATAAGTGTCATACTAGGTATTATTTTAATATCTAAGAGTACTATTATTTTTTATATGTTAGAATTTTTCTCCATATACTTGGCCAGCTTAAGAGCACTGCTACTTGAAAAGCATTTGATGTATCTAAGAAAGAAGCAAGCCAATGAAGCTTTCCTCTAGAGGAGTGACCTCACTGTTTGAGTTTTGCAGAGCATTTTCCCTGGCAGCTTGGAGAGCAGTGTGGTGGCTGGAAGGCTGAGGACTGTGGGCAGAGGTGGTAGATTTTTGAGACACAGGGAACAGGAAAGCTTCACTGAAGATTATTCGGTACTTGGTGGCTCAGGCTTGAATAAGTGCCGGTGTCATCTTAATCTGTTACTGACATAAAGCTTTGCCTGGAGGTATTGCTGTAACTTCAGTGTTTCAAGAAACTTGGGTAGTATATTGAGATCCTAATTTATTTATTCTTATTTCATATTTTAAAGTATAAACTATTAAAGAATAAGCTCTTATATATACATCTTGTGATTTTTTTAATTTTATTCCTTAATATAGTGCCCAAAGTAGAATTGTTAAGTCAAATGGTATTTATATTTTTAATTCCTTTTTAAAAATATTGCAATATAGCCATCTAGATAACTAAGCCCCATTGTACATCTAAGAATATATAAGATTGCTGGTTTGGGACCCGAGGATAGCTCAGAGGCACACCACCTGTCTAGCAAACATGAGCCTCAGAGTTTGATTCCTGGTATCAAAAAATAAAAAAATACTGCTGGCTTGTACATATTTTATACAAGGCCTAGCACTACTACCTACTGTCACAGATGTCCCACCGACCGACCTGATGTTCTGCTAGGTGCTTCATGTTTGCTTCCTCTGCGTCATCCCGTAATATCATTTCTAGTAGCCAAGATCCTCAGGGAAAAAGATGGAAAGCCATTGGGTCGCCAAAGGACCCCTTCACGAAACGGAGGAGCAGCTGTTTTAAGAATCACACTAGGAAAATAGACCTGAAGCAGGGGAGCAGACATCAGAGGAAAACACCAGGTTCCTTCTGTGGAACCCCGGTGGCTTGATCTCCATTTGCTGCCGCCGCCGCCGCCACCGCCAGAGCTGTACCAGCAATGCCTGGCCGCTGACTGTGTCGTTACGTCTGTCCTGGGCACCCGGAGGCTGTTTGGCTCGCGTGTCCACATCTTTGCTGCCGGCTCCCAGGTCGGGACATACATCCGCATTTGTGCAGTGCAGCAGGTTTTTCCTTGCTTTTTAGTGAAATTTGAAGAATGGAAATAATTTCCATAAAGTCAGCAAATGAAGACAAAAGATGAAAATGGGCCTGCTTGGCTCGAAACCATTGCGCCTTATGGCTGCTATCTGGGTTGTTTACCTCGTAAAAGCCACAGGTTGTGCCCTTGGCCACACGGAAATGGGAGCTGCAGAGCTAGCATTGGAAAGAAAATGCATTGGCTTCTTAAGATTGCACCTTTCTAGGTGGTGTGTGTCCACAAAACTCCTACAGATGTTTGGGACTCATCTGGGGAAGGGAGGGAGGGGACAGTCACATAGCCAGCAGCGAGGATGAAGTATGTTTGAAATACCCGTATCCTCCAAATTCTCAATTACAGCGCAGTTTGACAAGTTTATTCTCCCTGTGCCTGGGTGGTCGTGAGGCGTTCCCTTGAGGCTGAGCTGGCGCCACCCTAAACCCCCGCCTGCCCCTTCTACTCCTGGAAATGAACCCAGAACACAGCTGTTCTGTGTCCCAGAACACAGTTTTGGTATTCAAATTGAATTTTAAGTTTTCCTAAACTTTCTTTATTCAGTTTTTTATTTTTCAGTCAGGATTTTCAAGAGACATGTATTGATTGGTGTGTACAGATAATATCTATGCGGTATAAGCTGTTTGGCTTATTGTCCTTTTGAAAGTGAAAGCCAAAGAGTGGGAGTAAAGACAATGCCTGCAAGGTAACAGTTTTTAGCTAATCGGCGACTAATAACAGCTGCTAGTGTTAGTAAGTTACAAGGACTACTTTTGGTCCTAATGGTTAGCTAGACTTAAAACATGTTTCATGCAGTGCTGGTAATGATCATGTGAACTCTACTGTAGATATGTGTTGAGCCATGTGAGTTTGTTTTATGTATAAGCAGCAACATTTTAGTACATTGAGGAAAGACCACTCATGTGGCACAGAAATCCGTATTTGTTCGTAGATGAAAGGGTTAGCAGAACCTGTAGAATTCCAGTCAGATTCTGTTGCTCTTGAGATCCTATATTCCGTAGCCACTTTCCTCTTTGGGTCTCACTGGTATCACATCTGTCCTTCTAATATTTTCCACCTGTCCATCACAGGGCCTTTGTGGAGACTGCTGACCCCTTCTTTTCTTATTCACTCTTCAGATCCCCCCTCAGCCATCATTTCCTAATCTTCTTGGGGAAGTCTCCCCGTCTTCCTTAAGGCAGGACAGGTAGAGCCCTCTTGGAGTACCAAGTGCTTCTTCCCATGGTGTGGGCACAGTTGCTGTGTTCCATTCGTTAGAGGGACCATTTGATTATTTGTTAATTAGTGATTACTTGATTAATGCATGATCTCAGTGGAAGCGGGATTCTGTCTTGTTTTGCATAATGTTGTATAATTCTGGTGCCTGACTTAGCTAATGAAGGAACTCAAAATGTTGAACAGAATTTAAAAAGATGCTTTGTCATTTATACTTAATTGTAAGAGCTTACGGTTACTCTTATATAGGATCGAATGGTAATTGTTTTTGATGAAATTAAATATAGCTTGAAGTTATTGATTGATAGAAACTAATAAATAACTGAGTGAAACCATTAAGCAAACTAATTAGAGAGATGAAGAATGAAATGTTGGTGGTCTTAGACTTTCTGATAATTAAAAATGAGACGTCAAAAGGTGGCGTGCTGTATGTGCAAATAACCCTTTGGGGGAAAAATGCATGGAGGGGCGTATCCTCTGAGCGACATTGTTTCTTGCTTAAAAAAAACTGTATCTCTGATGTGAAGCCCTACAAGGGCAAGGAACCTCATCGTTTGCTTTCCTCAAGGTGCTGTGTACTTAGTGTTGGTTGATTTGACAGTTGATGATATGAAGAGAAAATTATGGGTGGGTTTATTGGATTAGCTTCTGAAACAGAAGATTTCCTCAGTATTTACAACCCCATGTAAAATTTATGGCTTACTCACCTGGAAGAACAGCTTTTGTAGCTTTGAAACACCATTTCTTTGCATTTTGTATTTATTTTAGGGTAGAATCAAGAGTACCTTCTTGAACAGAAGGGAGAATTTACAGTGCTTCTGTTTTACAGGGCACGTTGCTTTCTCTCCCCTGTGGAAGGCTTAGTGATTCCAAGACAGGGGTTTTGTGTCTTTGCCATGTGAGAGTTTGAAGATGTGCCTGCAGCTGTGTCACGTGTGCAGAGGTGTGTGTGTGTGTGTGTGTGTGTGCACAGGCATGCCGTCTTTTGTACTCTGCAGTAGCAAATCTGATGTATGCTGTGCTCTGAAAGGCCTTAGCATGCCTGGTTTGGTTTATGAAGGAAAAATGCTAAGGGGATTCTTTTATCCAGGTTTGGAACTATTTCACGCTTATGGTGGGCCCCCCCTTTATTTAATTTTAAATGTAAGATGGTTCTGTTTCAAGGATTTCCCCCATCCTGTTGCTTTGCGTGTTTGAGGAACAGATGGAACTAAAAGCATGTGATGCTACAAAGCAGGATTGAGGGCTGTTGGAAGTAGGCAATACATCTTCCTGGGTTGCACAGGTCATAGGGGATTTGACTTCCATCTCCAAGTATAGTAACTGGTGATAGTTATTAGAGATGACTTGGTCTGCATTCTAGATGAATCACTGTGAACCAAGGAAATTGCAGCCACACTGTTGGACAAGCCTTTTCTGTCTGAGATGGCTCAAGGCATTCGTAGATGCCTGTTGATTGAGCTGGGACTGAAGTGTAAGAAGTAAGAGCACACAAATACCCAGACACAGCAGGCCCAGTGTCTGTTGGGAGAGAAGTTGTTTGAGGCCCAGTTAGTGCAGAAAGGTGCATCCTTTAAAGTGGTATAGTGCTGCTGTTGGCAGCAGAGCTTTGGTGCAGACCCCAGCAAAAATGTCCAATACATGGGAGCCCGCATCGCCCTCACGTGAGTGAGTCACCCCGAGGGTCAGGGCCTTGGTCTGGGGCTGTGGTGGTAAACCTGTAGCATCCATACCACAGGCAGCATTCAGAGTCCTTCCCGTTGGTACAGGAGCCAATTTGCCACGTTTGTTTTTTCTCAAAACTAAAATCTCAGTATTCAGGTTTAACTGGGGTGTTGGCATTTTGCCATAAATAAGTGGGGATGTAGTTTTGAGATGTAGTTTGAGTACTTGGGCTCTAAAAGTTTTGCCATCACTGGTCTAGGCATAGAGGAAGATAGGTTGGCATCACTTGATAGTGTTCACAGTGAGTCAGTCCTACACTACAGTCCTAGCAGCTGGGTAGAAGAATCTGGAAGAAGGCAGGGAAAATTAAAGCAGAGTGAGTTTTTATCTGTTTCACTTTTCAATATTCTTTGTGTGCATGTACTTACCAGTAGTGGTCAGTACCATTCTCTACAAGGCCAGTTAGTTTTGCAGTCCCACTGCTGTATGGAGAAGAGTTAGCAGTCAGAGAGTAGAGGAACATATACCTTCTTTCTGCCACCACAAGGACAAGAAGATGGACACATTTTCCTGGGCCCTAACACCAGCCCATAAGCTGGAGGTAGAGTTGATTTTTCAGGTTCCCTTTCTGTAGTTATTCAATCAGTGGCCAGACCCATTGCATTTCTGGAGTCAGCCTCCCAGCATTGCATTTTCCATTTTAGGCACCCATTTCAAGCCTTAGCCGAGTCTGGAAAAATGTGCATTCCTGGAATGTAGAGCTTCAGAAAGTAATTAGTGTGCTGAGACGGGGTCTCAACAGGAAACTAGGAAACCTATCCTAGTTTCTGGCCAAGTTACTTTGTTTCTGTGTCTAAGGAATCTTCATCTACAAAACAAAGCCACTGAGGATTGTTATTGCTGAGTCCTCTCTCAGCTGTAAGTCCAGATGGGTAGCTTAGAAAAGAATTATTCCTCACCACCTTTATGACAGCAGCAGAAGCCTCTTGAATATCTTGGACCATGTGACAGTTATGGCTGTAAAATCTCAGTGAGCACCTGTCCCTGCTCCCCAGATCAGCATCCTGTCCCTCTACTCTATTTCAGTACAAGTGCATGTGATTTGATGAGCCAAGGGAAAGCCATCAGAGCCTTCTAAATTGGGTAAATGCTACAACTACCATCTTTTTCCTGGGGGAAAATGCGAAACAAAAGCAAAAATGTAAGCACAGGGCTAGTGACATAGCTCGGTGGTCTAAAGCACGTGCTTAGGCAAGCTTAGGCAAGTATGCAGGGACCATGGTTGGATCCCTGACATTACATGCTGCACCAGCCCCAACCCCAGGGGACTGAGTAGGCCACACACATACATACTCAAACACACACACACACACACACACACACACACACACCCAGCACAACATCGCAAAGGTGACACTTCATGTCTCTCTTCTCTCCAACTTTTCTAGATCTCTGGACAGTTGGTGTTTATAATTTATTTCTGCTTTCTTTCTCTCCACAGTCAATAATTGAGTCATTAGGGTTTTTGTTATTTGGTTTTCTTAATGGTTTCCTGACCTTTTTTTTAAAAAAAGAAAGGGAGCACACATCTGTCTAGATGCCATCTTTCTTCTCCTTCTGCCTTTCTCATTTGGAGCCTGCAGGCCTTTTTATTGATACTCTGAAGATATCCACCATTAGAATTATGGCCAAAGGATTTTCTGTTCATTCCACCCTTGTTTGAATATGGGCTGCTGAAGTGTGGGGGCAGATTGTGCAAGTGTCATGTATCCCCAGCACCTTGCTTCTAGTAGGCAGGCAGTCGAGATGGGTTAAGTTCGGGTCACCCCTCTAGAATTCTTCTCCATAGAAGTGTGAGGAAAGTGCTTCTACTGACTGTTAGGTAGGACCCTTCTTAGAATCCCTTTAGGCTGTGTAACAACATAGTGTCCTCAACCACAGAAAGCTCCAGAAGGTTGAAATAACAACTTCTAGCTCGAAAACTAATTAGTTTGCCTTGTTAAATTTCTTCTCCAATTTTGATTTACTATGGAAGTCACCTTTGTTTATTGCTGAAGCTTTTATGGAAAGTTATTTTGTGCTTTTAAACAGCTGCTGCTCTCCAGGAGGCCTGAGTTTATTTTGTAAGAAACAGGTTCTCTGCACAGGCTGGCAAGTGTCTGGAAATGGTCGAGATCCCAGAGCGAGCTGGGATAGGACAGGGCCATGCAGTATGTCTTTGAAGGTGATTCTTTGATATTGCATCTAGTTGTTAACCCTATTTGTACCAGGACCAGTGACAGTAGAAAGGAAATGTAGGAGAAAAATAAATCTGGTTAGAAAACAGTTTAGAAAAATCATACCATTAAAAAAAATGTATTCAAAGGTAGCTCCTAGGAAATGGAATATTTGTCTCAAATCACCATCTCTTTACGATATGATATGATATAGATATCTTACTTTTCTCATTGGTGAGACAAAATACCCACACCCAACATTAAAGGAAAAACGGTTTATTTAGCTCACAGTTTGTAGAGGTTTCAGCTCACAGTTGGCTGCTCTAAAGCAGGGGGCATGGCAGAGGGGCAGTGTAGGAGAGACAATTCATGGTGGGCAAAAGACCACAAAGTAGGGAAGCAGCAGCAGCAAGCAGCACGTGACCACAGTGCCTTCTGTCCCGTGTATTCTGTGAAGGGACAGCCTTCCATCATCCCCACTCAGAACTATGCTAAACTAGCCAGTGAACTGATTTTGTAGTCACACTCCCTTGATCCCAGCGTCACATACTCTGGATCCTGCCACCTCTGCAAAGCCCTATCTGTGATTGCATGAGGCCTTGGGGGAGGACATCTAGACACAAGGTATAAGTAGGCTTATTCATAACACTAATATTTATCATAGCAAAAGACCGTAACCTAAATGTCCAACTGTGTGATCCTGACGAACTATAATATATCCACATTCATATTCATAGAAACTAAAATGAGTTAGGTGTTAGGCACTTGGGAGGGAGGCAGAGACAGGAAGATTGCTATGAGTTCAAGGCCAGCCTGAGCTACAGCTACAAAATGAGTTCAAGACCAACCAGCCTGAACTGCATAGTCAAACCCTGAATCAAAAAGAACACACACACACACACACACACACACACACACACACACACACACTGTGAAGTAGGTTTAGATGTGTGATGTCATGGAATTATCTTTGTGAACAAGGATTAGAGAGGCCAACCCAGGAAGAATATATATCTTCTATTTATGGTCCATAAGAATGAAAGTGACCAGCATACTAAATCAAAATTACAGGAGAAAGTGAAGGAAAAATAATAAGTACACGCTGTATGTCCAGTATGTAATCTTCTATTTGTTTCCCCTGAGAAGTGGACAGGCACGTGTGTCAGACGTGGGTGGATTTGCTCTGGGAGGGTGTATGCAGCGCCGGCACGCATAGCGCTGGCACTTGTTCTTGTTTCTTGGCCGAGAGGCTAAGCAGCCAGCATGTCAAGGATACTTACATTTCATCACATGCTCTTCGGTTAGTCAAAAAATGTGCTGTTATTGGCTGTAACCATCTCTCAGAAAATAAATCTGCAAAATATTATTTAAAAGAAAGTTTAATGACTACAGTCTGACAGAGAGCAGAGATTTATATTTCAGAAGTTTGTGTACTCCTGAGGTGACCACCGAGTTCCTGCTCAGCACCAGGTACAGATGAAAGCTATGGGATGCAGATGATTTTAGACAGCGAGTGTCCAGAAGAGCAGGGAAGATGAGAGTAAGGTGGGAAATGACTAGGCTGCTCTAGGGGAAATGCTCAGCAAGAAGTCGCTTTGAGAAGGTAACATTGCAGCTCACAGCGGAATGGTAGGAAGCCACTTTCATGGAGCATCAGGATGGGACCAGTCAAGGTCCAGCAAGAGAAAGGCAAGGGAGAAGGGGTTGCTCAAGAAAGCTTCAGTGAGGATGAGAGCTTGTGATGCGCACATGGCCTGAGAAAAAACTGTAGAGCAAAGTTCTGGCCCGGGATGAAAACCCAAGTCTGCCTGGGGGAGACAGGAAAAGTAGGACTTGGTGGGGCTGGGCTTGGGTAAGGAGGAGGGGGAAGAGGAGGGGGGTGGGGGAGGGGGAGAGGGAGGGAGGCCAGAGCCCCAAGGGCCCTGCGGCGCTAGGGGTCATGCCTGCCTCTCAGTTGCTGCTCAGGCCACTCTCATGGATTTTTTTTTTTTTTTTTTTTTTTTTTGAACTGGGGATTGAACTCAGGCCCTTGCACTTGCCAGGCAAGCGCTTATTCTACTGAGCCATCTCCCCAGCCCAACTCTCATGGATCTTGAAGGCATCGTGTGCAGTTAATCTTTAGGATGCCCTGGGCATTGCGGTGCTTCTCCTCATTCTATCCCCATAGAAATTTGTGTTCTAAAGAAGAATATAGAACAAAGGGCAGGTTAAGGCTTTTTTCTCTGTGACTTGCAGAAAGGCTCTTTGCAGGTTTAAAAAGGAAAGGGCAGCATGAACAGCCATGCTGTGTTGTATAGCATGGGGTGAAAGTTTGAGCCCTGATTCAGTCACGCGGTGCTGAACTGACTCTTTTCATCTGTACAGGGGGGTTATAATGTCACCACAGTCCACCACATGCAATTGCCAAGTTGAGATTCAAAATAAGATCCCACGCTACTTTTGTAAAGTTCTGGGGTGGAAGAGACGAAAGAGATCATCAGGAGTGATAGTCCAGAGGTTATGCCGATTTGACAGTCATCAGAGAAACAATAGTACATTTCTGACAAACCTCAACGGAAATGAATCTGTATATCAGATTCCACTTCCTTATATGAGCCCGTGTGGCTTTCATTCTTTTTTGTCTGTCCGTTTTGATGAAGAAAAGAAAATTAAGGTCATTGGTGGATGTATTCTAATTCTGCCTTATGGCGACTAGCAAATACACCAAGGCTGTGTTTCTTTTAAACCCAAGTTCTCAGTGGTGCGCTGTTTTGTGAATTTTGATCTTAGGTCTGCTGCTAGAGCCTTTCTGGTTTTACTATGGGCTGATTTTGGTTAACAGATTTTTTTTTTTTTTGGCCTATATCTTCATCATTTGCTTCAATTAGGGCTATGTGCATTATGAACTCTCAGCTGTCTCACGCACTGCTCTTTAGGTCTTAGAAACATACTCTATACAGTATAAAGTCCGAACAGAATCTGATGGGTTTTGGCTTTTGTTTCTTTAATTCTAAATGACACATATTTAGCAGTATCAGTTACTTAAGAAGGGAGAAAGTGCACCTCAAAAGATAAGCGAGAGCCCCTGGGTCTTCCAAAATCTCGTAGGCATTATTAGTTTAGGCAGACTTCTACCAAAATTAGTCAGTATCTTTGTCTTATCTATATAGGACAATTGAAGCCTCACTTCCAGTGTGTCAGGAAAGAGATGGAAACTGAAAGAGGTCTAAAGGAGGGCAGGAGAACCAAACCCCAGAGCACCCGCACCCCCTCCCTTGGCCTGGCTCAGTTGTCGGGGATGAACACAACCTGAATGCCTTGAACAATGAAGAAGGAGCATCCCTTCTTGGCCATAAAAGATCTAGAATGTGCCATCCCGAGTAAGCAGGTGAAAGTTCAGATTAGAGGAGCGCGGTGAGGTGAGGCAGTACTTTCATCCCAGATTGGTTTTTAGAAACTATTTTTCTTACTTCTGTTAACACAGAACTCCCCTTTACCTAAAAGAAAGATGTAGCTGATCCTTTCCCTCTGGGTTGCCAGACAAGCAAAACCTTGCAATTATTTCATGTTCAAAAACTTCACGTGGCAGGAACTAAAACTGTCTTGTCTCCTAACGAGGCTCAGCCTGTAATTCTTAACTCAGAAGGTTGCATGTTGCTGTATACACTGACAGAACATTTACAGCTCTTGGCAAAGCTGCTTGCTCCTTATTGATCTCGGTTGGCTTTATTGATTTCACTCTGCGCTGTGTTTAAAGTTACCATGTGCTAACCCCCAATTATTTTTTCTTAACTTTTTAGTATGTTAAAAAAGTAGCTCTTGTCTTTCTTCTCCATTTTCTGTGGAAGCTAGAAATTCCTATTTAAAATATCTGACTGAAGTAGTCTAAGATCGTAAGAAACGCTTAGTTCTTCAGAATAGCAGTGCAATTTGAATTGATGCTAAACAGTATGTGGCCGTAAATGGGAAAGAAAGAAAAATTATTGATCACTGAGGTGGCTTTGTAGTACCATCCTTTCACTAGCCTGTAACTGACTGAGCCTTTTGACATTCATCAGTGATTTTTCCCCTCTTTTGGAAATTTAGCTCCATTTCCACCCCACATGGTGCCTTGCAGATTGCTTGAGACTTTTATTTGTGGTATCTGTATTTTGTTGTTAACATTAATGAGCTTACTGCACAATATCACAAGAGAAACGGTGTTGCTATTTGGAATGTTAATGAATCGCTTGTCTGGCCAATTGCCATTTGTTCCTCTGTGTGTGTGTGTGTGTGTGTGTGTGTGTGTGTGTGTGTGTGTGTGTGTAGAAGAGAGATGAGTAGCAGGGGTGGGATTGGATTTTTTTTCCTCTTTGCAGCCAGTGACGTGAGCCGTGCTTGGAACAATCAGACTCGCTGCAAACAGGGTAGTTGAAGATGCTGGGGGAGGCAGCCTGGCGCTTCCGAAGCTAAGGCAGATCCCGGCACTCAGGAGCTGCTCAGGCACAGCCCGCAGACTTCCTCCAGCCTCGGAGCTTGTCACGGGGGAAAGTGCCTTCCTGGTTCTCCAAACCCCTTCCCTAGTGGACCTTCAAAATGATTGGCGTGAATAGTGTGCAGAGTGCC
Source organism: Octodon degus (assembly GCF_000260255.1). Taxonomy (NCBI): domain Eukaryota; kingdom Metazoa; phylum Chordata; class Mammalia; order Rodentia; family Octodontidae; genus Octodon; species Octodon degus. Next base: position 5,074,661 of record NW_004524612.1, on the reverse strand, counting down.
AGCAAGGTACGGGTGAGGACTTCAGGCTCTGTGAAATACTCCCGGGAGGATTCTATCCGGCGGCAGTCCCACCGGTCAAAGTCTATGAAAATTTCCAACTCCTCAGAGTTTTCTGCTAAGGAAACCAAGGTAAAGAAATGCCATGTTGCACATTATTAACTGTTGTGTGGTGGGATCACAATTTGGTTGTCTCTGCCAGTGTCTATCTACTGTGCCGTGACAGTCTGAGAAAGTAACAGGGAGTATAAAATGGCTCTAGAGAACAGGTGAGCTCCAGGGAGAGGGATGGGATCTGAACTCCGGATGCAAAGGTGACTGCTGTGAGTCAGCTTTGCCCGGAGCCAGGCAGTGGGGAGAGGGTTGAAGTGGTGTTCTAACGGAGACAATTGTGGGAGACTGGTGCTTAGCACCTCGATCTCATTTTTAGCCTCAGAAATTGCTTTGACAAATGGGTTTTCAATAGAGTGTATTTTTAGAACATCAGGAATATAAAAAATGTATATGATTTTATCTTTCAGTGAGTTCCTTGCCATCCCTTTCCCAGTCTCCCTCTCCCTCAGTATGTGGAAGTGAGGCTCAGTACTGACCTGGTCCTGTTCTAGTGCGTGCTTGTCAGGTCTAGCCCGAGGCATGTGTAATTAGCAGAGATGTCTTCTTTCATGTTTTTCACACGTACATGTGCTGTTGTCATGCTGCCAGTAAACCACTTGTGTTCTTATGGCTGTCTTTGAGATAATAAAATCTTTGTTCATATGGAATGGGAAGGGAGTGATTACGTAGTGAAGTGGGCATTTACTACATGCAACATATTCTTGAGATTCTTCCCACCACCATCTGTGTGAGCAGGGTACTCAGAAACACTCCCACTCCACAGGTTTAAAAATGGAATAATAGAATCATAGGATCACAGAACTCCAGGGCTGGAGATGTGGCTGATTATGACAGACTCAGAAGCTTAAAAATATGCAGAAGCAGCTTCAGGAGGTGGATCTCAGGGTCCTTTCCACCTTCTCCTAGCCTCTGTCTACACCTACAGAGTGACACCTGGCTTTTACCCCCCTACCCCCCACCCACACACCCTTCCCGCCACAGCCCCTCTCCAGCTCCCTCCTGGCTACTTCCTTCCCTGACATGGCATTATGGAAAGACTTTGGTAATAATAGGTTCCCATCAGAATGTAGTGGGGGAAGGGTGGTAAGACACCTTAGTGTGGCTTTTAGAAAAGGGTTGATTTTTCTATCCACCCCCTTAGATTATGACATAGTGAAGTCTCACCCCATCAATCATTAGCAAATTGTGTGGCTCCAGTAAGTTTTTAGATGCGGTTTACACCTCTTCAGTTTTGTTTTTTTTTTTTTTTTTTAAAGCTGTAGGATTAGGAAGAAACATGTGTCTGTACAGTCTTTTAATGTGACCTGGATGGAGTGAACAGGTTTCTGGCTGAACTGCTGTGAGACCTCCTGCTGCCTGATGATTGTGGTTTCCTGCTGGGTTAGACTCAAGGGTTTATGACAATGTCAAATAAGTAAATCTGTCTAGGCTTGCATGTGATTCGCAACATGGCTACAAATTTGTCTCCTACAAAGAGCATTAATTAGCATCCCTACATTTTGTTTCATATATCTTAATACACATCACATCCATCACATGCAGCCAAAGGCTATGAGAAATAAAAAGTCATGAACATGTTACAGGCCCACCACCCATCCTGACGACTCAGACAGGTGAGTGAGTTTGCCCAAAATTAGGGTACATAGTGTCATACTGAAGCTGGCTGAGATTTTCTGTTCCCTTCTATGCTTGTCACACTGTTCAGGTACACCAATTTGGAATATATGTATGCAAGAGAAGACCAAGCAAATTTAAAAAAAAATATTTCAAACCTTTTAAGGAGTTAATAGTGAAAAAGGTTCCCAGCAGAACTGTAATCAAGATTCCATCACATGATACTTTGGAGATTATAGTTAGTTTGTAACAAAAATATAACATGCATATGCAGTGTGTACGTTCTGTGGTAGGTATTCAGTAATCTATCCCAACTACCTGCTCACAGTAGATACCATTTTAGGGCTATGTAGTTTTTAAAATTAAACCCCCAAAGTAGTAGCCAGTTAGCTCAGCTGGTTAAATGGAAATACTAGAAGCATACAATGGAAAAATCATCAGAATAGGAAATTTGATAGATGGAACCTCATCATTACTAGCCATTTTTATTTTCTAGATGAAGTATACTGAAGAACATATAGGCTTGTATCCTAAATTAGTGAACTGAATAAACTACAGATAGGTATAGATACGCAGCAACTCATACTCTTACCCACAGTGCACACATATTACAAGTGTGACTAATCAGAATTCTCTTTCATCCTACCTATATCTAGTAATTTTTTTTTGGTATTTCAAATCATATTAGTGTATCTTCCCATTAATCATATAAATAACACTTTTATTATCTGATTCTTCACTGAAAAGTACAAGCTGTCTAATCTGATGATTAAAAGAAATTGTACTCCTACTCCTCAGACGACCCTTCCTGCCAGTAAAAAATGATAAGGTTCTATTAACTCATGATATGCTTGTGGGATTTAACTTTCTGTTGCTAGAACTCTGTATCTCTATAGCATAGGTATAATAATCATTTCTACTGTTGTAGAAAATGGAAATTATAACATGTTATGTATTCCATGAAAACTTTACTCTGATTTTTCTTTTGTATTTTTTTTTCTGGCTATTCAATCTAAAATGTTTTATTTAAACATCGATTCACTTGTCCTCTTTTTTTTTAATCTAGTTTATTCATTGTTATGTTTCATTTGCAGTAAATGTTAAAGGACTTCTGAAAAGATGAAGTACTCCTTGCCTTTAATTTTAGTGAACTATCTGAAAAGCTTTCTTTGATCTAATCACCATAATGAGGACACTCGAGTTTTCTAATCTTTATGGTCTACATTGACAGTCTGAAGGGGTTATTTAACCCTCTGTTACCCAGCTTCTGTATGATATTATCTTTACAATTTGGTCTTCCATATGGCTCTTATTTTTCCCTTTAAAGTGATTTTGACTCCCACTCTTTCCTTTGGTGAGAATGTGGTATTTTCCTTTTCTAGGTGGCGTTGCTTGCTTATACCCAAGTCTGAAGCAAATAAAATGCAAAGGACAAAAATATTCACATATTTTAGAAGAGTATATATTTTGTGGAGACTATAATTCATTATTAAAGTGCATTCATTGTTATGACTGACTTTTCACTTCTACCATTTATCAGTACCTGGTATTGGAAGAATTATCAGTGAGCCTCCTGGCCAGCAGGGGGCAGTGCAGATCTTCCTGCTGCCAAATCCAGTGAGTTGCTCTACCATTGACAGAAGTAATATTTTGGTGTCAATTTCTTAAAAGTAGGATACTCCACAATTTAGTACGCACAGTATGAGAACATGTTGACATTTTACCTTCTTATTGCTATACTCAGGATCTAACCCAGTGCTTCATGCATACTAAGCAAGCACTCTATCATTGAGCTGCATGGTCAGCCCAACACATATTGCTTTAAGCCTCAGCTCTGCCAAATATTTCCACATTTTTTATGTGAACTATAGCTCAAAAAGCATTTTGGTATCATTTACTTTTTAACTTAAATGAGGCTTAAAACACAAATCTGTAAAAATTCATGTTGGTACTATGTGTATGGTTCCTTTCTCTGGTGGGAAAGAGAAGCGGGTGAAAGCAGCAAAATCCTTTATTGCCAGGCACAGGAGGGTGGCCATGAGAGAGGCCAGAGAACCTGGAGGCAGAGACAGAGGTTGGAGATTTTATGGGATTAAGCTAGGGTGAGCTTAATGGGAGCACAGTGATGCAACAGGTGCTGTTGGGTGGGGGGATTGTCACAGGGAAAACCAAGAAAAGGAAGTCCCTGGGTAACCTGGGGAGAGGGAACAGAAGACAGCCTAAGGGTGGCTCATGGCTGTCGATTCTGGGATCCGTGAGAGGTGCTGACTGGCTGCCGTGATGACCCACCCCTTAGAGCGCTGTGTGGGCGCAGACCCGTCGGTATGTGTCTTTCCAGTCTTCTTTTTCTTTCCCATATATTGATTGCCAAGTACTTAGATGGGAAGAAATCTCAACACCATGTTTTCGTTTTTTTCTGTTGTTGAGGGAGCAAATTATGGATCTGGGTGATCCTTGAGCTCTTTCTCTGAAGGAATACTTTGAGGCTAGAGATTAGAAACTAGTACTTTAAGGGCCAGCAAAACAGCACAGTGGACTAAGCACCTGCGTAGGCCAGAGCAGGGACCAGGATTCATCCCTGGTACCACATGCCATGCTGGCCCTGTCCCCGAGTGTACTGAGCTGGTAAGCATTGTCACACACGCCTGTAATCCCAGCACTGGGGAGGCTGAAAACAGGGGAATCACTATGAGACCAAGCTGGTAGCTAGACCCTGTACAAAATACATAAATTTAAAAAAAAATCTTTTTTTAATGTATTTAGCACAGGGTCTACAGGGTCTCACTACATAGATTGGACTCATAGTGACTCTCCTGTTTTCAGCCTCCCAAGCACTGGCATTACAGGTGACTGCCACCATGCCCAGTCTAAAAAAAATAAAATCTTGAGAAAAACTAGTTGTGGACTCCCATGAACCATTTAAAACTGTTGAATAACATCCCAAATAAATCAGCTTCTGTGGTAAGGAAGTTAAGTTTCTGTGGTAAGTTTAGAAATGTCAGTAAACTTGTTGGTATTTTATGTATTGTGTACCTAGTGGGGACATTGGCTCTCTCCTTTCTAGGCCAGAATACCACTCAATACTGCTTAAGAAGTAGAAAATTTTCACCTAGACAAGTTACTACTCCCTGAGACTCATCCATAAATCACGAAGAACTGATAAAATTATCTTTCTTCTGAGCAAATTTTAAATACTGGGAAGGTAAGTAAGGTTATTTCCTCTATTAAACCCAAAGACCAAGTTAGACTCAAGGAAAATGAGTTTTGTATAGATTTGGAATACACTTCTTGTCCTACGAGATGTTAGCCACACACCTCTGGGGGAAAAAAAAATGGAAGCACTTTGCTGCAAAACCCTGCTTTGGGAGTGCATAATTCATTGCTTTCCAAAACATGCTGCAGTTGAAGGGCACCATCAGCTCCATTCTTTCTACTCTGCAAAAGCTTTACTTGCTCTTTCTTTAGCATTAGCAGGTAAATGCTAATCACTTTTCCCCCTGTGAGTCAAATCAGTACACAAAAGAACCTGAAGAAATCTTTACAATGCCCCTGTGCAACCTGAAATTTTAGTGGGCGGTTTGCCGAATGTTGTCATTCTTTCCTAGATCATTTTTGTTCGTTAGACTAAGCCTAGAGTCTAAGAAAGAAATTCAGGTCAAATGGGTCGTTCATATCTGCCTGCTCAAAAGTGTATCACTCATGTAATACGGAGAAAATACTTAATCATTTGAACTTGTTCTTACAAATGTATTTATGTATTTTTAAATTCTAGAATTGAAGTAGAGTATCTTTAATATCATAAATTCATCTGCTAGCAGAATCCTTTCAGAAAGACAGTATACAAACTATTGGGTCAGCATATCAAGACTGTCTTGGGGCACGAGTTATATCCTGGCATGAAGGAGAATCAGGGAGGAGGTGTTGTTTACAAAGTAAATGTGATGGAAGGAAAAGATAAATTTATCTCTACTTTCTTAAATTGGCTCTACTCTCTTGAAACCACACTTCTTGTGTTCCAGAAAGTTATGCTTTTCCTGCTGGTATCATTGTGCCAGACTAACACTTCCTGATGTCTTCATGTGATTCTTATACTCAGAGACATGTTAGAGAGACTTGGCTCCTTCTGAAATCTAGCTCCTCCAACTGTGTCATCATCAGTAGCTCTACATCTCCCTTGAGACTTGGGGTCAGACTTGGCTCATAATACAAATTTTTCTTACCTTTGATTTTATTTTTCAGTTGCCAAAGCTAGTGAAGTGACTCAGATTGTGTTGTTGGGTTGTTTGGGATCCACCTTAATTCTTACATCTCTCCTCTCCCCAGATTGTTTCTGTGAATGTGTCATATTCTACATGTAATTTATTCAAGGTAATACCATTTTTTAAAGGCTGTCCAAGTGAATATTTAGGAGGAAATGTTGCGCAGTAATGCTCCTGGTGGGGTGATACTTGTTGACCCTTGAACATAGTGAACAGCAGATCTCTTCCATCATTCCTGTTTTCACTTGAGTAAAGTCCAAGAGGAATTGTGTTTGGTTTGAGTATTTCCAAAACAACTCCTGATATTTGCTCTGTTCCCCTTACTGTAAACTCTGCACACTTTCGTCAAGTGAGGGTGTCCAGAATTTCAATGGGATACTTGAACATTTAAAGAAAATGATAGTCCTAGCTCCCATGTCTGGTAAGCTAATGTTAGTCCCCTTGTCAGAATCAAGACAGAAGGGATTAAAAAAAAATCTAAGAAATATTGATAGAAATTAAGAGAAAAATTTACTTGTATTTCAAAAGTCATTCTTGAAGATCATGAGTAGTAGGAAAGATATGATTATCTCTTTTGTGTTTTCCAGGATAATGCTTTCATTTAATGCAACCTGATTTTTTTTTAATTTTTATTTTTTAAAGAGAATAAAAATAGCAACAACAACAACAACCAAAAAACCCCAACATTAGATGTTGTCATTATGCCTGGTTTAAAGCTGAGGGACTACTCGGTAGTGTCCCAAATTCTCTGATCAAGGAGATTATGGGGTCAAAGAGGAAAGTGATCAATGATGTAGAGTGTGCCTAAGGAGAGTCACATGGAGAGAAAAAATTCTCTCAGGCTTTCACAGAGAGCACATTGGCCAAGCAATGGCCATGACTCATCCACATGGCTGACACTGACAAAGGTTCTACAATCTGAGGTACAGGATCTCAGGATAAATCCTGAGGGGATTTCACTGACCTTATCAGACCCAAAAGCTACAACTCTTGTTGCATAGGTCCTGCTTTACCTTGGTCTTAACCATTCAGCAGAAAAGTATAAAAACAAAGTATAACAAAACCATGCTGTTATGTTGAGCTGTAGGGGACTCAGGTCAACAATTTCTGACACTGCCAGTCAAGCGGAAGACCCAATACTATTATGGGCTACTGGACTCTTTTAGAATATTATACTGAGTTAACACACCTATAATATTCGAATAACGGAACTTAACAAAAAAAAAGGGATACAGATGAAGGCCCACTTTGTATCTGTGTATTCAAAATGATTAGGATAGATACATAGTTACATTCTCTTAATGAATAGAGGAATTTGTTCTAATAATGTTTGTTAATAGGATGTCATGTCCGCATCTTGTACAGCAATTAACCACTAGGAAGAATGTATGCAATGTGTTAATTATTGAAACTGTTCTACCAATTTGATTTGAAACTGTCTCATCACTATTTGTTTCTCAATAAAATTATGGAAAAAAAAGCTGAGGGACTGCATTCATCTTAGATTTTAATGGACACTTCATAGAAAATGTTTTTTATATACTCATTCATAGTGATGCAAAACCATGAGCAGCTGCAGAAAATGGGTCCAACCTCAATATTTTATCACAAGATTGCTGTTCCATCTTAAATGTTAAGATTCTTGAGTTTTGCCTTATCATCCAAGCAGATCATATTCCATTAATTTTTAAAAATCCATTTGATGAAAGTAAAATAATACTCCAATAAACGGGAGTCCCAAATAAGCAGGAATAGCTGACTTATGTTCAGATACTACACACTTCAAGCCAAGAATGTTCAGAAAAGCCAAAAAGAGTTGCTACATCCAAGTAAAAGGAACAATTCAATAGGAAAAGATAATAGTTATAAACATCTAGGCATAAACATCAGTGCAGTCAACTTCATAAAAGAAAAGCTTTTGGAATTGAAATGACAGGTAGGCACTAATGCAGTCATGTTGGGGGATTTCACTACTTCACTGTCACAATTAGACAAATGAACCAGACAAAACAATCAATGAAAACATCAGTTAAGCCACACCAGTAAACAATGGAAATAACAGATACCAATGAACTGTTCCATCCAACAACAAAATGCACACTTTTTTGAACAGCAATCGGAACATTTTCTAAAATATACCACATACTAGATCCAGTGGTGGCAAACCTAAGGCATGTGTTTGTTATCATTGAAAACTCTAAAAGGTTCACCATTCTTGTGGGCAATAAGACATGCTTAAGTAAGTACAAAAATGTGAAATAATCCCTCTGAATACTATCGAATCATAATGGAAAGAGAATAGAAATCAACAATAAAAGAAGCCACATAAACTACATAAATACACAGAGAATAAATAATACAATATTGAATAATCAGTGAATCACAGAAGAAATCAGGGAAGAATTTTTTTTTTAAGTTCTTAGAATCAGAGGACCGGGGAGGTAGCTCAGTGGCATAAGCCCCTGCATAGCAAGCACAAGGTCCTGGGTTCGATCTCCAGTACCAAAAGAAACAGTTCTTAAAATCCAGTAATGGTGGAAGCACAATGTATCCAAACCTAAGGGATACAATGAAAGCATTTAGAGGACAGTTTATAACAGTAAATGCATTCATAAAAAGAATAGAGTGATCTCAGGTAAGTAACCTAACAATGCAGCTCAAGTTCCTAGAAAGACAAGAGCAGAAGGAAATAAATTACAAAATCAGAGCAGAAGTCAATGACATTGAGAAAAAAAAAAAATGCAAAGAATCTGTGAATCGAAGAGTTGCTTCTGGGAGCCTGGCCATTAGCACAGTTGTTTAAGTGCCTGCTTAAGCAAATCAGACTCAGAAATCTGTGGTTGGATCCCCAGCTCCTCATGCCTTACCAGACCTGCCCTTGAGGCATCCTGAGCAGGCAAAAACAAAACAAAACAAAGAGTTGATTCTTTGACTGGATGGGGGGGGGCATAGGAATGAAGGATGATGGGTGCACCAGGGGAGGCAGAAAGGATGCAGAGGTGACATGAGCACATTCCCCCATGGTGAATGGACTTGCTGTGTGTCCCCACTGTGTACTAGTCAAATAAATTGAGAATTAATTTAAAAATGTGTATCATGTGCTGATGATATAATGTTTACTATACCTATTTATGACACATGAAATTTGTTTTTCTGGGTAGCTTCCATGGAATGTTTTATGTCAAAACTCTCATGAAAGGACTACTGGCTGAGCCCCTCTGTTCCCTCGTGTCTCTTCCCCTGCCACGCTATTGGTTGTAGCCTACAGTGGACTCATTGCTTCCAGATTCAGATCTCGTGACCCGAGTGTTTGTTTGATTTCACTAAGTCAAATAAGATTATATAACTATTCCATACAGGCTAATGTCTTTCTTGTATTCAGGTACAATTTACTAGAATCAACTTTAGGTGTACAACTGAGAAATCACCTGCAGAATGCCATGGTATTTATAGTAAGCATTAAGACCTGTAGGTCCTGGAACCCCAGCATTTCATGACAAGGGAATTGAAACAAGTTAGCTTTTTATTATAGTTTTCTGCTAAGGTCTCTTAATATAAGAAAGTCTGAAGGGTTGGGGTCCTACCTAACTAGAGTAACAGTTAAGCAGCAAACATGGGAAATATTTTGGAGAACTTTGCTGTCACTGTGATAAAGAAAGAGAATACCAGCTAATTCATACTGATTTATGATACCTCTCTTACTACTACATTATTAAACACAGGTAAAATTCTGGAAAGGCCCTCTAGGACACTCATGACTGGACAATGTTTTGAAGGGCTTTTGCATACCTCACCAACTCCTCTTAGACCATGATTAAACTGTATTCATAAATAGTGCAAATTTTACTCTTAAAATGAGTTTAAGGGTACAGTAAGCTTTAATATGCTCTGTACCAACAATAATTCCACCAAAACAATAGTAGATCTTCAGGGACATAGCAAATGAGAGGATCCCCTCAAGATGTCAACAGAATTTGAAAGATGGAAATCAGATTGGCTTGTTACCTATGATAGCATTACAGAGAAAGCTGACATGCAGGTGCCTGCAGACCTGGACGTGGAGGAAAGCCACAGACTGCTGTGCCCTGGGGAACTCGGAAATACCTAGGAATAGGAACAGGCTCTCTCTAAGGGTGGGTCAGAGCCTGAGATCCCTTCCAGGCCTCCAGCACAGTTACTGGACCTCTGATGTCCTGCTCTACTTTGTGTGGCCCAGAGACATTGCCCACCACCACCATTTTCTACTCCTTTTTTATGTTAATTTCACCAGGGGCTTTAGACTTAGAGATCAGGCTCAGCTGAACCAAGCAGTGAGATCTCCATGTTGAAAAAGCAGGATTAAGTGGGAAATGTGAATGTTTCACAAAGGAAGTCTATTGCTTTTCTCTCCTCCCATGCATTTTCCCCCCCTCAATTACTTGAAGAAGCAAAAGACATCGTATCCAATAAACAAGATTTCTTTTTCTGGCCATCACTCAATTTCATTTTTCAAAATTTATTTTGTAGTGACACATGTTTGCAGTGCATACTGATCACATTTATCTTGGAGGATTTGTTCATGTATGTAACAAATCTTAATTTTTGTGTGTGTGTGTGTTCCTTTCCTTTCCCTACTTACAAAAGCTCTAGTGCCATTACTTTTTTCTTTCAGCTCAGTGACTTTTCTTGAAACTTCTCTTCTTTTCCTTCCTTCCCCCGTCTCCCCTTCCCCTGCCCGTCTGAGCAAGTTTTTCCTACTTCCTAGTATCTGTTCTCCACTCTGCTCCTTATTTAGACTGAGTTTTTCACACAAGAAAAACAGTGTGATAATAAACTAATTTGATTTATTTCACTTAAGATTATTGTCTTAAACTGCATCCATTTACCTAAATGTCTCAAGCTTACCCTTCTTGTGACAGAGACACAATGGGGCTCCTCCAGGTGACAGTCACAGGAAGTCCCCACTGCTGCCATGCGGGAGGTAGAAACGGGCAGCTGGGGTGGGAGTAGGGGAATGGAGGATTCTGGGATCACTCTGAGAGCGCTGGTGTGTGGGGCTCTGTGCAGAGAGGATTCATGAATGTGTGGGAGAGTGCGGAGATGAATTAGAAACAGGTTCGCAGGAAACTAAGTAAACAACAAAATGATGTAATGAGGAATTCTGAGGAATCCAAAGAGTTTATGGAGATGGACATGTTCCATAGTGCAGCAGGTGACTCAGGCTCCAGTTAGCTGGTCATCGTAGTGAAGGTGCTAAAAACTGATGAACCCCCAGATTGTAATATAACTTTAATAGAAATATTGGCAGGAAGGAAAATGAGAGAGTAGGTTAGGGTTTTGTGTACATGTGCACGTGTGTGTCTGTTGGGTGTGTTGTGTGTGAGAGAGAAATGCCATGTTTTTCAGGGTTTTACAACTGTAAATTAGTAGCTCGTATTAAATAAGAAAGGAATTGAAAGATGTTATCTCTGCCCAGCAAGAATCACAAGTGAAATTTAAAGATTATTATTTTCAAAAGAATTTTTAAAAAATCAGGCCTCCAGAATTGAAAGACCCAATCCAAAACTGGGCATTTTTTGAGATGAATATACACTTCATAAATGAGATACAAGTGACCAATAAATAAATAAAAGAAAAAGTATTCAGCATCATTGACCATTCAAGGGATGCAAATAAGAACAATGCTGAGCTACCATCTTACACGAGAAAGGACGGCTATCATCAAGAAGGCAGCCAATAACAAATAGTGGAGAGGCTGAGGAAAAAAGGGACCCTTTTCCACTGTTGGTAGGAGTGCAGGCTGGTACAACCACTATGGAAATCAGTACGGAGATTCCTCAGAAAGCTACGATTAGAGTTATTTTTACGCAATAGAATATTATTCAACTATGAAAAAGTTAAATTAAGGAATCTTATAGATAAGTGGATGCTGCTAGAGAATATATTGCTAAGTGAAAGATATCAGATCCATGTGTGCAAACATCGTATTATCTTGCTGGTATGAGAGGACCTGAAGGATTAATGAAAATCTGAAAGATACAGCAGATACTGTGAATGGGAGACATTGTGCAGTGGGAGGGAAAAGACTGGGAGGAGGAAAAGGGCAACAGAAAGAAGGACAAAGTATATTCAGGTATATATGCAGAGTAGTTTGGATAATTCTATTGCCGATTTCTGCTGGTCTTTTGAAAGGAGCAGTTACTGTTTAAATTTTTTCTTGCTCTGATTTTTTTTCCTCTTTTCAATTCCTTATAAATTCTTTGTTTTTGTTTTATTTTGCTTTGCTTTGCCCCCCCCCCCCTTCTGTAGAACCAGGGATTGAACTCAGGCCCTTAGCACTTGCAGGAATGCGCTTATTCCACTGAGCCATCTCCTGACCCTATTTTATTTTTCTTTAAATGAATCTTACACATTTATACCTGGTAATCTGAACAACTACTCTGAAGATAGCATCATGTAATACAGTAGCCATTGTTGAATCCCTAGTACTGTTTAGTGAAATCTTGTATTGTTTTTAATGCTGGCTTTTTTGCTATCACAGTTTTGTATTCTTTAAAAATAAAACAGATTGAGGGCTGGGGAGATGGCTCAGTAGAATAAGTGCTTGCCTTGCAAGAGCCTGAGTTCAACCCCTGGTTCTACCAAAATAAGTAGATAAAACATTATTATTTTCATTAGTGGTTTTACTTAATATAGAGTCCCACCAAAAGTGTGTGCATACTGGAGCAGTTCACTGTGACAGTGAATGTCTAGAAGCCAGTGGCCACCACTTTGAGCACTTCTTGTAATTGGAGAGGCCAAAAAATAGCTTCTGTTAATTTCATGATCTCAGTAAATGCAGTATTAAAGTTTTTCTTTTCCTGATGTATACATATTTTGGAAGGCTCTGTATATGTACTGTCTGGAATGTTTTTTTAATAGGAAATAAAATAAAGAGCATGAATAGGCACACATGAGAAATGAAAATTTTTCCGTGATTGGAATAGTTTGTTTTAATTAACTTTGTGTTTAGCTTACCAGGCAGTAGATACCTTCTAAAATTAGAGATAAATTTGACCATAACTTGTTATGGTTGGTCAAATACCTGTGTAGTGAGTGCACAATAGCGGTCCTATTTCTCCACCTCAGAGATATATTTTTTCCAGGACTTTATATGATAGTAGTTTTGGGACTAGACTATGTTCTGTTGATAATTGCTTTCAAAGTTTTTAATCATAATACAATATTAGTGAAATAATACGACTGGCCTTTTTTATCTGTCTATCTATCTGTCTGTCTGTCTATCTATCTATCTATCTATCTATCCATCCATCCATCCATCCATCCATCCATCCATCCATCCATCTATCTATCTATCTCTCTGGTACAGGGTCTCACTATGCAGCTCAGTCTGTCTTGGATTACAAGCATGCACCACACTACCAAGTTTCAGTGGCCAGCACAGCACACCCGGATCCCAGGCTGGCACAACATGTGGTACTGGGGATCGAACTCAGGTCCTTGTGCCTGCCAGGCAGGCGCCTAGACCATTTTGATGGAATGATGTAGGTAGTAGTTACTGTTCATTTATAACCATTTATTTCCTCTCAGCAAAATGGAAAACTGGCAGTTCTGTGTATTTCTCTAAAATGCCACTTGAAATTTTTCTTGTTTATAAAAATGTGAAAGTCTAGTCTCCTTTAGATTAATTTAATTTGGCTGTATTGATTGTTTTGGATAAAATCTATTTCCATTTGATTTGTCTTCATTGCTTTGTCTAATGCATGAAAATGACAAGGAACAAATGCCAAGCCGGGTGTTCTTTCTAAATGTCATAGTCTTAGCATTTCTTAAAACTATATAAGCCATTTATTAAAGAAGACCTGGCTTGTTACACATCAAATAATGTTTTGGTTGTGCACATGAACTATCATCATTGTGTTCATAATCATTTAGTAATAGTCATCATTTTGTCAGGTATTTACCCTGCATGTTATTTAAAAAGCCATTTGAAATTTACATTTTCCTTCTGTTCTCGTATTATAAAGTGTTCTTTCTCCTGGTGCCCATCTGCTGCGTATGAGCAATTAAGTCTTATTAGGCAGACATGACAGTGCACAGCTGTAATTCCAGCACCTGGGAAGCTGAGGCAGGAGGATCCCTGCAGGTCACCACTAGTTCAAAGCCAGCCAAAGAGATATAGTGAGACGCTATCTCGAAAAAGAAAACTCAAAAAAAAAAAAAAAATTTAATCTTATTAGTGGAAGGTTCTAACAGATTATAAATGCAAGTATAACCCAAAATCTTCTTTGAAAATATAGTTCATGGTTATATTTTTCATTGTGAGGGTTATCCAAATCTAGACATTTTTTATCAACTAAATAGTAATTTCAGAGGATCAGGGTATAATAATTTCAAAAATGAGGAAATGACTATGAATCACTGAACTTAGAACGTACAGTCAGAGAATACACACATCAGGGAATCAGTGTGCTGGTGAGTACTCTGGGAGTCGATCTGTTGTTCCGTTAAGGGTGGAGGTGCTTCACTAAGAATACAACTGTGTAAGCCTTCTCCAGGTTCTCATGTGCTAAGGATCACTAGTATTCCAACAGTTTTTCCCCATAAAAGGAAAGATATTGTAGGAATTATTTTGCATCTTTCTTTAATATCTTAGCATACACACCTTTACTGTAGCTAAATGACAACTTTAAATTTTGAAGGATAACATTGTATTTCTGGTACTGCTATTGGAAGTCATTTCTCTTGTTCAGTTTTTAATTTGTGCTTGAGGCCCACTGACACAGACCACCCATTTCTCATAATTTGGAAGCTAGCCTGACACATCCACATTCTGCCTCCAGTCACCTGCCCCCACTGTCACCCCAGTCCACGTCACGTTGTGTCTCATCCAGGGCTACCAGTCTCACTGCTCTATTTCCTGTGCTATTTTTCCATCCCAAAGGCTTAACCAGGCCACTGTCTGCTTAAAATCCTCCAGTGGTGACCAACATATACAGAACAAGCCCTTGGGGTTTAAAAGCCCGTGTGACCCACTTAGCCGGGGCCCTGCTGTGCATGACGCCTGAACCTGCCTTATTCCTCCACATGCTGTGCCCACCAGGCTTTGTCCAACCAGCCTTTTCCTACTTCTCAGACCACCCAGCCTAGTCACTCAAGAGCTGCTCACCTCTGTCCCTTCCCTTTGCGGGGCTGCTCCTCCTCATGCCTATCTTGCACATTTTCTTGCAAAAGGCTTTCTCTAATGATCCTTTCTAAAACTCCTCTTAGCCTCATCCTGGGAATCAAACCAAGAGCCGTATGCAAGCTTGGCAAGCACACTAACTCCTAAGCTACTTCCCCAGGTCGAAAGCTTTGCTTACCTTACCTTATTCTAATCATGTTATCACCCCTGGTAGCCACCAGAAAAATGACATGACTATTTTTACCCATTTGTCTGAGTTTTGATTCCTTTATTGTCTACTTCCACCTTCATTAATCTAAGAACTTGGTGTTATCTAGCATTTGATCCCTAGTGCCTAGATTAACAGTGTCTCACAGGTAGCAGAGCTCAGTAAATATTTATTGACTGCGTATATGAATGTATGAATAAATGAATAGTTTTAAGAGATTTATTTATACTGCTGTAAGTGCTGCAACTGTTATATATTCATGCTACAAACATGAATTACAGTCTTCTAGTAGTTATAAAACATACTACAATGTATCAATACTTACAGTGTCTTGTATGCTATATTAAGTAAAAAGGCATTCTAATTAGAATCTAGCATTTATAAAGATGCCTCTCCTTGACATACTAACTTGTTATGGTCTAATATCTGCGTAGTGATTGTGCAATAGCGGGATACAATAAAGGTGAATTAAGCAAGGTACATATGCCACACTGGCAGGTGGAGAAGGTCGATTATAAAGACTCAGCAGTGTGTTAAAGGGGAAGGTAGGCCAGGGAGATAGCTCAGTGGCATAAGCACCTGCCTGCCAAGCACGAGGTCCTGAGTTCAATTCCCAGTACAAAAAAAAAAAAGTGGTATAAAGGGAAAGGTAAACTGATGGCCGTCGGTTTGTGGACACTATATACACATACTTAGTTCTTGCTGTTTGATCTGTTTTCTACTAAATTCTGTTCTGCGGTATATATAAAATATGCTACATACTGGGTATCATGTGTGAAAATACCTTGTGCATCACTTGTAGAAAGTATAAAACATCGGTTGATTCTGTGGAGTGACTAATTCTCCAGTGGGGGAAGTTCAGCAGGGCTAGCAGCACGTTTTCTTGGGAGGCCTTGAACACAGATTTGTTCACCTTGAATAATGACTCCCTGGCTTCTGGAATATGCTAAAAAATGTCCATTTTGAGATGAGTTGAATACATTCATTGAACTTTAGAGTTCATTCATTAAGGTAAGGGCTTTTCCATGAAGTTTCTAGTGTCTATTATGGATCTGTACAGGTATATCCATTTATAATTTATAATGGTTACTATGTTTGTGATTGCTGACTGGGTTAGAGCATACACCACAACACAAAATTAATTTGTTCAGAGCATAGATTTCAGCTCTGTTTACATGGCACTGGGTCCAAGCACCACATCTGACTGCAGATGTGGAGGAATGCAAACCACGAGCAGACGTGTGTCACCCTGAACGAGAGACGAAGAGCTGAATGTCCATCAGGTGGGTGCCGAATCTAGACCCTTCAGTATAGTGCTCTGTAAATGTGGGCACATAAAAACTCTCAGCTAGATGCGGAGAAACTGGTTAAAGAGGTCCAGTTGCCAGAAACTTATCTTCAATATGTACTTTTTTCGGAAACAGATCTACATGTTAATATTGTCTTGGTCAAGGCCTCAGGCTTTTTGTCCTTTTTTTAAAATAACCATCTGACAGTTACTTTTGGCCACTTAAAGGGAAGAAAAAACAGGCAACCCCAACTAATGTAGTTTAGTATGTAGCAAGATATAAAAACAGAAGTGCGTTGGCAGTGCTCACACACGCCTGTGACCCCAGCACTCAGGAGGCTGAGGCAGGAGGAGCTCCAGGCCAGCAGGGACCACTTGGTGAGTTCAAGGCCAGCCTGGACTGCACAGGGAGATCCTGTCTTAAACAAAACAAACCAACAACAAAAAAAGGCCAAAACTCCAGAAAGTGAAGTCCAGATACTAGTTTTGGAAATGCTTCTGTTATTGAGGAGTGAGGCAGCTTTTCGATAGTATTTTATAGCAGAAAATAAAATAACAGCTGCAGACCTTTGCCTTATGGTATTTTGAATTTTTTTCTAGAACTTTGACATTTAGCTGGTAACTAGGTTTATTATTAATTTTTAAACTGTCTTTTTCAAGCATGCTATTTCTCTGATAGCGCTGACAGGTGCATTTTTAATTCTTGCTTAACAGTGAGTTTGCTTGAAATATCTACTTAAGCCTTGGTTGCATTGGAACAAGGGAGTGGTGATGCTGGTGCCGGAATTCTTGGTCATTGTCAGTTTTACTAAGAAACGAAGTTTTGTTGTATGTTCTGTAGTTTTCACAGTAATTCAAGACTACAGAGGAAGAAAAACTCATTGGAATTTAGAGATACTTTAACTAAAATACATGAATTCCATTAGCTATGCAAAGCGTGCTTCTGGGGAGACAGAGGGAGAGAAACCCCTAGTTACACAATGCACTGCGTGAAGAGAACCGCTTGCGAGCCTGCGTGGGCTCAGCCTTGAATAAAATTGCTTTTTTTTTTTTTTTTTTTGAGAAGCAATCAAAAGAAAGGAACAAAGACTTAAAAGTAAATTTAGACCAAAATACCTTGATCTCTGTAACTTAACCAATTTACTTTGCCTTCTCATTCTTAAAAATGATGATCTCCGAAAGTGAAGAATCTTTCTGACCCGTTTGGTATCAAGGCAGGTGTGATTATTTTCCAGCTCCTGGCCTAAGTTGCAGAAATTTCAGTCAGAAATGGGTGAGCTCACAGAGCCGTGACTTGTAACCATAGTCACGTGTGAATTATTTCACAGGAACTAATTTGTGTGGGGGATTCTTCTTCCAGAGCAAGTTCAGTAGACACAGATGAGGGCTCACTAAGCGATGCTTTTATTTGATTAATTCTGCTGTGTACTATCACACTTCATTTACTCTGCACCAACCTACTTTAGATGAGACTACTCTACTGAAAAACTTTTATTAGGGCTTGACCCTGGAACTATTTCTGAAAAACCGGCCTGTGGACATACGATCTTAGTGGGGGTATCTGCCTGTCACTTGTATCCCATGTTACTAGTTTTATGTGGCTTCTGAAATTTATTACCTCACAATTTTGTAGCTAAGAAGTCTGTAGCCAAGGTGTCCACAGGGCTGCACACCCCGGAAGGTGAGGGGAGAGTCTGTTCCTAGCCCTTCCCAGCTTCTGGAAGTTGCTCTCGTGCCGTGGCTTGGTCTACATCTGTCTGGTCTCTGCTCCTCAGGTTGTTTCTCTTTAAATTATCCACTGTTCCCTTACAGAGATGCTTACAACTGCATTCAGAGCCCAGCCAGATGCTTTTCCCATTTCAAGCTCTTTAACCCCTCCATAGTTTTGAAGCTTTTTGCATGTAAAATAATACATCAACATTCATATAACTAGAGGCCAGGCATCTTTTAGGGCTCTACACTTAATCTCTACAGCAGGCAGTCGTTACTTCACTGTGCAAATCCATAAGGGCTTCTGTGATACCTTTCTCCTAGTATCGCTCACTGCAAGAGCATGACCACAGGGAAGTGGACAGACTTCTAAGACAATGTGTACCCACATATCTTGCCCTCTTAGACTAGGCCACATTACTTAACTATGCCAGGATTTGTTTTCTTGAGCTGGAGGCTGTGCCTGCAGTTTCAGGCACTCACATAGCACACGCCTTTGGAAATAAGTGGGGTGAGGCTGGGGTCCTGAGGCAGACCGTCATTCTTGCTGGCAAAGGAACTTCAAGATGTGTCCTAGCAACAGTGGCTGGCTTTTCTTGAAAGCTCATCTTTTAAGAATAGAATCGTACAGTGACCCACATTATGTGAATCTACTCTAAAAGAGGCACCAGTCTTGCTAACCTTTCACAAGAGCAGTGGCTTAGGCTCAGGAGATATAGTGATGTTAAGTTTGGTGTTAGGAAGAGAAGATACAGATAGTTGATAGTAGACATGGAAGAAGGCTTGGAGATGTAGCTCAGTGGTAGAATGTATGCTTAACATGTCATGTGGAAAGCTCTGGGTTCAATCCCCAACATGAAAAAAATAAATAAATAAAATGAGGATGAAGAAGCGGGGAAGGATGGAGAGAAGGAAAGAAGGACAAAACAAGGTGAATAAGATGATTCTGGACAAGGGCCAGGGAGATGGCTCAGTGTTTGAATAAGCGCTTCCCTGGCAAGTGCAAGGGGCTGCGTTCAATCCCCGGTTCTCCCCCACCAAAAAAAAAAAAAAAAAAGATTCTGGACCAGAGTTTGTGAAAACAGCTGTGAGGTTTTGAGAGAAGTTAATTCATGTGGGCTTCATTTTTCCTGAATACACGAGGAAGTGTTTGATTCATGCTCTTGCGCCTCTAGGATTTGAGATTCCTTTGTGTCATTTCTTCCCTTAGGAATACCAGTGCAGACACATTTAGGGGAAGATGACCAGAGGTTGAAGAGGCTGTGGAAGGTTGCTCTGCTGAAGTTCGCGGAGATCATGACGCAGTAGCATCAGTATTTCCTAGTCAGGCTGACTCAGTCGCATTGACTTGGGAAGGCCGTGCAGCCCAGGAAGGCTGTACTAGGGGCTAAGTCAGTGCTATCCCCCAATTACTGATCCCCAGCCCCTTGACTTCAGAAATGGACCATCACGGCACTGCATCATTAGCACGTGGTTGGTTCCCTGGAGAATAAGTGACGTACCCCACAGTAGTAACATTCTGTCTGGACTTGTCATGCTGGAGCAGGAAGAAGGAACTGTTTTCTCATGTTTAGACACATAAAGGTGTACATAGGCATTGCTTGTCTTAGACAGCTTCTTGTGTAGAGAAAAACAGGAACAAGAGTTGTGTAAGGTAAAAAAGACTATTGAAAGCCATGGGGCAGAATTTAAATTATTAAATCTTCGAAGCCAGTTCCATCCATACCTCTTTGTGATTTGAATTGTTAAACTGCTAGGTTCCTCTTATCATTAAAATAGTTGAATTTAGGTGTTCGACATTGGAGGCTGAGAAAAATCTTAATTCACACATGGAATATTAGTGTGGAGGAGTCAACATAGGATTAGCTAAGTGTTACGAAGTCCCTCTTTAGGTATAATAGACATCAGAACAAAGAAGCTGAAATTACAGATTGACTAGAATTTACCTGAAATTCTTGAGATCAGAAGTGTTTCAGATTTCAATTTTTTCAGGATATGGAATATTTACATATACACAATATTATAATGTAGGGATAGAATTCAAGTCTAAACATGAAATTCCTTTGTCATACACATCTGTGTACATAGCCTGAAGATAACACTTTCAGTAGTTTCATGCATGATGCAGGGTTTTCCAACTGTGGGATAAGGTGGTTCTAAAAGTTTCAGATTTTGAAGCATTTCAAATTTTAGGTTTTGGCTTAGAGATTCTCAGTATTAATAAGAGCTGTGAAAATGATAGACCGTGTGATACCCCATAGATGTGGACTGCACAGAAAATAAGTGATGACTGTTGGGTGAGAAATAAAAAGGAATGAGATGAGCTGAATTCTGGCCTGGGAACACAGGTAAAAGGCAGTCATTTCTGGTGTGGCTGTGGAAGCACTGGGTGCTATTGTAAACATCTTCCTTTTATTAAGGAAAATAGGATTATCGTGAAACACTACAACAAATCAGGCAGTTTCTTTGTAATTTCTGCATTGAAGTTAACAGGGATGGAACTAACCTTTTCGAGTTGGCATGCTGCAAGAACAAATATATTTGTATTATATATACAAGATGAGGGTTTGGTCTACAATATGGCAAGTCTATTTAATTTGACAAGGTATTTTATTGGATTTTTGTTGTTAGATGGCTGATGGAGTAGCAAGAAGTTTTTAAACTTAGAGCTTCATTTCTCTTTAATCAAATATTCTCAAGGACAAAACAGTTTGGAAAACAAGTTTTGTTAGGTAGAATTGAATATATTAGGAAACTTAGATACCTAGATGTAACTTCTAAACTGTCTACCTTTATGAACAAAAGTTAATTTCAGGTGTTGGTGTATTCTGTCTCAGCATTGAGAGAAAATAACTAAGACAGTACCTGTGCCACACCGCAAGTTATTTTGGATAATACTGAGTGTGATAGTAAATAGCCTTTGGTGGGCTGTCTTTCTTTGATTGCAGTTTCTCAGTCAGTTATTACTTGTGGGTTCCGAATGGTTCAGACAAGTGGTAGAATCCATTTGAAAGCCCTTTGTGCCGCAGTCTCATGAGAACCTCTGCACTTGTTGGGAGTTGTTTCATGAGACATTACCAATGCTTCAGGTTGTTGGCATTCTTTAGTAAATTGGGGTTCTTCAAAAAGAATATCCACCTTGTAGCATTTTCTTAATGACTCAGGTTATTTTTTCAGTTTGTGATATTTTCATGTTGTCTGATGACACTTAGTAAGGACATCATCTCCTAATAAGGATAATTTTTCACAATTTTTAAAATTTATTTATTTATTTGGTACAGTGTCTCACTACACAGCTTGGATGCCTAGCGATCCTCCTGTCTCAGCCTCCCCAGCACTGGGATGACAGGCGTGCACTACCACGCCTGGTTTCAGGGTCAGCACAATGCACCCGGGTTCCAGGGCCAGATATTCATGAGATACCAGGGATCAAACCTGGGTCCTTATGCTTGCCGGGCAGTTGCTTAGACCATTGAGCTATCTCTCCAGCCCAATAAAATATTTTTTAATTGATACCAAAATTATTTAGTAGTTCGGTTATTATAGCTACACTGGAAAACTGCCAAACCTATGAAGACACTGACTAAGGATGCATGTTTTGAACATTTAATATAAAATGTTTGTATATAGGCATACTACATTTTATATAGTTATACTAAATTTGGAAGGAAATTCATTATTAGTAAACAGTCTTTCTGCTTACATGCAGATACATACTTGGACAAGACATATTAAGAGGGAGAAGATAAGAACATAAACTGTTTCTAGCTCTGTTATCCTGCTTGAACAACTTTCAAAAGTTGTTCAAGCAGGATAACAGAGCTAGAGAAACTTGTCTTTCCTTGTTTGCAAGATGAATAATTGGATGGCATCTCAGCCCCGCTTATCCTGCCTTAAAGTAAAAGAAATATTTGCTAAGCCTTTCAGGTTCCATTAGATTCAAGTCCTTTGAAGAAAAATCTTCCAACACTCTCATCATATTATCATGCTTTATTTTTGTATTCATCGTAGTTTTCTGTTGGTAATTTTATATCTTAGAGTTGAATTTGTGCTTCCATTACAGTATATTATCTGATATTTAAAACATTTTCCAGGAAAGCTGTTAGAGTGGAATATGTTGACTTTATATGTAGTACTGGAGCTAGAATAGGTGTGCTGGCTTGCAGTGATTGAGTGTATAATTACTGTAACCTAGGTCTAAAACCTCTGTCTCTACTACCATCACACACACACACCAACATAACACTCAGGTGTATCACAGATTGTGGCATTAGAACACAACTTTAAAGACTGCTTAGGTCATTGGCATAGATACTAGTCCAGTCTAAAGTATGTTTCTACGTTTAGCTTCAGTCCCCCTTCTGTGCATCTCACTCATTAAGTTATTACTGAAAACAGCTGGATTTTTTTTTCCATTAGTGAAAAAGGCAAGAGTACCACCAAAGTCCACATGAATGGAACCATAAGACCATGTTCTGAAGGAGAGAAGTAGAATGTGTTGTATAATTTTAATCATATCCCAATTTTGTCTTGATGAGATGTGACATACAGTGCTGTCTCTTATTTATAAAGACATTTTTCTTTGTGAAACCAGCCTTGTTTCACAAAACTCTGCCTGCCTTATCTATCTATGTTCCTTTGCTTCGCTGAGTATCCTTGCCTTTCAGATCTAGCATCCTGACAAGGGGTCTCAGACCAATTGGGTAAGATAGTAGGAGAATGAGGGTGTTGATTGCAGGTGCAAACTTCAAGGCGTTTGTGTGAATTCAGAGTATAGGACACAATCAAAAGAGTAACTGGATATGTTTTGCTCTTGTTACAGGCTCTGTACAACTCGATCAAGAATGAGAAGCTTGAATGGGCAGTGTAAGTACGCTGGATGTCAGCCTTTTAATGATAAGCTATTCTTTTTCCTCACTGCCTTGGAGATGGTTTTTAGAGAGGGGATAAGTATGCACCGCCAGTTCTTACTCTACACCAAGTATCTCATGCACTTTGTGTAAAACCTTAACAACCCCATGTATCCTGTAGTTTTTTTCCACCTTGGTACTTGGATTACGCTTGTTCTGTTTTAATCTCATTGCTGTGCCTTCAAGCAAGTAATCATATTTTTAATGTACCCTTTAAAAATTGGAAACAACCAGATACCCATCAACTGAAGAAAGTAAAAAAAAAAAATATGTGGTATTTTTACATAATGGAGTATTATTCAGCTATAAAACAGGATAAATTTGAGTCTTTTGTCAGTAAATGGATGCAACTAAACAATATACTCTTGAGTGATGTAAATCAGACCTGCATTTGCAAACATCATATTGTCTCCTTAGTATGAGAACCTGAAAGAGAAAAATGGAATCTGAAGGGTACAATGGACACTGCTAAAAGAGAATGAACTTATTCAAAGGAAAGAGTTACTGAGTTGAGGAGGACAGGAGAGAGAATGGGGAAAAGAGATTTATGTGTGCATATAAACAATATGGTTTGGATAACTGTACTGCATATTTCTGCTGGTCTCTGGAAAGAAGCAGTTAATAATTTACTTTGTTTCATCTCCTTTTTTCAATTGTTTGTACTTTTTCTCTTAATTTCTTGTACATTTCTTTTTTTCTTTCTTCAATTTTGCATGTGTATATTTGGTGAATTGAATAACTGGTTAGAAGACAACACTATGTATTATATGAAATACTGTCAAATTCTTATTTGTTAAGTGAAATTCTGTATCATTTTTAATTTTTTTCTATTGTAATTCTAATTTTCACTTTCTTCAAAAATATAAAAAAATGCTATTATAAAATAAAATCTTCTGATAAAATTAAGTTTACCCCACAACCCAATATATGTGATTTTAGTACCAGCAGCCTGTTTTGATTCTTTCTTCCTATTGTTATAGATCAAAGTTTTCCAGCCCTGTTTCCTATGATACCGCTCATCCTTAGGCCCCTGATAATAAATAACCACAAAAGGAGTAAAACGTTCTGTGGATAGATACACTGGAGAAGTGATGGATTAAATAAAGCCTTTTTTAAAAACTTCTCAACTGCTGGGAGCTTTTGCAGGGCCATTGTATATTATCAATCTCTGGTAGAGAATAGAGGTTTTATGTTTCAGAATATGTCTGATAGCAAAATGTAGCATTTCAAGGTCCACACTTAGTGAAATATTATATTGCATGTTATGTTAATCAAAAATGTCATTTTTGTTAGATTTTCAATAATCAATGCAGCAATTAGGACCGGTCAAATAGCTCAGCAGAATAAAGCACCTGCCAGCAGGTGCGAGGGCCAGGGGTTCGATCCTGGGCCTGCTGTGCTGGCCCTTCCCCTGGGACATGCTGAGACCTGCAATTGAGACTGGGCTTGGTGGCACGCACCTATAATCCCAGCTCTTGGGAGGCTGTAAACAGGCAGATCACTATGAGTCCAATCTAGTAGTGAGACCCTGAACACCCTGTAGACCCTTCTCTAAAAT